>NC_140973.1:10255915-10405915 GCF_056783735.1 Eptatretus burgeri | reverse complement strand
TTCTTTTGTCACTTCTAATAATTGTGATTCTCATTCAATCCTGTTTCTCATATTGATTCGATTCAGAAAACGTTTGCTACATTCAACACTTTCTTTTTCAACATTTCCAATTTATTCATATAACAAACAGTATTATATCACCCTCTCAAAAAGTATGTCAGATTATACACCCCCCCCCACCCCCCTTTCGCTTTACTTGCAAAACCGTTGAGAAAAGGATACGAACAAAGCAGCTGATATTTCAATAATTTATTCGCACGATATTTAAAGGATGAAAGTTAATTTTTCGCCGGTTACCCGTTCTAGTAATAAATAAGTGTTATTTTAAACTAACCATGACTGTGTATCGACAAGCCCCAGACATTACCATCTCATCGGTGTAAAGAAGCACGAAGGTTTGGGTAGAACGTGCCTGTCTACGAACCTTCGGCCTTTCACATGTCCACATCGTCGAGAGTTTTTGCGTTACAGACAGCAAGATATCAACTTTCTGGACTTTCTGGACAAACTTCTGTTTGTCCAACTTTCTGGACCATCAGGAAGTTTTCCAAATGTTTCATTGTGAAGAGGTATACCCCTGTCTCGCAGGTAAGTTTGCAAGTATTTTCAGCTTCTTTAAATAACATTAAAAAAATTCAGTCGTTCCATGCTATAATCCTGATCTAGCAGGCATGAAAGATGTCCAGGGCCACCCCAAACTTCGCTACGAGGGGTTTCTTTCTGCGCATTACGCATCGAACAACCTGTGGTGGTTTACATCATTTTGATCGGATCGTATAGAGTTTGCGCTTTCTGAAGAAGCCATGTTTACCCTAAAATACATAAAACATTAAAATACAATGACAATACTGGTATGAGAAAGTGAGCTATAACGGTATAACAAAGAAAAAAAAAACACCTCGTGCTTGACGTTTCCGTTTGCCATTCAGTAGGATCACAAAATCTGATAGACGTGTTCACTGGGCTTGCTCGCATTGTCTCCCTAACATGAGCCCTTCATGATGATACCGCACTTGCACAGATGTAGATTGATGCGGACCGGAAGAGATCGTTCCAGTTGGCTTCTCAAAGACGTTTACCACCCTCGTCTTTTCACTCATCTTCATTCCAATGCCAAATTAAACTACTTTCGGCCTGCATTCAAGAGAGAGGTTGCAAAGAAACTGTGTACAAACAGCCATTTTGATTCCCAGCATCTCTCAGATAACGCTTCTGCATGGAAAGCCATGACCGGTCAGTATGGCTGGTGTGGCGAAACACTGGGCGGTGAAACAGCAGGTGACTTGGAGAAGAGAAGAAAAGTCACCACCTTCGGAAAACCAGCCATTGTTACGTTTTGGCGTATTCCTTCTTTCCTCCTTATGTATGTCTGTCCCAATCCCATATGCCCCTTGGTCGTCTGTGAACCTGCTGCAATTAATGATTTGGCTCCTACAGGAGCCGAGATGCTTATCGAGAAAAGTACAGTCATCATTCAGAGAACTTAGCTTTATACAATGTCTATGGATGGATGGATGGACAAATACTCAACAAACAATGACATTGGGAGTTCCTTTCTGTGATTAACCCTCTTGCTGAGATCAAACTGATGATGCTTTCAACCAATGCAAATAAGTTGCACTGGAGAAAGGGAGGGGAGAGGCACAGCTTATGCTTTCTCCAACGAAACATCGCAAAGTACCCACCTCACCCAGTTGCACCCAACTGTCCCTGGACTCTGTGTCCTTTTCTCCTGACAAGGTGGAGAGCTTGCTGTCAAACCTAGACTCAGATTATGCAACCGGTCCAGACGGCATCAGCCCACGTGTCTTAAAAACCTGCTCCTCTATGCTTGCTCACCCTCTCTCTGTTCTATTCACCCTCTCATTTGCTCAAGGTCATCTGCCATCTGCTTGGGAATTAGCAAACATTACTGCCCTGCATAAAATAGAAGCAGGTGTGACTCTGCAAAAAAACAGATCCCTGCAATGACAGACCAATCAGCCTTCTCCCAATCATCAGCAAGGTTATGACATTAAATCACTTCAGACATTAAATCCTTCCTCTTCTTCAATGACCTTATTTCCGATCATCAATTTGGTTTCAGACCAGGTCACTCTACCCTGGATATGCTGCTTCTGCTCTCCCAACAATGGATGGAGGTCCTCAATGCCAGACATGAAATCAGAGCCATATCCGTAGACATATTACGTGCTTTTGACACAGTCTGGCACCCTGCCCTGCTCACCAAACTCTCTACCCAAGGCCATCTCCACTCATGGCTCACAGACTTCCTCTCCTGTCGCAGTCAACGTGTGGCCCTAAATGGAGTTCTTTCATCCCATCTTCCTGTCCAGGCTGGAGTTCCTCAAGGTAGCGTTCTGGGCCCTGTTCTTTATCTGTTTTTCATTTACGATCTCTCCGACTCTCTGGAAAATCCTCTTTATCTCTTTGCTGATGACTCCACCCTCTGCCCTCTGCCTCTCCATCTGTCATCCCTCAGACCAGCAAGTAGCAGCTTCTTTGCTCACTGCAGATCTGGGTAAAATCACAAACTGGTCCAACACGTGGAACATGTCTTTCAATCCGGACAAATCTCACACTCTCACTATGTCTTTCCGAAAGGACCGTTTGGCAACCCCCCCCCCCCCTCCCCGATCCACTTTCTCAACAATCCTCTGGAAGAAGTCCTTTCTTTCAAGCATCTGGGTCTCACTATCTGCCATGATCTTACCTGGGAAAGCCATATTTCCAACCTCGCCTCCAAAGCCAGTCGCCAACTGGGAATCCTCCATCGTGCAAAGTCCTTCCTCGGCCCACTTAAGCTCCTAACTGCATACAATGTTTTAATTTGCAGCCTGATGGAGTACTGCTCCCCCTTCTAGGCTGGTGCTCCTGCCGCCCACCTTTCTCGACTTCACGCTATGGAAACCAAGGCATTTCGGATCATTGGCATCTCTCACGATGAGGCTGAGTCTTCGGGTCCTTCACTCTCTCACCGCAGGCAGGTCGGTGGTCTTTCTGCCTTCTATCATCTCCTATCTGGTCTCGCCACCCCTCCCCCGCTGTCTGTGATATGTCCCCACCATATTTCTGCAGTGTGCTCAAGGTCCGTCAACAACCCCCCTTCTGGTAAAACTACCAAAATCACGAATCACTGCTCACCTTCACTCTTTCATTCCTCTTTTCTTCCGCCTTTGGAATAAACTCCCACACTCTGTTCAATCCCATTCTTCCCTCTAGGCCTTCAAAACAGTTGTTCACCACCACCTCTTATCGTCCCCCATCAAAAACCTCAATCTTTTCTTCCCTGTTAATCCACTCCAAACCCATCTCCTTCAAATTCCCTGCTTACCTTCCTGAAAGTCCCTGTAATGTCCATCTTGTACACCCCGTGTTCAGCGCCCCATCCCTCTCCCTTCCACAGATCTCCTAATGTCTCTGTTCCCCACTGATTTGTCCTTCCCACTCCCACCCCTCTTGTCTCATGCCCCCCTTGCTGTAAGTTGTGTGTTAGCGCTCATACGAGCCTCGAGAAGGTATACAAAAAAGAGAAGAAAAAAAAGGTGCTTATTCCTGCTGGCTTGATCATGGGATGCAGACATTCCTTCTTCCATGAAGCCTGACATGGTGGCAATAGCTGCACATTAAGCACAGTCACGACCAGAACTCTGATGTAGCAGCACCTATTCACAGCCATGGTTTCAGGTGGTTGAAGATTAATGTTTCAAGATGCACTCAGCCTCCAGTTCAACTCCAATTCTCACCAATTTCTCAGCCACAGCACATTCCAAGCACACTGTCCATATCTATGTATGGGATTTTACAACAAAAACAGCTGAAAAAAGACAGACTCTTTGAGTACCAGCAAATCAGAAGAGACTTTGGATTGTTATGTGGAAGTGGGGGATAAATAGTTAGACTGTGGTACAACTTTAATATGGACTGTGTGATCGAGTAGCTTAGGTTTACACCCTGTGTAAGCTATTTGTCAGAAGTAAGTTGTCTTTTAAAGCATGCATTGAGGAGGCAGTGAGTGTAAACTTTAAAATAGATAGAGTAAGATTGTGTTGTGTAAAACCTCCTGAATGCAAGTAAAGCCATGTGGAGGATATGCAGCCAGAGAAAGGCATAAATGTGCTTTACAGGATATTCATGGATACTTAACTGCTTGAGTGCTGAATTTTTCTAGTATGCAATACATTCCGTATTTAAACTGCAAGTTACCATGAGGTCATAATTGTGGCCAACAGCACGCAAACAGCTAAGAAAGTGCCACGAGCAGGCATGGTGGTTTTGCTGTTGCCTTGCGAAGGACTGCATGATAAGCAGCCTTGTGTGCTGTGCGGGGTATGCCCTGTATGGGGGGCAGGATGGAAACTGTGCGGAAGCGCCGTCCCCACCTAGTGAAGAGGCCGATGGGAACCAGCTGTGGGTAGTCCGAATGCTGTGGTGGAGCACCGTACTAGTCGTGGGGTGCGGCCGATGGGAACAAGCTGTAGGCGGTCCCAGGAGATGATAAAAACGGTTGCGCGCATGCGGATCCTCTCTTTGCTTCATCCTCTGAATAAGAGACATCCCTCTCATCTGGCCTCCTCATCACTATTTCTCTTCACCATCGCTCTTTGAGTTGCACTTCATCAGTTCCACGCTGACCTGCAAAACCACAATATTCTGGTAGAGCCACAACCAGATCGTGCCAGTCACAAGTCCGTGCTTGTTCTGCTCCCCCTTCATCATACAAGTCCAGTATTTTGCCTCCATCATTGGGTTAGGCTTTATTTATTTCGCTTGTACATATATCTGGGGTCGTCGCATCCTACTTTCCTCATTTGTCTGTCCTCGTGTGCCAGATCTGTCTGGGTTTTTTTTGTCTTATCTATCCCTGTGTCAGCATTTCTCTTATAATAAAGCATTTTAATCATAAGAATTGTCTTCCAGCCTTTTTTATTTTTTATTTTACCTCCAGTGCATTTCACCACCAGGTTCAGCTTTCATTTCGGTGATCTTTGGGTAATGGTAAATAGGAATTAATTCATCGCAGTGTCATAAATGTAAACACCGTTTCAGGATCTGTGGAGGCCTTTAGTGACAAAAACAGTCTGTATTAACCGACACCTTTGTCGCAACACTATTCTTGATGGGACTTTTTGAATTTCTGCTTTACCTCCATGTGTCAGAAGTGATTACTTAAAACAATATCACATTGAATGGAACACACTTTACATGTAAAGGTCAACAACAAACTATGATGGTGAGTGCATTTTGATGACTGAATAATGTGACACAAAAGGCATACATGAATAACATAAGCAATTTTAATGATAGAAGAGAATCTCACAAGGGAGGCTGCAGTTTAAAACATACAAAATAACAACATAAGTATTCAATTAAATATAACAATGTGATAATGTCCTCAAGACTGATACAAGGAGTGATCAAAAAGTTCCACAAACGAAATACTCAGATTATTATCCAAGACTTTAAAAGGGTAAAATGAGGCATGTTTATAAATTAAAATGTTTAAAAAAAGAAACTAATCACATATACTGTACTTATATATTGAAAGATTTAAAAACCTTCTCATGTTAAACTATTGCCAATAACTCGTACATATAACTTTTTGAATGCTCCCCGTATGTACACTTTTAAATAATAACACAGTTGAACAAATATTATTTAATGAAAAATCCTGAATCTGAAGTCTCTGCAATCTCAAGTTTGAAGTCAAATTTGTACAAAATGAAAATATTGGTGAAACTCAGTTATTATACCATTATGATTTTAAACTTTTTTGGAAATAGTTTTCCATTGTACTATCTCATGAGACCACAAGGAATTAGATACCTCGGTAATATGTTTTAAGTTAGATATGTGATACTGTAAAAACATGAATAAAACTAGATATTAAAAGTGAACCAAAATTGTTTGTTTACATTTGTTACAAATATTACAATGCAGCAGCCTAAACATGCAAAATGAAGAAAATTATATTATTATACATCCCAACAGGATTATGTTAAAAATGTAGAACACATTTTTCATTGAATAATTAATTTATTGATCAAAAAAAGTAATATATTCTCTTTCAAAGTCTTGTTTTTGTTTTGATAACTTCAATAAAAAGTGAACAACCAACAACCACACTGCACATGACTTTGATATAAAAAATCTCAATGAGAGGTTTTGTAAATGACTCTCAAATGGTCGTAATGGAATTGGCAAATTTCCAGTTTGTTTGTGCGGTGAATTAAAATCGACTGCTTTTACTGCATTCCATTCAATAAATACCGATGTAATTATCAAAATAATACATGATCACATTGAATTAAAAAACAAAAACATCAAGAAATGTTCCAATCAGTGGGTTCGTTATTTTAACATTTTATGGTGACATTGAAAATTAATGTTAAGAATAACAGTTCTCTAAACATGACCATACACCTGCTCTTTCCTGTTTGTTTCAAAATTGGTAGAGCAGCACTTAATACTGGTATTTGTCTGTTGGTCGTATCTTTATATTTTCAAACGATACATATACATATATATAAATAAATACACACCTCCCATGCTCTTCTAGCCAAATAAGCTGGCAACTAAGAGGGTGTATAGCATTGGGATTCTCATGTGTGTACTATTTGTGAATGTCTTTATAGTTGTGGAGGAACTCTAAGAAGGGTTTCAAACAGCAAACTGTTTATCTTGGGTAGGCCTTCTTGGTTGCTTTATGCAGCTTCTTCAGCTAAAAGAGCATCGGAGGTGTCAATTTATTTACATAATCCTAGACACCTGGGTTTAGTTGATTAGATGAGAGCTGATTGGCTTTCCTCCATTCACAGGTGAGAGGTGGGGGGGGGGGTCTTCCTTTATTATATATTGCCTTTTATTCGTAGATATATATATATATATATATATATATATATATATATATATATATATATATATATATATATATATATACACGCATATACATATATATATAATATATAATATATATATACCTATACATATACATATACATACATATACATTTATACTGTATGTACTGTTTGTACTGTAAAGTGCTTATTCTTCGCAGGGATTCTCTTTCACGGTTTTTCTTTAAAGTTGTTTTGCAAGATGTTACTTTTGCGCATCAAATGTGATTACTGTAATTGTTTACATGGATGGGTACAACAAGGAATATTTATTCACTGGCCTCAACTTTTGAGGAAATTACTTGACAGCAAAAAAACAAGACAGTTATATCCACACGAAAGATAAGTACTTTACATTACTGTATATACATTGTATGTATATACTGCATATACATATACAGTATATATGTATGTATATATATATATATATATATATATATATATATATATATATATATATATATAAACACACACATACATACGTCAAATCGTCACTGAGATAAACAGGAACATTGCTGAAACGAGACACATATCTTGGAAACGGTCCTTCCACACATTGTTTTTTTTTTAATCTGTTAAATGGGAAGAAACTTCAGTTCATTGGGATTTTAAAGCTGACTGAAAAGTTAGTTTTGTCACATCAGTCCTCATGATCACACAATTTGTGGAGTTTTTTTTTTGACCATTTTGTGATCACTTCACTTTTTGAATGATGCACTTTTGAAGAAGATGGGAAAATGCAAACCACTGTGAGCAAGGCTGGTTATCCCAATGTTCCAAAAACGTATATGGAAATTGCAAAGTGATTTGATCATTTTGTCTCACTTTGAACAGTATTGGATGATTTGTTCTTTCTCCATCTTCTTGCTACCACTTTCCTTTTGGATGCAAAGTCAAGGCTCTTGGAAGAACTATACTACTGAATGGATCAGGATGCAACAGAACAAAAGGAACAGGAGAAAGAAGGGGGTGGGTGGGGCACCAACAGTGGAGTTGAAGGACATAATAGAATAAGACTTGGACAAATACAGGATGAGAGGTAGGGGAGGATGCATGAGGTGGACAAGATGGATACAGAAGCAAACTCTCAGTAAGGAAAGAGTGGAAATTTGGAAGGAGGTGGGGTGGTGGAGGGCATTAATGGAAGTAGAAATGAACATGGTTTTGGATGGGGGATGATCAATGATCTGATAATGGTGGTCAACAGGTGTCTTGAAGACCTGGAAGGAAGAATGGGATTGAAGAGAATGTGAAAGTTAATTCCACAGCTGGGAAAAAAGGAAGAACGAATGATTGGAGGTGAGCAATGATTCTGGATTTCGGTAGTTTCACCAGAATGGGGTTGATGGTGAACCACTTACACCCTGTAGAAACGTGTGGGGGGGGGGGGGGGGCAAAGCATGAAAAGAGTAGATGGTGCAAGATCAGAAAGGAGGCAGTATAAGACAGAGACCACCGACCTGTCTGCAATGGGGGAAATGTGAGGTCCATAAACCCAGCTTCATCTCTGGAGATTCCAGTGATCTCGAAGGCCTTGCTTTTTCACTTTGGGTGGTTCAGCAAATCCTTTTGGGTTTTTTAATCGATTGCAATGATTGGATTGACATACATACACATTTTAATAATGTGAGATTTCTTCTGCAAGATTGAGGCTCTTGAAAGAGCAAGGTGACGGAGCATTCTAATGTTTTATCCTTTTTTTTTGCACTTATGCTTTATTTGTCCAAAGGGGTTTGCAGTTATGAACAAAGTGATGTTGCAGTCAAGTGATGAGATTTTGTGTGCATTTTAGCAAAGTATCTGTGCATTTTCCATTATATTTAATTCCATTTACTTCTTGACTCTAATTCCATGCATTATATTTTCCTCTTGCTGTTTATACTTTTCAGATGACAATTCTCTTTGAAGATGCTTTTACAAATCTATCTACATTGCTTTCACAAAATGAGTGTGGTGCGTAAGGTAAAAAAAATTCACTTAGTGTGTCGTGCACAAGCTGGGTACTTTGTTGGTGATCATTCCCGCAGAGTGCACACACTTCCCCTGACCATCCACAACCCCATCGTGCAGCTTTTCATTCAGACCCTTCACAGTCATGCCCAACTCTCCGCGCTTCCTTTGAATGTAGACCAGTATATCTGCCGGGCTAACTGGTGGCTGATCCCGGGAAGCCGGACTTGATCGCTGTGGTGGTCGGAAATCTGACCTGGTGACCGGGATATCTGCAATAGAATGCCCATTGTGACAGGAGTCAGGAATCATAGGTAGTTTGGAGAGCAGAGAGGGGTCCTTTGGAGAAGATTCATTAACTGGTGTCAAGTGCTTCTCCAAATTCTGCAGTGGAATCAAACTGCAACAAAACAAAGATGCACATAAATTGCAGGTTTATTTATGGATTTTCACACCATTTCAAATCTCAAAGTTCACAAGCTGCAGGTTGTGGACAAAAAAAATGGAAACACCTGGGTAAATATACCTAGTGATGGACACCAGATATATGGAAACAGTAGGTGGAAGCAGATATTGCAGGATTGTGATATCCATGCATTAATTTGAAGTGCAAGACAAAACAGGTGAGCAACTGCAGATCAATTGACTGTAAATTTCAACCTGGGGTATGAGCAGCCAATTTCATCAAAAACGGTCTGCCGAAAACTCCGCAGAGCGAGATACTATCGTCAGGTTGCAGTGCACAAACTGCTCACCACACCTGGCAATGCACGTTTGTGAGTCCAGTGGTGCAAAAAGCACAGGCAATGGACTACTGAGCAGGGGAGATATGTGATATGGTCAGATGAATCATCCTTCACCATGTTCTTGACAAACGGACAAGTGCACGTGTGGTGCCAACCTCAAGAACTCCACAACCCTGATTGCTCGATTCTAACAGTGAAGGGTTCTGGTGATTCTCTAATGTTGTGGGGTGAAGTTTTCTGGCATGATTTGGGTGCAGTCATTCTCTTAGAAGGAAAAGTCAATGCCAATCACTACTTAATGATACTGAGTGATCATCTTCACCCCATGTTGCAGCATTTCTTTCCTGCCAGGAGGGGTGCCTTCCAGGATGACAATGCCCCCATCCACAAAGCACATGTAGTTGCCCAATGCTTTGATGAGCATGACACTGATGTTATTCATATGTCATGGTCTTCTCAGTTACCAAATCTGAACCCAATTGAACATTTATGGGATATTCTGGAACAATGCCTGAGGCAGCATTTTCCACCTCCATCAAACAGGTGTGAGCTGATTGACTTTCTCATGGAAGAATGGTGCCACATCCCTCCTGCAGAATTCCAGATGCTGGTGGACTCCATGCAACAGCGTATACAGGCCATACTGGCTGCATGTCATGGCCCAACACCCGATTAAGTGACTTTACATTGGTGTTTCCAAATTTTTTTTTTGCCCACCATCTGTAGATCAGGAATTGTCTGGACTTTGAAGATCAATAATTGTCACATTTTATTCAAAGGACTGGAGGAGTTTTTGAGGCCTTACTGCTGACAGACATGAAATTAAATAAATATCAGTTGACTCAATATATTTAGGTGGTGGTCAAGTAGCAGAATTCCAGAATCTTTGGGATTGAATCCACTGAGTGTGCCAAAAAATGGAAAAAAAAAATCAAACCCTCCGTTTTATTCACCACTTATTTAGTTTTCATGATTTTTTTTTCTCTTATTTCAGATATTTCAGATATTGATAACTGAGGTCCTGGAGGAAACAATGTCCTGGACAAATGAAGAAAAGGCTTTTTCTGTAGAATCCTACATCGAAACACAATCCTTCATTCAATTTCAAAGAAAGTTCAAGAGAAAATTTCACTGCAGAAATGCAAAGAGAGAAGATTCAAATGGACAAATAAGTTTCAAGAGCAAGGAACTGTGCACAACTTGAACTCAAAAATCAATTTGACAGATCAATGCATTCTGGACACCCTTCACTGAGAACTCATGAGGTCATCGAGAGAGTCCAGCAGTCGGTCGGAAACAGTCACTTTGCCGCCGCAGTCAAGAACTTGGACTGACAGTATCAAGTCTCAGGAGGATTCTCCATGATGATATGAAACTTTATCCATACAGGATACAAGTCAGACACAAACTCACTGACCCAGACAAAAACAAGCATCTTGAAATGGTTTGGTGGTTTGCAGAGAAAACTGAGGAGCCTGGTTTTCTCAACAACATTTGGTTCTCCAACAAGGCTCCCCTTTTGCTTAATGGACAAGTCAAATCAAGGAACAATGTCTACTGGGGCAAAGTACCACCTGATGACATTTGCCAGAGACTCTTACATTCAGTCAAGTGTACGGCCTGGAGTACATTGAGCAATCATGGCATCATTGGACCATTTGGGTTCGAAGATGAGGATGGTAATGCAATGAACATCAACTCTGAGTGATACATTGAGATGTTGAATGAGTTATGGGCTGCTCTTGGTGGCTGGAGAAACTTTCGAAGAGAAGAACAATGGTTTCAGCAGGATGGGACAAACCCTCACACTGCAAAAGAGTCCCATGAGTGTGTGACGAGCCACTTTGGTGAGAGAGCGATTGGCTGACGCTTCACTATCGAGTGGTCTCCACATTCCCCCTGATATAAGCCCACTAAAAAAAAAAAAATCTTTGGGGATATCTCAAAGACAATGTGTACAAAGATAACCCCAGAAGCATATTTGAGCTGAAACAAGCAATCACAGAGAAACTTAGGTCCATCGCACTTGCCGAATCTCAGTGCGTAATCAACAACTTTGCCCGTCGCGTTCAAATCTGTAATCAGCGCAGAGGTGGACATTTGGAGCATGTGATGGATCCAGTACCAAACTAAAGTCTTACAAGTTACGGTTCTGTTATTTGGTACACCTGCATCACACAAAATGTAGCATATATGACTGAAGTTTTATGTAATTCAGAATAAAAATGAATGTATTGAGGATATTTCTATGGGTTTGGTGTTTTTTTGGCACACACTGTAGTATCAGTAAAATTGCCATGTCTCCGTTAGATTTTCAGTAAAAGCCGAGTTGGCTCATTAATAACGTTTATGGTTATAAATTAATAATGCTAATCCTGCTGCCCAACTTGTATACATGTGGGATTATCCACACTTTGTGGTTGATCCATAATGCTCTCGGGGGAATCTTGCAGTGGCCACTAAACTGTTACTAATGAAAAGGCAGCGCCATCCAAAATAATCCTGTAAGCCAAGTAGAAAAATGATGAGAAAGAGTTAGACAAAATAGCACACCAAAAGTTCTGAAACGAATCTGATTTTTCCAACAAATCCAATTGCCGTTCCATTGTTATGTCAAAGATCTTGTAAGCGGTGCATTGCGTGTGAGTAAAGAAACATTACGATTATAGTTTAAACTTTAAATGCAGAGTATTTTGGTTACAGCTTTTAAAACATGGGAAACTTTTTGTTATTGAAAAAAAAAAAAAAACGTACATTTTAGAGTTAATGGAAGATCTATGACTCAAGTCATTCCAAGGAAGTAAGAGTGTACGGCAAACAATTTTAACTTGAGAGATGGCTTCCTTGCATTTAAGACTGTTTTGAATCAAATGTGATCTATAGTCGAATAGCTCTCAAACATTCTGCCCCAATACCTCAAACTTTCTTCCAAATGAATAAAATGCATATAATCAATGCATTATATAAGGAAACGCATTACCTTCATCAATATTAAAGAGTTAAACAAAGCATACTGCGGTCTTTAAAATTTCATCGATAATTATTCAAAGATTGCAGAATTGCCTCCACCGCCTCCCCCCGCATGTTTATTGTTTACTTCTATTGTTAGTTTTAGCACAAAAAAATGATGACACTACATAACTAGATCGGCACTCGGTAGAGCACGTACCTCCGCCAGGCTGAACAGTTTACGTTTTGTATCCCGCTGATAGGTCGGATCTGCATCCGGACCTGAACCAATATCGAATCGGCTTGTTCTTGTCACCTTCCCAACTCAACCAACAAGTTTTGTCAAATCCATCCATAAATGTTTGAGATAGGTCGTGTATCGTTTTTGGTCCTTTTACTCAATGGTGAAAAATAACTTTACAAATTAAAAAATCCTCATATCCTGATCCAGATCCAGATCTTCACCAAATTGAATCAATTTGTCCTTGTCACACGTGCAACCTGTCCACG
Organism: Eptatretus burgeri; assembly: GCF_056783735.1. Classification (NCBI taxonomy): domain Eukaryota; kingdom Metazoa; phylum Chordata; class Myxini; order Myxiniformes; family Myxinidae; genus Eptatretus; species Eptatretus burgeri. The sequence continues at coordinate 10,392,864 of NC_140973.1, read as the reverse complement.
AAGTTTCGTCCGAATCCGTCCATAACTTTATGAGATATCGTGCTCATAGACAAACGGACAAACAGACAGGGGTGAAAACACCCTCCATCAACCTTCGGTGATGGAGGTAAAATGCATCTTGAATCAGAGTGTTTCTTGCTAACACAGGGGTGGATTAACTTTACGTAACTTATCATTTAATTCGTTTGGAAAAAAAAAAGGAATCAGATGCTTGTAAAAACAGTTCCGAGCACATATTTATAAATGAAGAATCCACTAGCATACCGAGTGTTCTCCACATTGTCAATGCTGAGACATAGAGGCCGCAACTCCCCCAGCTCCTTCATCCTTTCCTCAGCGCAACATGCCGTAATCCTTGCCTCCGCATCCTGCTCCCAGCATTCCTCTATCACCAATTTGAGGTATGCCAAAGCCTGCAAAAAAGGAATAGGACGCATTGAATGCCACAACATTACACGGGCTTTGTGAAAATTTTAGTTTACTGCCAGTGGAAATGCAAGAAAAATCAAGCACAAGGAACATCTATTTGGTCCAAAATCAACATGTATTTGCCCACGACTTGAGGTGTATGCAGAAAACATTAAATACTAGTACAGTACTGTAAAAGAAACAAAATTACAGGAGAAATCTCAAAAACATATTTTAGTTTTCTTTTACTGAGGATGGCAGTCTCCCTATGAATACCCTTAAATTAGCAAATTACTATTTTGTATGCAGCCTGTGGTTGCTGGTTGCATCGTTGCTGGGAGCACAGCTGTGCCACTGATGCAGTACCCCATTTCCAGTAAGCTGCTACTCTTGCCGACCTGGGAAGTATGACAGATTGAATCAACACACTTGGTGTTATTTAACGGATTTGACAGAGGCTCAAACTCAAGACCCGAGGATCTTAAGCCAGTTACATTAACTGTAAAGCCAACACCAGGCTTCTTCCTCATCTCTATGAGCTGTCTGAGATTGGTGGATCTTTTCTATTTGTGTGTTCAACTAAAGAGGGCTCTGGGTGTTTCATCACACAGTTATTAAACCTTTTCTGAGTCACACTGATACATACTACAACGCTGAAAACAAAGCTGTTGTGGGACAAAAAAATTTATGATAGGTAACAGAAAGCATGACCTACCCGCTGAGGTCCACAGGACTGACATCGCAGCGACAATGAGTTGATATTGAGCTGAAAGCAGCAATAATTGTGAGTTTACATTCTAACATTATGGGAATCAAGCGAATCCCAAAGGGAATTGGCATGTCACTCGAAGAATGTCGGTTAAAAACCCAGCTGGCTCATTAATGATCACCTTCAGGGAGGCAATCTGCCTGCTGCATCCCGCATAATCTGTGTATTTGTCCAGTAAATAAGTTTTGACTTTTAATTTCCTTGGAAACAACTTGTCATGCTCATTAAAATGCCAATCACGAAGACTCCCCTTAATCAGACAGAAAAAGAAAATGTAAAACACCAAATTTACTCTGAAATTTTCTTCTTCTTTCATATGGAGCATAAGGCTGTGGGGGTCTTTAGTCTCATCATTGGCTGAGAGTGCGACTGTGCTGTTGATACTTTTCATTGAACAGCCCTCTACTGGTCAGGGTAAGAATTTGTAATTTGTTCATCGTGCCAGTGATAGCTCGCCTACTCTTCACAAAGGATGCCTTGGGATCTTTAACTTCCACCAACAAATGCCGACAGAAGGGACGCCAGTTTAATGTCCATCCGAGGGACGGCACACAAATTGATGAATCACCCTGCCTGTGAAATACCGGGATGACAGTTTATTCACTGGGTAGGGATTCAGACGATTCAAACCCAGGCGAGATGGCTTAGAGGTGAGTGTGCCATCCTATCAGCCCTACTTTGAATTGAGACTAGTTTAGGAATGACAATGTGCATTAGTGGCAATGATGGAAATAGTTTACCTTATCACGTTGGTTAAACTTAAGAAAGACAGAAATTGAAATGGTGGGATGAGAGTTATTCCTGCCGCACACCAGCTAACGTTTGCCGACGTGATGCAACAAGACCGTCGGCAACGAATCTTGGACAATCGCGTTTTGTCGTCTACGCAACTGTCGATGACACTATCGTCGGAAAGTAAAATGCCAATGAAGAATAAATGCAGGGAGAGGATGAGAAGGGTGAAAGCTCTGAACAATGCTGCTTTGGCACCGGTGCTGGTACGTTACCGACGACGTGCCAGGAGAAAGAAGCGGGCGTGGGTAAAGTCCTGGACTGGGAGAAGGCTAGTGGAACTTGCTGCACCGCTTATTCCATATTTGGTAACTATGTCAGCAGTCGTTGGGGTTATTGAACACTCGACTGATGCAAAATTGGAGAAAATCCAGTGTTTTGGAAGGATTTTAGCCATTTATAATGTTGTCCCACCCCGTCCATAACCAAACACTAAATATTTGTATCAACTGATGCTCCATGCTGTTATTGTATATCGATACTTGGTTAAACACGATGATTGGTTGCCGTCAATCCGTCACGGTCCCGAGCTGTAGAGCCCGCCATTTGTCTGCGCAGTGCATAGGCTAAGGATCTCCGATTCGAACGCTCCTTTGAACAACGAACACCTCTCCCCAACAAGTCTGGCTACCTGGAAGTAAGGTCAAAAATTGCACACACAGAACCCTTTAATTGGTCAATTCATCATGCAGTGTCGGTGATCATCATAGACCGCCGCACACTGTACGACGATGCACGACTGTCGGCGACAACTCATCGTAAAAGTTGAACATGTTCAACATTTGCGATGATCGCCAATGCGCCTGAAAACTTGTTGACGATGGTCGTCGACAGCTGCACACTGCACGATTATCAAAGACTTTCACAGACTAAATTGTCGCTGACTGTCTTGTTGCATTGCATCAGCCGGTGTGTGGGATGGTAGGGGGGAGGTGGGAGGTGGAGGGGGCTTTAGTTACTCTTGGGTAATAAATAAACATTGTGAGGGGTAACATGAGACAATTTAAAACATCATGTAGCAGAAACGTCACCAATGGATCGTCCTGCCAGGATGCTGGGAAGACCGGTCGGTGGCGCTCACGAGCTACCAGTTGCTGCATCTCATCAAAGGTCGGATGTGAACCGAGCTCTGCTTCAAAGGCCAAGGAAAAAGGTGGTGCGACATGCCCTGGCAACACAAAGCATTCCCTTCACATTACTTATACATCTTATGTGTGGCCTCCCTTCACATGTTCATCATCATCATCATCATCATCATCATCATCATCATCATCATCATCAATGTGCCACACACCTTGCAAAGTGTCAGCAATGCCGAGACAGTCTCGTGGTAATAGTTATGCTCGGTGGTTTGCCGTTGCCTTCGCGACTGTCACTCAGGGAAGGAATTTGGAATTTGTCCAAGGTGGTGGTGAGAAGTTTCCTCCTTCCTTCCTTCCTTCCTTCCTTCTATATGAGTGCTGCTTCATCAGGATGAAGATTACCACACTGCGGTTGCAGGCATGGAACAGCGCCAATACAACCATTATACCAGTACACTGGTACTCATTTCACCGACCTCGGAAGGATGACAGGCTGAGTCAACCCCACATGGTGTTAATTCAATGGTTAACGTTGCTCAAACTCAGGACCCTAAGATCCCAAGCCAGCCACCCTAACCACTAAGCCAACACCAGGTGTTAAAATTTCCTCTTTGGGAAATGCACAAATGCATCTTTAACATCGACCAATGACCAATGCTGTCAGACAGGTCCTGCGACTTAATGACTTCTGATGAATGGCACATATATTGTTCCATCGCCCTGAAACACTAGGGTGACAGTTTGTAGCTGGGACAATATTCAAATGGAAGCTAGACAGTTTAGCAATGATTGTACAGACATCTAAGCTGCCCTGCCAGCTAGCTGTCAATCATCAGTCAAGGGCAAATTAACTCAGAAACTAAATAATTATGCTCAAGAAAGAATAAATCCAGGTGTGGCCATTTTCATGTCAGAATGTTGTTGTTATTTACACAGGCATTGAAGCTCATGAAAGAGTTGAAAACAGGGAACAAAGGTCCAACGGACACAGGGGAGGAAGGAGGAAGGTAACTTGTAGTTAGTCGTTTCTAACGATATGATAACTTGTCGTCATTTTGTGGGTGCTCAATGCCTTTCGTTGTATTTCTTCCATTTAACAATTGTAAATAGCAACCAGCATCACTGAATTGCTAATACACCACCAAGAAGCACAGCCTTGCCAAATATCTTTCCGGATTACAAACCTGGCAGGAGAACAAAGAAATACACTGAGCTGGAAGAAAACAATTTTCATGTGTTCCATAAAATATGTCTGTTTTCACTGTTTCAAGGCTCATGACTTAAGAAAAACGGTTTTGTAAAAGTATGAAGACATCAAGAAACATCAAGAGTACGACAACGCAACAAGTAATGTTTGCTTTGATTTACAGGAATGAGGCTCGCGGAAGAGCAAGGAAATGAACAGTCAGCAGAAGAGGAGAAGGAGGAGGGGAGGAAGTACTGACTCGCAAGTAAGGGGAGGAAATATTGAAACAATAAAGATGGTTTCTAGTCATGAAAGGTTAAAAGGATAATTAAACATATCTCATGCTTTTGATACAGTCAGGCATCCTGCCTTACTTTCCAAACTCTCTGCCCATGACATCCAAGGCCAACTCCAGACCATGGCTAACTGACTTCCTCTACCCTCATAGCCAACATGTCGCTCTCAACGGAATCCTTTCGTCTCAAGGTTGGAGTGCCCCCAAGGCAGTGTTCTGGGCCCAGTCTTACTCCTGAACTTCATCAACAATTTCTCTGAATCTCTGGAAAATCCCCTTCATCTCTTTTGCTGATGAGTCCACCCTCCGTCGTGACATCCCTCATCCTTCAGACAGACAGGCTGCAGCCTCTTCTCTCTCTTCAGACCTTGAACAAAAAATCACAAGCTGGTCAAACACTTGGAATATGTCTTTCAATCCTGACAAATCTCACGCTCTCACTATCTCTCTCTGAAAGGACTGTCTGGCAACCCCTCCAATCAACTTTGTTAACAATCCCCTTGAGGAGGTGCAGTCATTCAAACTTCTGGGTCTCACAATCAGCCATGATCTTTCTTTGGCAAACCACATTTCAAAGTTAGCCTTCAAAGCCAGCCGCTAACTGGGCATCTATCCATCCATCCATTGGGACCATACACTGTGCAGAGCGTTGGTGCTGCCTCAGAAGTCTCCTTGGCTATTGGACACAATCCTGGACGGGTGGCCTCTCTGACACAGGATACCAGCAAGCTGGCACTCATTTTGCCGACCAGAGAAAGATGACAGGCAGAATCAACCCCACCTGGTATTAATTCAACAGCCAAGGGGGATTTGAACTCAGGATCCTAGGATCCCAAGCCCAACACCCTAACCATTAAGCCAACACCAGGCATAAACTGGGCATCCTCCATTGCACAACGTCCTTCCATGGCACACCTGAACCCCTATCCAACTACAATGCCTTCATCCGCAGCTTGATGGAGTGTTGCTTGGGGTGGCTCCCCTGCCTCACATCTTGCTCAGTTTGGCACCAGATAAACCAAGGCCCTCAAGATTATTGGAATCTCCCACGATTAATTTGAGTCTATGAGCCTGTCATTTCACCATCGCTGACAGGTCAGTGGTCTCTCTGTCTTCTACCACCTCCTTTCTGGTCTTGCACCCTCTGCCCTTTCTGGGCTTTGTGCCCCCCCCTCCATGGATTTCTGTAGGGCACACACAGTCCACCATCAACCCCTTTCTGGTGTAACTACCTAAATCTAGGATCACTGCTCACCTTCACTCATTTGTTCCTCCTTTTTCCCACCTGTGGAATAAACTTCTACATTCTCTTTAATCTCATTCTTCTCTCAAGATCTTTAAGACAGCTGTTCACCACCATCTTAGATTGTCCCCAATCCAAAACCATGATCTTTTCTCCCCTCATTAAACCACCCACCACAAACCCTCCTCCTTCCAAATTTCCAGTTATTTTTTTCTTCACTCCTGAGAGTTTCCTTCTGTATCCATCTTGTGCACCCTTTGTGTCATCTCCTGCCTTCCATTCCTCCCCACACCTATTGTTTGTCCAAGTCTCCCTCTATCTTGGCGTTTCCCCCTCTACTGTTCCATTTGGCCTGTTATGTCCTGATCCATTCAGTGTACTAGCTCTTCCATGAGCCTCGGCTATGCATACAAAAAATATCATGGGGTTGACAGAATGATGGGGTGCACTGCCTGATTGAAGCCCTGGAGGGGTAGAGTCAAACATAACAGGCTCTGGAAGGTGGTTCCATATATGGGAGAAGCAAGGAATAAGAGAGAGAGAGGGTTGAGGTGTGCAGTCAGCATGGATTTTGGAAAGATAACCGGGAAGGCATTACTGGAAGAACATCCTGCAGTTGCTGCGGATGTTCGGAGGACAGAGAGCAGAAGAGATGGTGGAAAGCAAAGATCACGGTCTGGCCTGCAATGTGAGAGCAACAGACCATGAGCTTTGGCCTCATCACAGGAGGTGCTAATAATTTTGAGAGCTTTAGATTCTACAAAATCCAAGAGAGACAGATGTGATGCTGGGGTGCCAGCCCATAATAAAAAGCAGTACTCCATTGAGCGATGAACAAAGGCCTTGTAGACTGTGAGCAGCTCTGAATTTCCAAGGAAAGTCTTGCATCAACGGAGCATGCCCAGCCTGTGGCTGGCTTTGGAGGCCAGCTTTGCTATGTGATTGGCCCAAAGAAGGTCAGGGCTAATGGTGAGGCCTCCAGAAGTTCAAGAGACTGAACCAATTCCAGTGAACGACTCAGGAAATTAATATGTGGGTTTATTTGATGATCATTCCGGAGTGATAGGCTGAGACTGAGATATTCAAGGATTGAAAGACATTTTCCATTTGTCAGATGAGACACGAATCATTTTCAGATCGGGAGAGAGACACACACACACACACACACACACACAGCTGCTTTCTGCCGATCAGATGGATGGGGTACTGTTCAGCAGAATGTGGAGTCATCTGGAAAAAGGAAGAGGGTTTTCCAGAACATCTGAGAGGTCGTTAACATTGACAAGGAACAAGACTGGGCCCAAAATACTTCCTTGGGGAAATCTAGCCTCCACTGGGAGAGGGGAGGAGAGGGTTCTGTTGATGGCAACACGTCGACTGCATGAGTAGAGGAGGTTAGAAACCCATCAATGAAGGTGGCCTTCTCTGCCACCAACAGGGAGGGACCTAGGCAAGCAAAGCAGGATGCTCGACTGTGTTGAATGGCTGAGATGTGTCTTGGGATACAGTCCGAACCTCGTTTGAGATTGAGGGCCTCCAACCATTGCTGAAAGAGGAGCAGAAGCCTTTCCAGAGTTGAGCAGCCCCAGCATGAAATGCAAACTGATCTCCAGCGAGTTTGTGAAAGGAAAGATTTTGAGGAATCCCAAAGGAAGAAACGAAAATATAGGAAATTGAAAAATAATTAAACTGATGAAGTTAATTGACAGAGGAAGAGAATAAGAATCAGAGTGAAGCATTAACTCGATTTTATAACTTGTTGAACTTACCAGAGAAAATATCTGAACACCGACTGAACAACTCCCAATACATCAAACCCAGTGCATACACATCCACTTGTTTCAACGCCGTTTGGTGGTCGCTCAAGTTAATGGCTCCATCCAGAACCTCGGGAGCCATGTACCTGTAGGTTCCCACCTGCGGAGCAGGAGACAAACCTCATTTCAAAGGGACGCTCATCTGTAAAATCATAAAACTCCGTCATGTGCATAAATGTATCAGAAACAAACTGAGTTGAAAAAATGGGAAATGGAGTTTAATAAAGCTGAATATCTCCAGTGCAGATCATTAACTTCACTCATTCATGTGTGGGTGTGGGTGGCTGCTAACTTGCATAATTGCTGGGAGTGCCGCTGATCAGTTAGAGGAGGAACTTGGGATTTTTGAATGGTACCAGTGATATGTTGCTTCCTGTTCGCCAAGCATGTTGTGCAATATTTGACGTCTACCAACAACCGATGCTGGCAGACGGGTCAATATTCGACCCAGGCAAGATGGCTCAAAGGTGAGTCCACACCTACAAGTTATCCTGCCAGCACCGCAATAATCTCATGCAATGTTCAAAACCCATCTGCCTTTATTATTGGTATGTGCAGCGATGTACATAAGGGCACCTGCTGATTTAGAACTCCTACAGCTTATCCACATCCTTGTACCCTCACCCACATCAGTCTTGCTTTTTAATAATTTATCAATGAATCAAAAAGAGGTTGTTGTTTTTTTAATTGCAGGGAAATTCTTAATCAGTGTCTGAAATACAGTAATGGTATTGTAGACAGGATAGCTTGGAGATTGCAAATTTGTTAAGAAGCTGTCGATTTTGTATTTGGAACATGACCCAGAACAGGCAGGGAATTACATCAATGTGTAGGCCATCCTTTATAGTGGATGCTTAGCTGGCTTACCTGTCTGCTCGTATTCACTGGTGGACATTAAAATCCAATGTTAACTTCAAAAAGTATGCCATTATGCATCGGTACCTGGGCACAACAGTATAAATAGCAGTAGCGGTGTTCCTCCAGAAATTATGCAACCAGGTTTTGCCTACGAAAGAATGAATAATTATGTAATTTTTAGCTCACCTGGACTTTAGTCAGGTGAGTTTATGCGATCGAGCAGTGGTCCGTAGGTGAGTGAGTGAGTCAGTCAATCGGTGAGTCCGTAAACACTTCAGTCATTATCACTTCAACCAAATACACAATTTTGATGAAACTTGGCTAGCTTCATGAAACTAGCTTGATGAAACAAGCTTCATAATCCGATGCGTAACAAAGGTTTATGGACCGCATCAAAATCTGTGCTGCAGGGTTTTTTTGACTCTCTGCTAAAAATAGGTATTTGCTCTCTTCTCCAAAATTACACACAATTTCGATGAAACTTGAGCACAACCTTCATCTCCTTTGATGTACCAAAGTTTGTTCATGGCATTAAAAAATTCAGGGTCTGAGGGGGTCTGTGGGGGGTTTCAGTGACTGTTGCTCCTGATCCAGGTGAGCTTCAGGACAGGCGGTCCTATTTTTTTAATTAATGTTATGGATCTGGTCAGAGTTGCAAAATGGGAGCATAGTTTAGAGTAGTTATTTCATAGTGCATGTAAGAATAAGTATGTTATAATTGCTGTAATTAAATAAATAGTGTTGAGTACATGTTTAGAAAGCCCTTGTCTTCCCCGTCCAAGTGTTCGAGTCTAAGCTCAGTCTTTCCCCCATCCCTACACCCTCTGACATTTCCCTATTGTATGATCTGTCTATGTGGGAATGCCCATTCTGAGCATCTTGCAGAAATCTGCGGCCCAAAGCATAACATAACTGTGCCTAGGGTCGCAAAGTGCTGGGGACGTGACCATATATGCACATCTTGTACCTTCAAGGGCAACGGACCTTGCGTGGTGTGGAAATTCCCTGGCTTGCCACATCAATCAGTGCAGGCCATTGATCATTGCCTGACAGGCCGCGTCGGCCAATGGGTGTGCGCTGGGGGCGGCCTGGTATGTCCCGTGGGACTTTATGTAAATCCACACACAGCTTGTGCTATCTCTGGTTTCTGGGTTGGTTCATGTGGTTGGTTGCCTGCTTTCTCTTCTTCATCATTCTTGCCTGCTGCGCCATGATTCCTACCTGGTTCTGTGTGATTTTGTGGTGCGCAGTACAACGTTGTGACACAAGTGCTGGTGTGTGGTGAGCGTGGCCGGGGAGACCTGCAGGAAGCCGCAAGGACGGCCCCTGACCGATCCGCAATACACCTGTAGGTAAGACCGAAGCACACATGCAGCAAGTTTGCGTCTTCTCTCAGTCTTGAGTGTCCTCTTTCTGTTGCATGTGCCCCCGATGTCCACATGTGCCCATGTGTCGAGTGAATGCAATTAAATTACTCGTTTAAGCCGTCGGAGTCCCGAGGATGTGCTTAGTTATTATTTTTATAGTCTTTTGTTGCAGAGAGTGATCACTGCTTCGTGACCATGTTCTTCTTCTCCCCCCTTTTCTTATCACATAAACCCTTCCTTGTTCGAGACAACTTGTGCGTGGTCATTGGGAGCAGGCTCCACAGCACATTGTCAATTGGAAAAATTTACCTGTTCGACGGGCAAGTTGGGATCGCACTGAAGCGCTTGTGAAACAAATCACTTGGCGGGTTCGCTCGGCCAATCTTGACAGGCAGGTTCACCCCGGTTGTGTTTTTAACGCTGCTTCATGCAAAATTAAAGCGACGGATGCAGGGACCTTTTCGCGACTTACCTGCCTATGGGATGATCATAATAATATTATCCATGCAATATTGAGTTCACTAAGCAAAGGAGAGAGGAAAAGAAAGATTTAACTTAAAATTATTTAAAAAATAATAAAAAAAACCTGTTGAATTTTTAAACTGAACGTCGCTGTTTGTTTTCACATGCATTTCTGCAATACCTCCGCAATGGCTGCAGTTTCCTCCTCCAAGGGCCCACTGAAAGGCCGGCTCAGAGCCATTGCCATGCCAAAATCACTGATGGCACAGGTGCCATCAGAATGAACCAATACGTTACGACTATTAAGGTCTCGGTGAGCGATGGCTGGCTTGTACAGACCTACGGGCCATGAAAGAGAGAGATAGGGAGAGGGAGAGGGAGAGTTGGATACTCACAAACATAGTCATCATTTTTACTGCCAATAGTATGCAGTGTAAGCCGACATGAAGAAAAATGTTTACCAGAATGCCAGCGCTCTGTGTGAAGGTAGGAGAGGCCGCGGGTGATCGAGTGCGCCATGCGGCATGCTTCGGGCCAGTTACAACTTTTATGCTTCAGGAAATTGTTCAAGGAACCCTGATGGAGGCAAAAAATATCCAAAATCTTAGTGCAATATGTAAATGGAGCAATAAATGAATTTTAAATTTGAAATTTGAACTTGTGCCATGGCCAGGATGATGTATGTTTTGAAAATTTCTCATTTAATATAATTCAGAGCTGGCTGTTTGGTTGAGCGGTTAAGGACATTCCTTACTAAGATCATTTGTGTGGATTCAATACTCATGGCTGCTCACTCTCGATAATCAACACTTGGCAAGCATTGAGATCATAGCTATCATAGCTTCTTTCGAGTGCAGGTTGGCCCCATATAACGTCGCTCCAGTTTAACGTTGTTTTGCTGCAATCAAATTTCCAAACCTGAACTACAAGGCTGCATCCTGTATTCTGCTTGAGTTGCAAGGCTAGGCTGCCAAGCTCCTGAGTCTGCCAAGCTCCTGAGTCTGCCAAGCTCCTGAGTCTGCCAAGCTCCTGAGTCTGCCAAGCTAGGCTGCGGAGCACTGACATGATCTGTCTCAAGCCTTGTGCGGTGAGAGCGTATGCCGGGCTCTTGTCAAACGTACCGCCTTCTTACTGAGCCTTTTGGCCGGAGAAGTTAAAGAGTTGAGAGCATCGGCCTGTGTTCGGCGTGAGGATGTGCCAATCTTTTGTCAGAGCTACAGCCTTTGTGTCTCACTTTTGGGCTTGTTAAGGCAAAGTTTTAAGAGCATCCGCATGTGTCGAGATTTTGGCAGAGCTACAGCATTCTCACCACACCTTTGGACCAATTAAAGTAAAGGGTAAGATGAGAGTGTCAGCGTTTGTACAGTTAAGTACATGCTAAGCCCTTCTCATGGCTGTCGTCTCCTTTTCTTTGTATACATAGTCGAGGATCGTGGAAGAACTAGTACACTGAATGGATCAGGACGTAACAGACAAAAACAGGATGCAAAACACGCAAAACAGAATGCAAAAGGAACAGTAGAGACGCATACCAAAGGATCAGTAGAGAGAGCATGGAAACACCAACAGCAGAGTTGAAGGCTAAGACAGAGGGAGACTTGTACAAACAATGTGTGGGGAGGAATGAGGGGGCAGGAGAGAACATATGGGGTGGACAAGAATGATGGATACAGAAGGAAAGTCCAAGAAGGGAAAAATGGAAATATGGAACGAGGAGAGATTGGGGTGGGGTGGGGGGGGAGGTTTAACAAGGGTAGAAAATATCATGGTTTTGGATTAGAGATGATCTGAGATGAAAGTGAACAGCTGCCTTGAAGACAGGATGGAAGAATGAGATTTAAGAGAATGTGGAAGTTGATTCCACAGGTGGGAAAAAGAGGAATCAAGCCATTCTTGTCCTTTCTGCTCATTTCCGTCATTCCTGTCCATTCCGCAAATAATTCTGTCAATTGCCTTGCACTGATGAAAGTCGCCGCAGCTTCAACCCAGAGAGATATGTGGAGAGGCTTGAACCCACACACAAGGGGGAGGAGGCTGCTACGTGGTTGGAAAGAGAGGGGTGAGTATGGGTTGTGATCTCCTTATGCCCACATACAGTATCAAGAAAGAGTTGTAGGTCCCAACCATCTCTTCTTTGATTACACTGTACAAACTGTAAATAAGCATTCCTAAGTTACGTGTTCGGGTTCCTTGGTCACCGTCGCATTTCACAGTAAGGACGAGCACAAGCAGCAAAGGATGACCACGTACATAAAACTTGAAGTCGCAACTCAAGCAAAATGTTCATATGAAGTACATCACAATCTTTCCTCCCCCCAAAGTACTAAGAATTTGCTGATCACGCACCAGCGGGTAGTACTCGAGAATGATGAGCAATTCCGGTGCCTTGCCAGGCAGCTGCCGCTCTGTTGCATCGATGAAGCGTGCAATGTTTTCATGTTCCATCATGGGTAATCTATAGATGTCCCTCTCATTTAGAAAGTTCTGCCGGTTGTTCAGAGACAGCTGCTTGACTGCCGCACACTGATCGATCAGCTGGCCCATCCACACATTTCCGTAACAACCCCTGCCAACTACCTGCACAGAACATATGCAATAAATATCCGTCTTTAGAACAGGTTTATGCAATAAAACCTACAGGTGCATGCATGGGCCAACCCCTTGTACAAGCATGTACTTTGGAATCACAGAAATATTCCAAACAGGGCATTGCCATGGACCACTACCCAAAAGGGGCAGTGTGCAATGGTCACTTGGATTTTAAAGTTTTCTAGATGACCCGTGAACCCGTTGTGTTCCCGTTGTGACAACCATTGATAAATTAATCATTTCAAGAAAGAAAAAAAAAAGATAGCTCCAGTGAACTATACCGCTGAGGTTGTTTGCTTGATCAAATATTCCCGAAGAGTACTTGACTGAATCGGGAATTGATTTTTTAATAATTTTTTCGTTGTCCGATTTTAACAAAACTTGATACTGCACACCGCAGGTGAACGGTGAGTAAGGTGGGCCAAAAATGTTTGTGCTATTGTGTACCGTTTTTGCTGTATTTCGGGAACATACATACATACATACATACATACATACATACATACATACATACAACATGAGAGTTTTAGTAATATCGATATCAGCAGCAGTGTTCAATCGTATCATTTCAGACTTGATGCTTTCATCAGCAAGAGGAAACGTTTCCCTCGTTTCTCACATATGTGGAAACGTTTTCCACATTCTGTCAGATCCTGATCTTTCACACCAATCTCTTTAGGTGTCACCTTGAATCACTCGGTAAATCAAATCCATTCGACACGGTGTCATATCCAAGACTTGTAAGCAAAGCATGTTGGATGCAAAACAAGCCGAGAGAGCACCTGCAGAAGCTGGAGCTGGCTGAAGTCCTTGTGCAAGTCACCTTTCTCCGTGTCTTCCCGTCTTTTCTCCTTCCTTCGTGCTGGGAAAACATGTTTTGCACATAATGTCGGTTTGCAGAACTAAACTGCATAATCATTCAATCGGATGGTATAAAACAATATTTAACAATAATGTCGCATCGAAAACATTGTGCTACATGATTTGCCGGACAGAAATCTGGATCCAGCCAGTCTCTTAAACGAGTTTCATTAACTGATCTGTCTCCCCCAGGGGTTTCCATACAGGCCAAAATGGTTCGCGCGCGCGAGAAGGCGGTAACCAGGTGACACATATGCTTTCGAGAAAATGTTTATTTAAACACACAACACGACACATACGGAGAATCCAGGACGAAAGGCAGACTGAATGAATGAAGAAGTATAAATAAATAAATACACTTAACGATACGGATATAAAAATCAAAGGTGCCACGGGCACACAATCACGTTCACGCACAATGGGGAGAAAGCAGCTCAGGTTTTGAGGATTCGGGGTGAGCAGTACGAGAAACCCAGGGAGGGACGGCTAAAATTCAACTTCAAAGCTCCACTTAATGTCCTCACTCCCTGTGTATGTATGTACGTGGCCTTTTTATCCCCTCCCCCATGGCCACACCCTTGAGTATCCTTCACTCATTGCCCGGCATCGACCAATGAGGTGTCATGTCACTGCCTTGGTGACGTCGCGTGAACGGGGTGTTGTCACCGCTGCTGTCTGAAGAAATGACGAGTCACTGTTTACGCCGCCAATGGGATAGTACCCTCCAGGTCCTTGTGAGGACCGATGCAATGCCAGTCTCCTTGCACCCAGAGTGCGGACCGCAAGTGGGGATTATCGGCCGGCACACAAACTGCTGACACATCCAAAGCGGCCCCTCGTCCTAGTACCTTGCCTGGTTTTACAGAGATTACACAGACTAATTTTGCTCTCCTACCTAATCCCGATGCCAACTCTCCCGCCCTTCACGGCATACATAACAAACTGGACAACTTCACACTAATAGGCCCCTGATTACAGAAAATGTTCTAACCTGTATGAACACACGGATCACGGTAACGTAACATTCTATCGAGTACAGTTCGTATCCCCCTCCAACATAACAATGCTTTGATATGCAGGGGAGACAACTTGATCCCACCTTACTCTCCCAGTCCAAGGTTCTACTTTTGAAAAACATACATTTAGAATATTTAACAAAGGACAGCATTCTTCCTGGTGCAGTGCCTCCTGCTGGCGTTATGCCAGATGGCACTGTTAATCAAAACGTGCTCGATCAGGAATCAAACCCAAGATGTGACAGCTGAGAGCCAAGCGCACGAACAATGAACGAAGTTGTCAGTGATAAAAATACACTACGCTGAATGGATTTATTACCAACCTTCCTCCCCACCCTGCATCCTCACTTCCTCCTCAGTCCTCACACTCCTTATGGACCACAAAATACAAATCTATGAACAGAAAATAATAATTAATGCCAGTTCCAGCAAAAGAGAACAGAGCACAAGCTGCGATGGTGGCACACGATCCTTGATGAACTTCAGGCGTCCACCCATTACAGTCAATGCAAGAACATCTTGCTCCGACAAAGGGTGGACATCCAAAACATCAAAGAGACATTGTACCTATTGCTTTTTTTCCTTTGGCTGGTAAGGTTACCTCTTTGTCCTCTTTTCATGGACGAATTTAATCATTTTGTTGCAATTATTCCCATCGTGTATCGCGTGGGAAGATTACTCAGTCGAGCTATAAGGCCACTGAGAAATGAGCACCGATTTGAATGAGCATCTGGAAAGAAAGCAAAACGATGTTTATTTCAGAAAAGAAAGAATGTATGGGAAAAGTGGAGGGGGTCTTGTACGCAGATTCAATCCAAGCCAACGGAGACATGAGCATGCACGTTGTTTATTAAAAAAAAAATTCCTGCAGAAATCTGATCCTGCTGATATCTCAGATAGACAGGTGGATAATACATGGATTAATGGACAAAGCGTTGATCGCTAAGATTGGCGACCGACTTTGGATGCCGATAGCTCCGGAGATAAAAATGCATGTGGGGGGGCAACTCCCACGCGCCAGCATCAAAATGTCCACGAGATGAACCAGAGCGGTATGTTGAACATTCCACCACTTTCGGCTCAGTCCATATTATTTTTCCTTGGCCTTGGCACGCAGTTATCATTCGTTATCGCAGGGGAAGTTTTCCGAGTCTCAAAGTACCGTGACATTCGCAAATCGACCGACAATACCAAAAAATATTGTCAACCAAATGAGTGAGATTAGATTAACAGCGACCTTCATGGAGAAATGAAATGCTTATATGTATAGATATAACTAGGAGCCGTACACATATGTATAAGCAAGGAGGAAAGGGTGTGGATTGACAAAAATAAAATTGGGAAGAATGAAGGGAAGTTAAGAGCAGAGAGGAAGTAGGGTAGGTAAGGGAAGGAGTCATTGAGTAAGGAGTGGTGGGGGAGGAGTGGTGGAGGCTGGCATGGTGTCCTAGATGTTGTCCGAGATGTAGGCATACTTGCCTTTGAGCTGTCTAGCCTGGGTTTGAATATCGGCTCAGCTACGAGCTATCACCCTGGTTATTGGCTGGCACGGTATCCGAGATGTAGGCATACTTGCCTTCGAGCTGTCTAGCCTGGGTTTGAATATCGGCTCAGCTACGAGCTATCACCCTGGTTATTGGCTGGCACGGTATCCGAGATGTAGGCATACTTGCCTTCGAGCTGTCTAGCCTGGGTTTGAATATCGGCTCAGCTACGAGCTATCACCCTGGTTATTTGGCTGGCACGGTATCCGAGATGTAGGCATACTTGCCTTCGAGCTGTCTAGCCTGGGTTTGAATCTCGGCTCAGCTACGAGCTATCACCCTGGTTATTGGCTGGCACGGTATCCGAGATGTAGGCATACTTGCCTTCGAGCTGTCTAGCCTGGGTTTGAATCTCGGCTCAGCTACGAGCTATCACCCTGGTTATTTGGCTGGCACGGTATCCGAGATGTATGCACTCTTGCCTTTGAGCTGTCTCATCAGGGTTAGAATCTCGGTTCAGCTATATACTGTCACCCTGGTGTTTCTGATGCAGGGAGACATGCAGGGACATGCCAGATGACCTGTCTGCCAACACTGGTGGTGGGATGTATGGGTCATGTATGGAAGGGATGAGGGAGGGGGCAAAAGTTCTGCAATTTTTACTTCCGCCACAGAAGGTAGACAGAGGTTATGCTTTCACCCTTATCTGTTTGTCTGTCTCTGAGCAGGATATCTCAAAAAGTTGACAGATTTGGATGAAATTTAGTGGACAGGGGTTGTTGGCTGCTGAATTAACACCAGGTGAGGTTGACTCAGCCTGTCATCCTTCAGAGGTTGGTGAAATGAGTACCAGAGTAATGGTAGAGAGGCACAGCATTAGGACTGGTAGAGGGGCACCACATCAGCAGCACAGCTGTACTTTGAAGAAATTATAGCGACCCAGCAGCCATACGCAAGAACAGAATCGGCAATACAAGCAAAAAAAAAGCTAATTTCACAAACATCGTCTGGATTTGTTTTCCTAAATACAACAGACTATACGCACTGCATTCACCAGATATCAACACCTTAACATGCGATGAGATCCGAAGAGGATTTCCACTTACTCTATAGTTTTCCTGCGTAGGGAAATACAGGGTTAAACTCAACATCATTTGCTTTTGCCACATGGTCGACCATTTGTGCTGTGGGCAGTGTTTGGGGGTTTAAGGTGGTCTCAAACTCACCGAGGAACATATGAAGCAGGTAAAACACCGCCAGGAACAGGAGGGCAGCTGCAATAACGCAGCCAAGAATAATGAAGGCACTGGCCATCTGGATTGGTGGTTCTTCTGTGCAAGAATAAACCAATCAGGCTCACCACTGTCAACACCCACACACACAATGATAAATGACTCCATCGTGACAGGCAGGGGTTCGAAACATCGTATTAGTATAGCCAGCATATGAGCATCTAACGAAGTATCGATTTGACGAGTTTTATCAGGATTTATAAAACTTCTTCACTGAACAAATGCAATACTATACCGATATATAAATAAATATATATATATATATATATATGTTCTGAATCAAACCCACTGACTTGATGAGGCAGAAGGGCACAAATGGAGTCCCATCACAGCGCTTGCTGCACGACCTGCCAGCATCAAGTTTCACCTGCCATGCCGGTCATACAGAGTACGACTGCTCCGTGAGAAGAGAGCAGTCGTACTCTGTAAGAGGCACACTGATTATAACAAACATCCAGAACATATTGTACTCAATGTATATTCTCCCTATATTCACAATCCATATTGCTGGAAAAAAATATATAGACATAAAGAAAGATCACTTTGTCCCGACAAGTTGAACGCAAACACAAGGTTTTTGTCATTTACAAAAATATGATAAGTACTGTTTGTTTTCCACTTTGGTTTATAAGTTCCAGATGCACCCTGTAATGTTTCTCTTCAGCTTAGAATCATAAACCCTGCCTCTTAACATTGCCGAGCAACCAATTGGAATGTAAGCTGTCATTTTATTTTATTGCATTTTCATATATTTACATTAAAAATAGGAAGGACCACACATCCTGAAGCTCACCCGGATCTGGAGCAACAGTCACTCACACCCACCGCAGACCTCCTGAGACCATGATTATTATTTTTTTTAATCCCATGAACAAACTTTGGTACATACATCACGGGCGATGAAGGCTGTGGTCCGGTTTCATTGAAATTGTGTGTATAGTTTCGGAGAAGAAAGCAAATACCTATTTTGGAGGGCTCAAACCCCCCGCAGTCCCCACATATCCTGATTTTTAGATCCTCGTGGAGGATCTCTAAGTCTTACTCACGTTGTTGTTCTTGAGGACTTTTTTGTTTCACAGCCGACAGTTTTCATCGAAACTTGGTGTATATATGTAAAAATACCCTGCGCAGACAGTAACCATCTCCGATTCTGGTAATCCTTCCGAGAAAAAAAAGTTGACGTCATAATATCGCCGCTAATGGAAATCTCCTTTACCATTGTCTCCGAAACTGGGCAAGCTGTTTGAATTTTGTTTGCGGGAATCAAGCCGGGCATTAGCACAGATAATTTATCGCAAACCTGATACATCACAATGACGTCATATTCGTTTTTATGACGTCATAATTAAGAGGACGAGGATCTTAGTTCATTTGAGCTTGTTTTTTTATGCTGTGAACAAACTTTGGTACATCATGGGTGATGAAGGTGGTGGTCAACTTTCATAAAAATCGTGTGTGTAGTTTCAGAGAAGAGAGCAAATACCTATTTGAGGGGGGGGGAACCTTTAATGAGCACAGATTTTGGATGCAATCAACACAACCTCATTCGACATCAGATATGAAGTTTGGTGCCAAGTTTCATTAGAATTGTGTGTTTGGTTCAAGCGATAATGACTGAAGTGTTCACAGACTGGCTGACTCACTCACTCACCTATGGATACTGCTCAATCGCATAAGCTCACCTGACTAAAGTCCAGGTGAGCTAAAAAAATTACTATACCTGTAATCAGTTAAAGAAAAAGCTCATTCTGATCACTCATTCTTGATTTCCTTGAGTTTTTATCTCCTTGCAGAATGCAAACACAATCCACTCATCTAATATATGAAGCTTTTATTTATTATGTCTCCACATAGGATGCACCACAGGTTCTGCTTGCAATCTGAAAACATGTCCAACTAGTATAATGATAAGCATGTGCTTTGTTTTCCGAATTGGGGGTGATGGAGTGGGGTGTAGGGGGGGGAGGGAGGAGGGGTGGCATCTTCTTCTTAGTCTACTTCTTCTTTTGCAAAATCTGTTGGAGATTGGCCCAGCCATGTTTTATCACCCACATTGGACTTAGTCCAAAGCAGGGGCTTACAGATTTCATCTCAATTTTTAGCCGCGTCTCGCATAATGAACGTGGCTTTAAGAGAGCTCGGCGTTGTTCTTCTTCTTCTTGTTCTTGTTGTTGTTGTTGTTCTTCTTCTTCTTCTTCTTCTTGTTCTTCTTCTTCTGGTGAAGACAAAACCTTTAGGACTCAGCTCTTTTATATACAGGATCCGGATGTCCTTAAATACTAAACACCCGTACACATCCTCACATAGACTGTGCCTTTTGAGAGTGTCTATCATGAACTTTTAAATATATTCGGACATTTGCTTTTAAGTTTCGAAAAGTTCACGTTACTATTTAAAGATTATTCCGTTTAATGTATTGTAATTTCGTAAATACACTATTTATTTCGTAAGTACACTATATTTCGTAAATAAGTAAATACACTATGACGCGTCTTGCTATTGGCTTAATCAAGGCACGTGACGAAATATCGGAAGTTGTTGTTGTTGTTTTTTTGTTTTATTTCTTCTTCTTCCTCTTCGTGTTCTTGTTTTTCTGCTGAAGACAATACCTTTAGGACGTGGCTCTTGGACACATTTGTCCTTGTTGCGGTTGTGTGTGCATGCGTGCGTCCACCATATCTCAGACATGTATGGACTGATTTTATTCATACTTGGCACAAAGACAACACATGATGGTATACATATGCATGTCATTTTTTTTTCGATGTCAGATCCAAGATGGCCGACTGGCGGCAATTTCAGTTGTAAAAAAAATAACCTGATGTTGAACACGTCCTCAACCATTTCTCGGACATACATTTACCGATGTTGTTCAAACTTGGCACACATATAACGAACGATGGCTTACATATGAACGTTATTTTTTTTTTCCCAAGGTCAGATCCAAGATGGCCGACTGGCGGCCATTTTAGTTGTAAAAAAACCCCGATGTTGAACATGTCGTGAACCATTTCTCGGACATGCATTTATCGATGTTGTTCAAACTTGGCACCCAGATAAAGAATGAAGGCATACACGTGCCCCTCACTTTATTTTGTGATCTCATCAAAGATGGCTGACTGATAGACTGGTAGCCATTTTAGTTGTGCATAAATATGGGCGAGCCCTTTAACTCCATGCAGCAAAATTACTTAAACAACACGGGCTCTGACATTTTATGTCTTTTTTACTTGTTTTATATGATATTCAAACTTACTTACAGACACATACACATGCACAGAGAATTACCTTTTTATATCGTCTGATCAATGGATGAAATTTAAATCTTGGGTGTGACCATCTTTTTCACACAAAACAGCAGATATATGTTTTGGAATGCTTTCCAGCAATTTGGGGAGAAATTCCATTGGGAGGTTGTTCCGTACATTCTGCAATGTTTACCAGAATTTGTCTTTTGATTTTGGTTGTTTTTCCATTTTCCTCCTTTCCAAATAATCGCACACAGCTTCTTTGTTGTTAAGGTCAGAACTTTGAGGGGGAATTCTAATAGTTGTAGAGTTTCCAACTCTGCTTTCCTTTGTAAATGTTTTACCGACATTTGCAGTGTGTGTTGAGGTCGTTGTCATGCTGGAAAACAAAGTTGTCACCAATTAGCTTCCTTCCTGATGGGATACCATGGTGGATTAAGATCTGCTTGTACTTGTCAGCATTCATTCTTCCTTCAATTATCACCGAGTCACCAACTCCGACAGCAGAAATACATCCTCAAACATGGACAGAGCCCCTCAGCACGCTTCACAGTCGGCTGGAAACACATATCCTTGTACTTCTCACCAACACTCCTGACATACTGCCTTATCTTCATTGTGGAAACTCAAAGCAGAAATATTTGAATAAATATTCATCAGGTTTTGTCGTGCACACAGGCCAGGCATGCATCACCAGGAAATCTGACCTCACCGCTTTGTTGTTGAGAGAATTAGTGGTAAGAAGGAATTGCAGAACTGGCAATGACGCAAACCACAATTGCGTGCATTGCAGAAATGGCGAGTGCAACAGTGTGAGTGAGTGTGTTGTTAGAACAGAAACTATGTTTGTGAAAATAATAACCTTTTTGCTTTTTCACAATACATCAATGATGCAATGGTTACATGAAATAATTTCGCTTTACCTCCAACCTTAAAGGTCTCATGGTGATCTCTGGTCTTAAGGGGCACATGCAAATATTTATAGTCCGTACACTCTTTATATTTATTATATCAAGATAGTAGGCCAGTAGAATACGTTAGACTTCGAGGTATGCATGCCTGCCTTTGAGCTGCCTAGCCCTGGTTAAAAAATTGACCCAGCTGTAAGCTGTCCCCCTTGTGTTTCACAGGCAGGGTGACGTATCAATGTGTCCATCGTCCATTGAAGGGCGTTAAGCTGGAGGTCCTGTCTGCCAGCACTAGTTGTTGGTGGACGTTAAATATCCCATGCTGTGTCTTCTGCAAATAGGAAGCGAGTTATCACTGGCACCATGAACAAATTCCAAATTCTTGATTTAACCGACAATGGGGCACTGCATCAGCAGCACAACTATGGTCCGGGCAATGATGCCAACCAGCCACTTCACACGAATAAATGAACATCAGGATTACAGCACATCAGTCATAAGTTCATGGATAAACTTTATCCACGTCTACCGTATAACGTTCCCTTCACCGTTTAAATTTTGCATTTTTAGGTGATGACCATCAAGGCTTACCGGTTGGTTGCGATGTTGTTGTGATGACTGGTGCTTTTGTAATGTTGATGTTGCACATATTCCCACTGCAGCAGCAAAACGAATTGGGACTGTTGAGTATGCAGGTATGATTGTTGCATATCTGTGCACCGGAGTTTTTCCAGCAGCCACCTAAAAGTTCCGACATTGATGTGCAGACAGCATAGCAAATACTGGTGGCAAGTAGTTGAAGAGAAGGCATTGTAGTTGAGAGAATAAATGTTCATAATTGTCAAGAGTGGAAATAAATTGAAAAAACAACGATCAATCGACTCAAACAAGATGCCATTGATATATCCATATTTCCTTTATTCTTCTTCCTCATGTCTAAGTCCTCTTCTGATCATCCATCAATTTGTTTCCTCAAATTTATTAGTGTGTCGTATGTGGATGGCTAAATTAATGAAACAGAAATCAGTTTTGTGAGGTGATCCCATCTGAGCACACAGCCCATGACACTGGGATCACAAGTTCTGTTGTCCCATAAAGTCATTGTAGGCCATGTAATATTACACTGATGTCTCGTCATGTCTTTTCCATACCAGACGTGTACGTACATTGTACAAGTTCCTATATAAACTTTGGATTACTATTTAAAACGAGAACGGCACTTGGTAGGGCGCATACCTCCACCAGGCTGAACAGGTTACGATTTCAATCCCACTGATAGGCTGGATCTGGATCCTGAACTGAACCAAAATCTAATCAACTTGTTCTTGTCATCTACGCAACTCATCCACCAAGTTTTGTCATAATCTGTCAACAACTTTTTGAAATATTGTGCTATTCATCGTTTTGGGCCCTTTTCTCAATGACGAAGAATCACTTTGAAGAATTAAAAAATTCTCGTATCCGGATGTGGATCATCACCAAAATCGAATCGATTTGTCCACGTCACAAACCCAACCTGTCCACCAAGTTTCGTCTGAATTCAGGCCGAGCGTTTTGAGATATCGTGCTATGTATCGTTTTTAGCCCCATCACTGAATGGTGAAGAAGAATTAAAAAAATTGAAAATTCTACTGTCTGGATCCAGACCCAGATCTTCACCAAAATCGAATCAATTCCGTCTTTGTTACACACCCAACATTTCCACCAAATTTCGTCCGAATCCGTCCCTAATTTTTTTTGAGATATCCTGTTCGCAGACAGACAAACAAACAGACAAGACAAACTGGTAGGCGGCGATGGGTCGCCGAGCATGGAAACCATAAGATATAGAGCAAAATGGATGTCATATAGCAGATAGGGAATCACCTTACGATTATGCATATCAAATTCATCCAGTTCCATCTACTGATAACTACTCGGTATCCATTTGAATGAAAAGTACCGAAAATGCGGTTTGAAATCGGAAATCCCCAAAGTTCGAGGGGGTGCTATGGGTGAACAAAGATATAAATCGAAAATCCGGCTGTTTCGTTTGTGCACAATGTATTCCAGATGATTAGTGTGAATTTTCATGACTATCCGAACATAACCCTAGGAGGAGTAGCATTTGGCGAGAAGGCACCTCCAGCTCTCGCATATTATCGATTTTTGCACTAATTGACCTTTGACCCCTGACCTAAGCGAAATTGGTCAATATGTCCTGAGGCAAAGTTGTAGTACTCATTGAGTACCATGAACCTGCAAAGTTTAATTCGTATCGATGAACTCACCTGGTCGCGAGGGGGCCTTCAATTTTCGCCAATTTTCGCGCATACCCTAATTGTAGGGGGAGCTGCAGGTAAAGTATTCCATACATCACAAAAACCGGAATATATTTCATGGAGCATCACCTGTAGATCATTCATGCCAAATTTCATAACCCTACATGGGATAATGGCTTTAGGAATTGATTTTGCGTGAACGGTACCGATTTTGAAGGTTTTTCGGTTGTTGCTGGGGAACCAAAGCGTCCCTAGCAACCATCACAATTTCCAAAGCACTAGGTCAGAAGATGTACCAACCACCCGAGTTTGGTCAAAATCCGCCCACGTTTACTACCAATTATGCTGATGACAAACGAACAAACATCCAAACAAACATCCAAACAAACAGACAGAATTACTGACAATAAGGGTCACCTATTTCGGCGACCCAACAATAAGGGTCACCTATTTCGGCGACCCAACACACAGTATATTATATAATCCATAATATACATATTGGCATGAACTGCTTTGAAAATAAATGTTCTGTTTAGCAGGAAATGTTTTCTGTCCAAAATCGAAGGATATTTCATCCAAGTTATAAAGCTCCAATACAAACTTGGTTTTTATCTATCGTTTGTAAATAATTATGATAAAAGTGGTATTATATAATCGTACACACACAAGAAAAAACATGCAGATATGCGTCTTATTTCACCTAAAAGTCAAGTCTCATTCTCATGAGCCACTCTAATTAGAGTTTTCGGACGCTTAGAGATTACGTTATCTGAACAGACATGTAGTGCTTCCTCGTGTTGCCGTTGGGCATCTGGTGCGATGGGGGTTAGAGCCACGAGCCAGCCTGCAATAGTGCTGATATCACTCGTTGACAGCAATAGGCAGATAGACCAAACCAAGCCGGCCTGTGGAGAGAATGCAAGAGCCTGGATGATGTAAGTTACAGGATGTCTCATGAGTCATTGGCTTGAAAAACATACCTTTCAGTATCAGCCAGGGCCCTTATGTGCCTTGCTTTTGCTTTATTTTTATGAAATCAAGATTAATTTGAGTAATGATAACACAGAACCAAATGGTTAAAGATATTGTCACCTTTTTGTTTGCTTTATTAAATACTTCTTGTGCAGTTGTCCAATCAAAAGTCTCAAAATTAATAACTGTTCTACTCCAAATATCCAGGTTTTCTGTGCATCTTTACTTTTCTTCCGTTTTTCCTTCCTGTTGGTGGAACTGCCTTCTGGAGATACTTCAATTACACTTCCCTCAAGGGCTTTAAAAGCAGGTGGTGCACTTCCATCTCAGCTCATCTTCCATCCCTACTTGCAATCTTTTCTATCCCCAGTAACTCTACCTAACTCATCTCTCTTACTCACAGGTTATGGTTTCCTCCACTCCCCTCTCCTCTTTTGTTTTTAGCTCATATACTTCTTGTATGCAACTGTGGGCTGTGGCACCACTTCTTCGGTCGGATGCAGCACAAGGCTGTGGGGTGGCGTCATCGGCCGACGGCGTGGCTGTATTGCTGATGCAGTGCCCTGTGTAGGTTAGGGCAGGAATTTGAAATTTGTTCATGGTGCCGGCGATAGCTTGCCTACTCTTCAGGAAGGACATCATGGGATCTTGAACATCCACCAACTCATGTAGGCAGATGGGACACCTAGTTTAATGTCCATCCGAGGAACGGCACACCGAATGATAGATCACTTTGCCTGTGAAACACCCGGATGACAGTTTATAGCTGGGTCGGGATTCAAACTCAGGTAAGATAGCTGAAAGGCAAGTGTGCGTACCTGCCAGCCCCGTGGCACCACCGATGTTGCGTCCTTAACATTTTTCAACCTGCTCTTCTTCCATGATCCTTGACTTTTGTAAAGAAAAAAGTCTCATGGAGGAGCTCATACATACATTGCATAAAGGAGAAGTGGATTAGTTGACATGAGTGGGCTTTTACATCCATGACAATGACACTAGTAGACAATAGATACTTGCATATCGTACGTGGGGTTTTAACATAGGTTCCCTGCATCGTGAGCTCATGGTTCAGTTTGGAACACTCACAAGCAAATCTTGTACAAGCAGATGTAATAGCCAACTTAACATGGTGATCGAAGCCTCCAAGATGCAGCATTCCTGCAAGCACAGCTCAAAATATTTGCTTTTTTGGTTCTTTAAAAGGATATTTTGAATACATTGGGAATTGAATCCTAGATTGTTCAGCAGAGGATCGTGTCTTAAACTACAAAAGTAGTCTCTTCATCGGATGCCGCAGACTTCCAATGAATGAATTTCCAGACCTGCTCTTTGAAACTCGGTGGTACGAAGTTGAATAGTTGAGGTATTTATTTATTTTTTAATCTCTTGTTGAGAGGTTCAGCAGCTCGGGTCGTATGGGACTTCATTTTGCAGGTTGCATTTTTAAATCGATGATATAACTCTGATTGTGTGTTTTTATTACCTCTGTCACTGAAGGTGGACAGAGGTTATGTTTTCACCCATCTGTTGGGTCGCCGAAATAGGTGACCCTTATTGTCAGTAATTCTGTCTGTTTGTTTGGATGTTTGTTCGTTTGTCATCAGCATAATTGGTAGTAAACGTGGGCGGATTTTGACCAAACTCGAGTGGTAGGTACATCTTATGACCTCGTGCTTTGGAAATTGTGATAGTTGCTCGGGACGCTTTGGTTCCCTAGCAAGAACCGAAAAACCTTCAAAATCGCTACCGTTGATGTGAAATCAATTCCGAAAGCCATTATCCCACGTAGGGTTATGAAATTTGGCACGAATGATCTACAGGTGATGCTCTATCAAATATATTCCGGTTTTTGTGATATATGGAATACCTTACCCGCAGCGCCCCCTACAATTAGGGTATGCGCGAAAATTGGTGAAAATTGAAAGCCCCCTAGCGACCAGGTGAGTGCATCGATACGAATTAAACTTTGCAGGTTCATGGTACTCAATGAGCACTACAACTTTGCCTCAGGACATATTGACCAATTTCGCTTAGGTCAGGGGTCAAAGGTCAATTAGTGCAAAAATCGATAATATGCGAGAGCTGGAGGTGCCACATGCTAACTCCTCCTTGGGTTATGGTCGGATGGTCATGAAAATTCACACTAATCGTCTGGAATACATTGTGCACAAACGATCGAGCTGGATTTTCGATTTCGATCTTTGTTCACCCACAGCACCCCCTCGAACTTTGGGGATTTCCGATTTCAAACCGCATTTTCGGTACTTTTCATTCAAATGGATACCGAGTAGTTATCAGTCGATGGAACTGGATGAGATTTGATATGCATAATCTTGAGGTGATTCCCTATCCGCTATATGACATCCATTGTGCTCTATATCTTATAGTTTCCATGCTCGACGACCCATCGCCGCCTACCGGCTTGTCAAATATATAAATCTCATTCTAAGCACTGACTGATATTAAAGTTCGGCACCTTCTTGGTGACGTAAAAAGCTGAAATTTTGCATACTGATGGACATCGAAACCGATACACCGGGAAAAATCACAGAACCATCGAAAAGCGTCAGCAAATGAAAAATTAATTAACTTTTAAAAATGAAAAAATAAATGGAAGTAAGCGACCTGAGACAATGGGGAAACATGGTAATTTTGCATGCTGATGGACGTCGAAAACTGATGCACTGAGAACAATCACAGAATCATAGGAAAGTGTCTGTAAATCAAAATATAAATAAATGAAATAAAAAATCAAATGCAGGTGAGTGACCCAAGACAATGGGGTGGCACGGTTCGTTATTGCTTACAATGTGTAAGCACACCCCTCTACTACAGTGTATACTTTCTCTTCTAGCCAAAGAAAGCTGCATAAAGCAACCAGGAAAATGACACAAAAAGCATGGGGGTTAATTTATTTATAATCATAGTCACCTGGGGTAATTGATTAGGTGAGAGCTGATTGGTTATTCCATCCAATTATCGGTGAAAGATGTGATTGAGTCTTGATATATATATATATATATATATATATATATATATATATATATATATATATATATATATATATATATATATATATATATATATATATATATTGCATGATGAATTAAGTTTATGGTGACAAAACCATCACATGGATTACGAAGTGATAGTTGGAGAAAACTAAGGACAGCTTGACATTGGACTTTCAAATCTTAAGCAGTTTTATGCACAAAGGTTGCGGTTCATGGAAGAGACCGAGTAAATAGAAGAGCACTTGGCAACTGCGTACACAATAAATAGCATTGTTGACCTCCACCTATTATCAATGAACTTAAAATTTCACAAAAAAAAATAATGGCAGCTCAGTTTGATGATCACCAGACCCGGCAGATGCGTTTATGCATTCACTAATCATCCCTTCCACTTCCTCCACTCACCTCCAAACTTCCTTCC
The DNA here is from genome assembly GCF_056783735.1 of Eptatretus burgeri. Classification (NCBI taxonomy): domain Eukaryota; kingdom Metazoa; phylum Chordata; class Myxini; order Myxiniformes; family Myxinidae; genus Eptatretus; species Eptatretus burgeri. Next base: position 10,364,519 of record NC_140973.1, on the reverse strand, counting down.
TATTTCCTCCCCTATACCCTCACTTTCTCGTCCCTTTCTCAATTTTCTTAGCTCCACCATCGAAGGTGGATGGAGGTACTATTGTCTGTTTGTTTGTTCGTCTGTTTGTGAGCAGGATATCTCAAAAAAGTTACGGACGGATTTGGGCAAAACTTGGTGGGCAGGTTGGGTGTGTGACAACAACGAATTGATTACATTTTGGTGAAGATCTGGATCCGAGAATTTTTAAGTGATTCTTTACCACTGAGAGATGGGGCCAAAAATGATATACGGCACGATATCTCAAACAGATACGGACTAAACTTGGTAGATGAGTTAAGTACGTGACAAGAACAAGCCAATTAGATTTTAGTTAAGGTCTGGGTCCAGATCCGGCCTGTCGGTGGAGACAAAACGTAAACTGTTCAGCCTGGCGTAGGTGTGCACTCTACCAGGTGCTGTTCGAGTTTTTCTTGATTTACTCCCTTCATCTCCACTTGGGTACATAATATACAACTGACCACTCTGTATGCCCCTTACATCCCCCTTTTTTTGATGTAGTTAATCTTATCTTCACCAAAATCCCTTTCAGTTTTCTTCATCTCTCCTTTCCAACTCTTGTCCTCCAACATTTCACACTTTATATCCTTCCCTCTTCTTAAAATTTAATTTTCTTACAACGTCCCCTCCTCACCTCCTTTTGTTACGTATATTGTCCCTGAATAACATGTCATTTAGCTGATGCTTTAGTGTGCAAGTCATAGCAAGTGTGCTTTGAGAGCCCACAGCTTGGATTTGGTCCTTCAATAACCCAACATATACCATGAGTTGTTTGAATGGCCCTATGCCATACTTCGAGATACAACATTCCATCCTGACAGTCATGCACCAGGACAGCAGTTTTTTAGTCAAATTACATTTCCGAGTAGAGCAAATTCAGAGCCAGACAGTTCAGAGGCAAGCAAGCAATAAATCGGGCTATCCTGTGGTCCGCAACTTTGGATATCTTCAGTGTTACCACTGCAAGGGAAATTGAAATCCATTTAGCCAGACGGATAGATTTCTTGACATGTTGATGCAAATTATTGAGTTGAGAAGGGACGCGTGATGATCTACATAACCTTGCAAAATTACAGGTGCTCATCTTGGAATTAGATTTTTTTTTAAGAGTGGTTGCACTAGATGTCTTCCATCCAGAGTTTAGAATATAATATGTTAGTATACATTCTTATGAGGAATTTAATCTATTGTTTTTCTTGGGTGGGACATTCTCATCTGTGAATCAAACCTGATGCTCATACTGTTCTTTTTCTTCATTCATATGCAGCACAAGGCTGCGGGGTAGCATCATTGGCTGAGGGCACGGCTGTGCCGCTGATGCAATACCCTCTGTGGGTCAGGGCAGGAATTTGTAATTTGTTCATGGTGCCGACAATGAATAGCTTGCCTACTCTTCATGAAGAACATCATGAGATCTTTAACGTCTACCAACAGATGCCAGCAGACAAGACACCCGTTTAATGTCTATCCGAGGGATGGCACCCACACATTGATGAATCACCCTGCCTGTGAAACACCAGGATGAGTTTATAGCTGGGTCGGGATTCAAACCCATGCTTAGAGGCGAGTGTGCGTACCTCTAGGCTGCCCTGTCAGCCCTTACCTCGTCCTGTTGAAGGAGGCCAATGCCCATCGATATGGATATTTTTAAAGAAAACACGTTTCAGGCAAGATTGCTCGCAAGAGGTCAATTTACCATTGAATTTTACCATTTCGTTACAAACATTTTAGTCCAAACTTATCACAAAGAATGCCGAGCCCAGTGTAATATGGAGTATCTGGCACAGTGCATCAACTATTCCTGGTAGCGTCCCATAGTAAGCCAAGGGAGCCTGATGTAAAACCGAGGAATGCACACATCTCAAAAGGATCCACTCCCCCACCTCTTTGGGGGTGAACCAGTTGAAGGTGAATGGTAAGACAGTCAGAATGGTCCACTGACTCTATGCGGACCATTGTTTCAGCCTGATGACAATGGCCGAACAAAAGGAGATTTGCAAAGCCAATGAATGCCTTGAAAGATGTTCATTGTAACTCGTGTCCAGTCTGGATAAGAATGGAAGGCATTCATCCCCCTTTAACAAAAGTCATAATTTTATTGGATGATAACTTCATTCGTAATATTTCTGGAGCTTCTGGCTGAAAAATGGTATCTTGAATCGCCGCTGCTTAGCTTTCTCGGAGAAATAACTCATTCTTTCATCCAAACAACGAGCAAAGGCACATCGGCCTCTCTGGCAATCTTTCTTAAACCCACTAGACCAACAAACTGGATATGGAACTTTGTCGGCTTGTTCTTTCCTTTCCTAACTACCAATCATGTCACTCTCCCGTATTAATATGCTCATCATGATCCCATATGATCACCCGCAGCACCCCCATAGTGTGATGATTTTAAAGCACAGAATCATTCACTTAATCACAGTTTCATGGCTGAATTGTGAGATTGCGATAGCACTGCCGTTACCGATTCTGGCGATTCCTGAATTGAAGTGCGCAAAACAGCTGTCCGTTTCGACTTCACACTTGATCCTGTCATTGTCGGTGTTATTGGAACTTGGAAAAGTTGCACACCAGCGGCTTGCTGCTCGACTCTGACCTGTCAAAAACACAAGTTCATCAATCACCATGAGGTACACCATCAACTTCAGTTGCAAACATAACAAGCAGACACACCTTGTAGGTGGTGAGATTACATAAGTTGAATTCACCATTTAATTGTTCATCTCACCTTGTCTGCCAATCTGAACATCCTTGTTTTGTTTAGACCTCGTTTACATAGCTAAGCGGCTGGCAGGATGGCCTAGACGTATGCAAGCTCGCCTCCAAGCTGTCTTGTCTGGTTCCCGACCCAGCCATAAACTGTTATTCAGTTATTTCACATGCAAAGTGATTCATCAGTGTGTGCGCCACTCCTCAGATTGATATTAAACTGGGCATCCCATCTGCTGGCAGTAGTTGGTGGACGTTAAAGATCCTACAGTGTCCTTCGTGAAGAGTAGGCGACCTATGGCAAACCACCCAGCATATCCAGCCCGAACCCCATAACCGTTGCCAAGAAACTGCTTCGGCAACACCGACGCTCTGTAAATAGTACGGTACATCAAATCAAATGTGTATGGAATCAATTGATGCGTCATTAAATTTGCAATCCCTTCTCGTGATATTCATATTATCACAAATATTTTGTAAATGTATCTTGAAAAAAACCAGAAATTTCACTTTCAATCTCCGTGGCACTTCTGAACGACTGAGCGCCATCACAATTTAATCCATGATGTGATCTTCAACATGGATTATGGATTTGTAAACCTTTCAATAGAGTTTTAATTACTACAAATGTCACATATCCATTTTTTGCGTCTTTAAATTCCTTCCTACCACCGTCGCTTTTGAACCTCGTTGCTCGTCTCCTTACGTCTGCCACATAAAAGAGCAAAGACTGGCGATCGATGTAAGTTTCAGCAATCGTAATGATCCTTTGCTTATTATAATCCATGAAACCTAGGCAATGAGTAATTCGGTAATCGATTCAAAAATGTTCCTCCGAACATTTCCCTCGATTTTATGCTGCGGTGAAGAGGCGTTGGCGATTCCTCATCCTTATGCTTTGCTGGCTTCCCAATTCGGCCAAAATATATATATATATATATATATATATATATATATATATATATATATATATATATATATATATATATATATATATATATATATATATATATATATATAGCAGATAACTTCCAGACATGCAACTCCTGCCCAAAACCTTGGACAAAATGCTTTCCTTACTTCAAGAAAAACTAATAAATATTGTAAAGCTTTGTTCCATTGGTGAACTGAAATGCTGTACAGTTTACTTTTGTGACCCTTTTTAATGCTGCTAGGCCATTGCAGCTGTATTATTAAGGAGAGGGGCGGCAGACAGGAAGGCAGTTGAGGTAAGGGCGGCCTTCCTGGCGTCATTCAGGCTGAGAGTGAGTTCAGAGAAGGCAAGCCTTGTAGGAAAAAGTGATGGAAACTCACAAAACTCTTCCAAATGTTGATGAAATTGAATGCAATGACAGAACATTAAACCCTTTTTTTGTTCCAAAACTAGACCACATCTTTTCCCCTTTCTTATACTGATTATGTATCTCTTCGGAATTGGAATCTTTAACTGTCTTGCATGTGTTAGTCTTATCGGGTTACATCGTCAAATGTTTATGTGGATGAAGTAACAAATGTAAATGTTCCTGCACACAATGCAATGGGCTGGCAGTATAACCTAGCGTGCTTGCCGCTGAGTTGTTTACCCTTACCCTGGGTTCGGATCATGAACAAGCTCGTATAAACTGCTCACCTGGTGTTTTGCAGGCAAGGTGATGCATCGATGCGTGTGCCATCCCTCAGATGTACGTTAACCTGGAGTCCCGTCTGCCGGAATTAGTTGGTGGATGTTAAAGATCCCACGGTGCTCTTTATGAAGAGGACGCGAGACATCACTGGCACCCTGAACAATTTACAAATTCTTGCTCACTCAAATGAATATTCCGCATCAGAGTGGTGACCTCTCCAAGACTGTAACCCCGACTGATAAACTACATCGACAGAACTGATGCTCTGTATAAATGTACAATGATGATGATGATGATGATGATGATGATGATGATGATGATGATGATGATGATGATGCAATGGGTGATTCGATCTCATCATTTTCTCAGATTGCCATTTATAAAGTTAATTGAATCATACGCGCCACTCATTTAGAAGAGATTATGAAATATATGATTATCAGAAAACTTGTCAGAATGTAAAAATCACAAAGAAATATCAATACGACACAACTTGTAAATCATGTCACAGATGCTCACAGTGAGTGATAAATATTACACACAGAAATACGGTATTGGGAAAAAGTACTGTGTTTCAATTAAGGAAGACCAGAGGAATGCAGCAATAGTTATAAGCTTGACTGAGTGGCAATTGATGGTTGCCCTTCGTAGTGACGACGGTAGTTCACATGCGACGTAAGAATGACATGTGCACGTTAATTCTGTATAATAATGCTAAGTGGAAGAGGGGCGGGGAGATCCAAAGATAGTTTGTGTTAAGAATAGTATGGACCATGTGATTATTGTAGCTTAGGTTTATATATCTGTATCAGGGAAAATGGCAGAAGCAGGTCAGCTTGTTAAACATACACCAAGGAGGCGGTGAGTAAACTTTAATGCAGATAGAGTAGGGTTGTATTGTGCAAAACCTCCTGTTATTAGGCGAGGCCAGGTGGAGGACTTGTGGGCATGAAGGCACCGGAAAGCACATCACGCTTGTAAAGCAGAAACAACACGAACTGTTTGTCCAGTGGAAGGTAAGCCAAAGTGGCAAGGTCGACTGCGGAAGCCTGGAGGAGACTGGAACACTTTTGTTCAGGGCCATCCCACAGGGTAGAGAGACCCGGAAGATTGACACCATCCAAAAGCAGGGGGTGGCCAATCATGGGACTCGCTGCCTGTGAAAGCAGTCCGAGAGTATACGAGGGCCTTGATCACACTGTGTGTAGCAGTTGGAGCTGGACCTTGAAGGGAGAAACATCTCTCTCCTTCCCTCTACTTGGCCACAACCTTCTCTCCTGGTCTCCTCATTGCTCCTTGAGCCACATTTCGCTTTGTGCTACAATCAGCTGATGCCTGCCACAAGCCCTTGCCTGCCCCTTTGTTCCTTGTGTGAGTTTAGTATTTTGCACCAATAGTTGGGGTTCTGCATTATCTCTTCTGTATACAAATTGCACGTCCATCGTCCCTCTTTGTGTCTGTCGACCGCTTGGTTTGTTCAGTGATATTTATAGTGTCCTGTCTTCCTTATCCCTGGAATTCTTTTCAATTAGTCCCATTTTAATGATAAGGAACATCTTTCCGCCTTTGCCTCCCGCACATTACACCGCCAGGTTTGGTTTTCATTTGGGTAATCCTCGGGGAATAGTAATTATAGTATTTAACGCAGTAACTTAAATACCATTTTGGGATCTGTGAAGGCCTTTATAAGATCTCCAGCTCAGTCGGTCCGTGTTAACAGAACTGTCTGACCCGACAATAAGACCCAATGTTTATGTGTGTCCGTTTTGCATCTCTTTCCAAACCACGCACTGGTCGCACAAAGTAAAAAAAAATGGAACCACAAAGTAAAAAAAATGGTTCCACATTCATCGCTCAGGACTCAGGCAGTACAATATTTGGTTTGGACAAAAAAATGTTTCATTAGTTGCATTGATAAGCACCCAGACAAAGCAAACGAAGACTATGCTTCACGTGCAAGTCGCGAGCAGCTGCTGATTGGCTGTGTAAGGCTCGGTGCACTGTCATTGGTTCCTGGCAAGTGAGGCCATCCACCCTGACTCTACCTATTTTTCTGCTGACTTGCCATGCACTGCTGATCGTAAGTTGACATTAAGGATTATTTAGCCTGGTGTTGGCTCAGTAATTAGGGTGGTAGCTTTGGATCCTAGGGTCCTGAGTTCAAGCCCTGTCGGCCGCTGAATTGATACACCAGGGGGTTGACTCAGCCTGTCATCCTTCCGAGGTCGGCGAAATGAGTACCAGTTCCAGTGTGTGTACTGGTAGAGGGGCACTGCATCAGCGACACCGTCATGCTTCAAGAAATGATAGCTACCCCGGCAGCTAAGCTGCCATACGACCACTACCAAGGATTATTTTCTCATCACATTAAAATTTGACAATTCTCTATTTCTGAACCTTATAGATTCGAAAACTGCTGGGCAATCTCCCTCAAATTATGCATACGTGCTTGGGAGAGCCAGGGTCCGGTCATGGGCACAAGGTATTTGTATGAGATGTATTTGGTATTTGGGTTTTCTCTTTCTATCTGTTTGCTCGTCTTAGCGTTGATTACCTCCACCGCCAAAGGTGAGTGGATGTTATGTTTTCACCCATCTCTGTCTGTGAACAGGATATCTCAAAGAGTGGTTACCGGATTCGGACAAAGTTTGGAGAACCAGTTGGGTGTGTGACAAGGACGAAATGATTAGATTTTTGGTGAAGATCTGGATCTGGATACCTTCAAATCTCAGTTATCAATGAAGAAAAACCTTCAAATCTCAGTTAATTAATCTTGCTAAACGAGTTGCTTTTATCAATAACTAGTCGGGATACTCAGCATTGCCCGATGCTGTTCTAATCCTGTTGGCATTTTGAAAAAATAAAACTTTAGCCTCCCCAAAGACAGACAAACATCTCTCTTATACTGTTCAGTATTATCAATGTATATCATTAACTAAAATATGCCAAGAGAGTTGAGATTCATCAGATAAAATCATATGTTGTACTAAATGAATACTAACACTCAATACATTAATTCTGAGTGTGATTTCACAAGTATCAGGAAACTTTTCAAAATGTCTGTGCTCTACCCTCAGAGGAAAATTCTACATAACTTGTACCAGCTTGACTTAAAAGTTAAATAAAGGTCATTCGATCTGATCCAACATTCTTCTTGAGAATAAATTAAGTGTTGTTAAAAGGAGTCGCAAAATTAAACGGATATGCTTGGAGGTTTTCCATTTGCTCACTGTATAAAGATTTGAGCGAGAGCCAGCACACATTGGCTAACTCTTTTTGAAAGACTATAGGATAAATAATTTCCCCAACAAGTGCTGGTAGATGGGACGCAGCCTGCTTAACATCCACTCTAAAGGAAACACACACACACACACACACACACACACACACACACGAGGGACGTTCAAAGTCCTTTTAAAATGAAATACTCATGATAGTCCAAGACACACCAACATTTGCAAAGAAAAAATATTTTCTTTGATTTACAAAAGTAATAATATTCCGATGGGTAAACGAACATACACTTGGGAACTCAAAGGCAGGAATACTACCTCAAAACTGACCGATCAGGCAAAGTACAGATCATAATAATTAAAGGAAGAACCAAAACCCAAGCAACAATGAAATCTCCAACTTTGTCACGGATACTTGTAAAGGATTGGCTTGCTTGGTAGTGAAATGGTTAAAGCCTTGTTGGGTTAAGGCCCTCACTAGTGTGCGTTCGATTCCTATGCCTGCTCGGTGGATATTTCCGCACCCTGCGACAGAGTGGAAACTTGTCGAGGATTGTTCCTTTGCCACGGAAACATTCAAGACTCGCCATGGGCGCCCCGAAGCTCTGTCAAGAGCACAGGCCTTCTCCATTTGCATAAACACTCCACTAGCTAAAAGCTGTTGCATATGTACATGAAACAGTTGTGACACAAGATACAGACAATCACTGCAAACAAACCGTTGCTACACAATTTGTCCCTTGCCAATTGTGATGTCAAACAATATAGTGTGGTTTTTGTAAAGGTCAGTGAGCACTCAGTAGTGCTGGCTGGGGACCTGGTTTGAAGCCAAGGAGCAAAAATACCAGAGGGGGGGAAAAAAAACAACAAATGGCAGGAACAAAGGCACAACAGCAGGCAGGACCGCGCAGACGCCACGTCGTCTCGCAAATCAAATGGAGCCGGTCGTTCAGCCACCCGTCTGGAGCCGGAGTCGGCGGCAGGTCACTGTGCCGGGGTCGCGGTTCCAAGACCACACTCCTGCTTGATGCCACAGCTCTTAAGAGACCCAGGATAATACACCCAAAACAACATTACAATGCGCCTACGGTTACGGAACAGCTCTCCGGGAATTGTTTTTGCCCAAAATCTTCGCACATGCAAAACAGCGATAATGTTGACTCTGTTCTATTAGTCAATCAGTGCATTATTATTTTTTTTAATGTCAAATAATCAAGTGATTCTGATCGTGGTTCACTTTATTCTATCAGTGAGTATATTATTTGAATAAATGTCAAAAGCAATAAATTAATTCCGAGGTGTAGCATGATTAGTGTTGTAAATTGACGTTTGTTATGTATAAAACTTCATAAAGAGCCGAGAAACTAACTCAAACATAACACGTTGTCTTGTTTGCTTTGTTTGAGATCCGACGCATTTGTCCGAAGTTCCAAGATATACACTTAAAAGGCAGTTTTATGTCCTCCCTGTATGGGCAGCAGGCCGGCTGTTCTCACGTACTTCCTGTGTTGGAGCGAGGGTCACAGAGGGCAGCAAACAGAACTTCCTTCAAGGTTACCTCCTCTCTATGTCACATGCAAAACTGTCTTTATGGAACACTGCTTTATCCAGCTGCGACGTGACGGAAAAAATGTGGCTCTTCAAAATTATCCTTCTTCCACCATTATCACTGTTATTCTTCCAAAAAATATTTTAAGCGCTATTATTGCAGGTGATATAATGTTGTATTATAAAAGTCAACCTAATGTTATGGATTAATATTTTGGACTTTTCAAAACCAAGCTAATGTTACATGCCAATCAATTGGCTGTGTATCAAATCCCCATGAAAATAAAATTTTAACTGTTGGTGGTGCTGTGATGGTACATGACACCTTATTAATCACTTAGTCAACCTTCCACTGGTGTGGGTTCAAATCACATATGGCCTTTCAGTGGAAATTTTCACATCCCATATACACCAATCGCACCGGTCCTTGAGGCAGAGCCCTGACCAAGTTCCAAATCCCTGTACAAGCTGAGTTTGGGTAATCAATGCCATGATTCCTCATGTAGTCAACCCATAAAACGATCATAGTATTTAACCATATATGGAAATAGGACACGTCATCATTATCAATGAAAGCACCAACATCACGTCTTCCATGTATGGTTTAATTGAAGCTAATATATATATATATATATATATATATATATATATATATATATTTATATATATATATATATATATATATATATATATATATATATATATATATATATATATATATATATATATATATATTCCGGTTAAAGATTTGCTTTTAAAAAAAATTAAAAAAATTAAAAGACAAAAGCTTTGACAAATAGAACAGCACTCGGTGGAGCGCATATCTCTGCCAGGCTGAACAGCTTACATTCGGTATCCCACTGATAGGCCTGATCTGCATCCGGACCTGAACCAAAATCCAATCGGCTTGTTCTTGTCACCGAACCAACTCGTCCACCAAGTTTTGTCGTAACCCGTCCACAACTTTTTGAGACATTTTGGCCCCATCACTCAAAGGTGAAGAATCACTTAGAACGTTCTCGTATCCGGATTCGGACCTTCACCAAAATCGAATCAATTCATCCTTGGCTGCCCACCCAACCTGCCCACCAAATTTCGTTCCGAATCCGTCCGCAACTTTTTTAGATATTGTGCTCACAGACAAACAAACAGGGGCGAAAACATAATCTCCGTCCATTTTTTTACGGGAAAGACTAATACGTTTGAGTATTGTAAGTGAAGACAAAAGTTCCGTGTTTTTAGAGAGATACTACTTAAACATGTTTTGTGTTCCCATCAAATGACTTATCTTATGAGGATAGGATTGCAGATGAAATGTGTATTGTTGATTTGTCCATTGTCATCTATGTCCTTGCAAATGTATGTAAAAGCACAGTGATGTGTCATTCTGTTTTGTCCTCCAATTGGTATATGTACAAGTTCAGCCAGATGAGACTTTAGACAATTTAAGGAAGAAATAATAAAATCACACCCCAGTTACCTTTTATCCTTCCGCACTTTCCCCACAGAAATTCCTCTTCCCCTTTCACTCGAACTTTCAGTAACGAAGTACCTGTTACTGCCCCTCAAAATAAACTCAACAGATTCTGTTTTTAAGTATCTGTATATGGCCATTTGTAAATTATGTACACATGTGGTGGAAGGATTTGGGAAAAAGAGAACTGAGAAAAGAAAGGGAGCAAGTTGGTAGGGAGAAGGAAGAAGCAGGTAGGAGGATATATTGGGAAAGGTGTGGGGGTAGAGGAGGAGGGTCTGAAGCAAGAGCTTTGAGAGTTTGTTTATAAATTCTTAATTTAAAAAAGATTAAGATTAAAGGTTATGCATTATTAAAATGAATCCTGTTAAAATGCTTATGGTCATAATAAGTCCAATTGTCTCCCATAATAAATGTTTTCCCTCCCTCTCCACATCATCAGCATTATGGTAATGCCCTCATTGAGGACAAAAATCCATCTCTTCATAAGTATATTTAAACTTTGAAGATTGTAAAATGCAGATACAAGCTGAATTTATTTCAAATAGTCTGAACAATTGTTTTCATAACATTTCGTTACCAAACCGTCTTAGACACATTCCTGCAAAAATATATCGGACCAAATACATACTTATTGCTTCATACACTTCTTTAAGACAAATCTTTTTAAAACGTTGTGGTTATCTCTGTAATACTATGAGCATTTCCCAGGATGCACATTCAAAAAATAAATTGCATGTCATGCTTGGGAAACCGAACTGGAGTCAGATTTTCCTTCCAATGCACGCTCAGCAAACAAGCTCCAGCTGTCCATGGCTCTCACGCTGCCCAGAGTATGCTCCGCTGCGTAGGAGTCGAGAAGGGCTGGCGGAGATTAACGATAGCCAGCGCTGCTACGATCATCACTATTAATGGGTTTCTGCAGTATTTCCTCTTTGATGACTTTGGCATCCCCACGACTTCAGATGTGGTGTGAAAAAAATGTCTAACCAAATAAGTTAACTTAGTCCGATGTGATAAAAAATAAATGACGTGTTTACAAGAGGATGATGGAAAATGGCTTCGATTTTTTGTTTTGGCATAAAATCTTCGTGTCAACATGAGTTTGCCAAGTCAGCTTGCCAAGTATTACACTGAAATATATCACACGCAGACTCATCGAAAGTTTCATTTTTGCAGAATGCAAGAAAGTTTGAGAAAGAGGTTTGATGCATTTATTCTTTCTTTCTAGATAATTATTGGCATTATTGAAGGATGACTGAATGAGAATGTAAGCTGAACTTGTAACTTAATTTCACTCACCAGTCACCCACTAGTCCATGTATGTATTTCACAACTCATGCAAAAAAACGATCAAAAAAAAAAATTATTACAGTTTGCAAAGTTTTCACAAAAACGCTCGAACATGTTTTAGTATGTTTGTACTGGTCATAGGTAATAATTAAATAAAAATCAGGAATAAATAATTTCACCATGCACGCCTGAAATTTAAAAAAAAAATAGGACTGTGAGTCCTGAAGATCACCTGGATCAGGAGCAACAGTCACTCCAATCCCCCACAGACCCCCGTAGACCCTGATAGTTGTTTTTTTTTTAATGCTGTGAACAAACTTTACTACATCATGGGTGATGAAGGTTGTGGTCACGTTTCATTGAAATCAGAGTACCATACTCTTGACAGAATGTCAGTGTTACCAAATAAGTTCCTGGACAAGAACTTTACCGGCCGGTTTGCTGTTGCCTTACCAGGAGTCAGTCAGGAAAGGAATTCTGAATTTGTGCAGAGTGCCGGAGATAACTTGCCAATGTTTGCGAAAGATGCCAGTTCTACTCAGATGTCCATGAATTAACTGTGGTGTAAACTCTTCTTTATTCCAAAGTCTCTTCCCTCTCTTCAGACCTTGACAAAAAATCACTGGCTGGTCAACACACTTGTTGTACGTCTTTCAATCATGAGAAATCTCAGGATCATTGGAATCTCCCACGATGAAGCTGAGTCTATGAGCCTTTCATTTTCCTATCACAGTCAGGTCTGTGGTCTCTCTATTTTCTACCGCCTCCTTTCTGGTCTTGCACCCACTGCTCTTTCCATGCTTTGCCCCCCTCGTCCCCCACCCAAGTTTCTGCAGAATGCATGTGGTCCATCATCAACCTGCTAAGCCTGGTGTTGGCGAAATGGCTAAGGTGGTTGGCTTAAGATCCTAAGGTCTTGAGTTCAAGCCCCTTTTTCATTGAATTAACACCAGATGGGTTGACAACCTGCCATCCTTCTGAGGTCAACAAAATGAGACCAGCTTACTGGTAATGGGGGCATTGCATCAGCAGCGTCCCCAGAAAATGATGCAGCCAAGCAGCCACAGGCTGGATACAAATAAATAAATAAATAAATAAATAAACCACCTTATGGTGAAACTACCTAAATCCAGGATCACTGCTGAGCACCACTCATTTGTTGCTCTCCTCCCTCCAAGTCTTGAAGACAGCTGTTAACCACCATCTCAGATCATCTCCAATCCAAACCATGATAATGTCTACCCCTGTTAACATGCCTTCCCCCACCCCAAGCCCACTCCTTCCAAATTTCCAGTTTTTCCTTCCTGAGAGTTTCCCTCTGGATCCATCTTGTCCACCCGGTGCATCCTCCCCTACCCCTCTTTCCTCCCTGCACCCATTATTTGTCCAAGTCTCTGTCTATTTTGTCCTTCAAATCTGCTGTTGGTGTTTCACCCCTCTCTCTGCAGTTAGTATCCTCCCCTCCACCCCACCCTCCATATATATATATATATATATATATATATATATATATATATATATATATATATATATATATATATATATATATATATATATATCTCTCTCTCTCTCTCTCTCTCTCTCTCTCTCTCTCTCTCTCTCTCTCTCTCTCTCTCTCTCTCTCTCTCTCTCTCTCTCTCTCTCTCTCTCTCTCTCTCTCTCTCTCTGCTGTTCCTTTTGCATCCTGATCCATTCAGTGTTCCAGCTCTAACATGAGCTTTGACTGTACAAAATGGTCTCATGAGATTACAAAGAGGAATGTGGATAACCTTTTGATTTCCGAGATGTATTTTATTCGTTTTCCTCGCTTTTCGCTCCACACACACGATATTCACATGGAGTGAAATTATTTGGATGAAACCTTTGCTTCATTTACTATTTTGTACGAACTTTCATTCTTGACTCTGCTCTGCAACCTTTTCCCTATTTGGGCAGGGATATTTTGGGTGGCACTCCCTTTTCATTGGCCATAGCATTTTCATTCCCATCCCAATTTGAGAAACTGAACAACATAAGGCATAAGATACAAGAATATGAAAAAGTCTAATTGATGTAATTCATTGTCAGATAACAAATAAGGAATAAACTATTGTTCTTGTAAGACATTATACTTGTCCTGTATTTTAAAGTTTGGCAATCTTAATAATGCTCTGAAAACAACATCGACACGAGACCTTCAATTGCCACCTTCATCAACTTGTCGATAACATCGGTTTTCGTGCAGAATTATTTCTAAACCTGTATCTCTCCAATTCAGTCTTCACACTGATCTAATGCCCCCCTTCACCCCCCCCCCCCCCAATCGACTCCATTGGACTCACTCGTTGAATTGGGTGTTTGCCTTGGCGAGAGAACACTTAGTAATGTTTATGAACCATGAGCAATCGAATGGCAGTCATAACAAAAGCAATCGGCCTTGCAATCAGCAGAACCCTATCTAATGGCTTTTCCTGTTGAGTGACATACAGCTTGTCCAAACTCTGCTGGAACTGCCAGAACAGCATTTCACACAAAACATTCCCAAAGCGCTCCGCATTCCAATTTCACTTACAATATTTAAATTTGATGACTTCAGGTTTAAAATTGTTACTCTCAACCGGACCATACGTCTGTCCTAAAGTGGTACGGGTAGCTAGATACTCCACGTATCAGTCTGGACTCTCGTGAGATGGGAATTATCAATATTTACCTCCACCACCGAAGATGGATGGCGGTTATCTTTTGATCCCTATCAGTCTGTCTGTTTGTCTCTGAGCACGATATCTCAAAAAGTTGTGGACGAGTTTTGTCAAAACTAGGTGGATGAGTTGGTTAGGTGATAAGAACAAGTCAATTCGATTTTGATTCAGCCCATCAGTGGGATACAATACGTAAGCTGTTCAGCCTGGTGGAGGTCTGCGCTCTACCGAGTGCCGCTCTAGTCACATCAGTTATACTGTTTTAGATTCTTAATTATACGAGTTGTTTTTTTCATCGACATATGAGATCATAAACCAAGGATTGCTGTATTAAGCTAAGTTGTTCAACAATCTGAGCTCTTGTCCAAAAACACAAACAATGGCTTTAAAAATCTTGTATCTCTCTGAAAAATAGGTGAAAATTGATTCTCACCAATTCTAATTCAGTAATTCAAATAGGGGGATGCATAGACTACTCTCACGATACCAGCACATATCATTGGCCTGGATTGATGTTTTTTAAAGAATTTTGAGCCATCACTTTTATTGTATTTACACATGGCAATTAAAACCTGCATCCATTTGCTGATGTTACTTTACTGTACATTCAAATTGGCAAGTGTTGACTTGAGATAGAGATCATTCTGCCTCCTGGATGTCAGCAGGAATAGCGTTTAAAATGTTATTTGCGGAGTTAGCGTTGGATTGAGGAGGTAGTTAGGTGTTTGTGGAGCGAGATATTGGAGGAAGGGGAGGGATGTTGTTGAATATGCGGGAGTAGCGGTGAACTGTGGAATCTTGTTTGAATCTCTGAGTTGGTCGGCGATTTGACATGAAATTACAGCGTGTAAAGGATCCGCCATCCTGGATTGGGAATTTTTTTAGATCCTCATGGAGGATCTCTAAGTCTAACTCAGGTTGTTGTTCTTCATCTTCTTCTTGTGGACTTTTTTGTTTTACAGCCTACAGTTTTCATCGAAACTTCCTCAAACTTGGCATATATATGTAAAAATACCTTGCACAGACAGTAACCATCTCCGATGTTGAAAATTCCTCCTAGAAAAAAAAGTTATGATGTCAAAAAATCTCCGCTAATGGAAATCGCCGAAAAAATTACCTCCGAAACTCGGCAAGCTTTTTGAATTCTGTTTGCGGGAATCGAACAGGGCATTACCAGAGATGAATTACCGCACATATGATACATCACTATAACGTCATATCAATTTTTATGATGTCATTCCTATTTTTTGACATTTTTTGTTTCACAACCCAGAGTTTTCATCGGATCTTCGTGAAACTTGCCATGTATATGCAGAAAGCCCACGCGCAGGCAGTAACCATCTCCGATTTTGGATATTCTTCCTAGAAAAAGTTGACGTTATAATATCGCCGCTGATGGAAATCGCCGATACCATTATCTCCGAAACTAGGCAAACTGTTTGAATTTTGTTTGCGGGAATCAAGCCGCACATTAGCACAGATAATTTATCGCAAACCTGATACATCACAATGACGTCATATTTGTTTTTATGACGTCATCATTAAGAGGACGAGGATCTTAGCTCATTTGAGCTTCTTTTTTTTGCGATATGGAAGTGTTGAACACTTGTGGATTTTGCAGATGCTCTTATGATCCTGAGGGCCTTGTTTTGAATTTTTTTTGCATACAAAGTCAAGGCTTGTGGAAGAGCTGGAACAAAGATTGGATTACCACACAACAGAACAAAAAGAAAAACAGAAAGAGAAGGGGTGAATGCCAACAACAGGGCCGAGCGACAAAATAGACCGAGATGGACAAACAAGGGATGGAGGTAAGAATGAGGGGTAGGGGAAGATGCAGGGGGTGGACAAGATGGATTCAGAAGCAAACTCTCAGGAAGGAAAAACTGTAAATTAGGGGTCGGAGGAGTGGGGGTGGTTTAACAGGGGTAGAAAACATCATGATTTTGGATGGGGAATGATCTGAGAAGTGGTGAATAGCTGTTTTGGCTGGAAGGTGCGGGAGGTGTATGAGGAAAAGCAGGGGTCAGTGGTTGATTCAGGCGATGTAGCTTAACCAGCAGAGCTCGATGCAAAGGTGCGAAGGGATGAGAGGTGTTGAAAGTGTAAGAAGAATAAAGCATGAGAACGAGAGAAAGTGAATAAAGGAATGAAAGGAGATGGAAAGCAGAATGAGAAAAAGAAAGAAAGAAGAATAGACAGAAAGCCGATCAGACAAAAATTTCACAAGAAGAATTCACAAGAGGTGTGAGGTGAGCCGGTGTCGTAATGCTCATTCCACTTGGGGTGTCCTCTCTGTCGTCTCTTTGCCAGCTTGGTTCTCACCTTTTATTTGGCATCTGTCCCCCTTCACTTGTGTTCAATCCCTCATTCCGCAGGAGGAGCTTACCTTCCAACAGATCCTTTCCCCTCATACCTGATTAGTGTTCCGCTACTTCGACTTCTGGTGACACCTGGTGATTGGCCCTTATAGTTCTGGCACGCTGTCTTCTTTGGGATGATCGTTTGGTCCCAGGTGTTCGCCAACTGGTCTGGGGGCGGTGGCGTATTGTGTTGAGGCCGAGGGTTAAGGAATCGCGGGCTGGGCGAGTTAGGACGTTTTAGTGGAAGTACTCGAGCTGGTGCATGTAATGAGAGAAATTAATGTGGAAAGCGTGTGGAATAGGAAAAAGTAAGTGTAGGATTTCTAACTAAGATATAACTAGCTTTACTCTGTGTATATGCTTCGTTCTCCCAGGGGGTTCACACCCGTCACAATGTAATACAACCAAAGTTATGCGTCCCCAGTGATGGGAAAAGTTTAAGTGAATCTATCAATTTAAATTATTGTTTAATGAAGCAAATTATAAATCATGGACTTTAAAAAGGTTAATTGTGTTGCACTCTTGGTTTCACTAAGAGCCAACGCTCTGAGCTACTGATACTGCCCACCATAAAATGGTGGTGCAACATCGGGTGGTGGAGGTTCAATTGCTTTAAAAGAGGAGAAAATATCCTGTTTGCAAAATAAAATTTCGCATCAACATTATTCATGCTTGTTCTCCTGTCATTTCACACGAGAATGTTGACCTTTGTCTGTGTGCGCAGCTTTCCAAACGCAGCGCAGGAATTGGCCGCTGTAAAGGGGAGACGGACGGATGGACAACACGGTTCACAATGTTAATAGAGATCGAGAATATTTGTTCTGTTTACAACCAAAACTTCCCTAAGAACTCAAGGGTTGTGATCTATTTCATGTTAAATTATATTTACCCTTGCCGAAGGAGAGGGTATTGCATTTGGGTCCATCTGTTTGTTTGTTTGTTTGTCTGTCTGTTTGTCCACACATAACTTTCGTGTTTTTCTCCGCAACTGCTTGTTAGATCGAGAAAAAATTTTCACCATAGGAGCGACAACTCATGTATAATGTTTTAATGATAGTTATGACATCATAGGTCACGTGGTGTGGAGGCCATGTTGGGAAAAGCGAAAAATATTGGACCTCTGTATCTCTGAAACTGCACCAAGGAAAAAAATTGAAATCGCACATGGCATTGAAACATTGAAACAGTCTGAAATTTTTTTGATGTCATAGGTGCCTTCGTTATGATGTCATAATTGCACATGAACAACGTTACATCCGATCAGTATGAAAAATTTTGAGGGTCATCTTGGGATAAAA
This sequence comes from Eptatretus burgeri, assembly GCF_056783735.1. Taxonomy (NCBI): domain Eukaryota; kingdom Metazoa; phylum Chordata; class Myxini; order Myxiniformes; family Myxinidae; genus Eptatretus; species Eptatretus burgeri. The sequence continues at coordinate 10,346,256 of NC_140973.1, read as the reverse complement.
TGGTCCACAAAAAAAATTAAATGACGACATAAGTCACGTTATTCGGCAGCCATATTGTTTAAAAAACCCTTCAAAAATCTTCTTCTCAGAAATGGCTGAACAGATCGAGGCGAAACTTTCCAGGTATGACCGCCTGTCCATGAGGAATAAAAGGTTCACACATCTGACATCATTGGTCACATGGTTTGGCAGCCATATTGGATTTACCCTAAAACGTACAAAAAAAAATCTTCCTCTCCAGACGACTGAACAGATCGAGGGGAAATTTCACACAAATCTTCCCTAAAGGGGCTGTCACACCTTGACGATTTAGCCAGCGTATGCCGAAGTATTAAAAATTTGTCTAAAACGCTGGCACACGTCGAATACATTATGGGTAAGTTTTGTATACGTTAAGAGCACGCTGAAGCATGCTGGCACACGACGTAGTACACTGAGCTTGTCGACAAATTTTAACATGCTCAAAATTTTTTGACGTATGCCAGCGTATGACTCACACGTTTCGCATACGCCGGCCATAAGTTGTAGGCACGTTATGCGATTGTTGATACACGTCGACACACGTTACTTGTAAGTTACTCATAAGTTGAAACACGTCGAGGTAATGTTTAGCGTACCCGAAACTTATTTCTAACCTATGAGTAACGTGTTGTAGGCACGTTACGCGATCATTAACGCACGTTACTTGTAAGTTACTCATAAGTCGAAATACGTCGAGGTAATGTTTAGTGTACCCGAAACTTATTTCTAACCTATGAGTAACGTGCTTTGAACCTATGAGTAATGTATCTCCAACGCATATTGACGTATGTAGACCTATTTGACGTCTTCCGGATGACCACAGAACTTACTGAACGTGTTTCTAACTTACAGCTTCCGTATAATGGCATATTGGCAGCGTTTAGGGGAATTGGTATATAAAAATGGGGTTCACAGGAGGAACCAGTCAGTGTTCTAGACTCCATGTTGCTGTTTTTTTTTCTTTTCTTCGGCATGACGGTGATGTTGACACTTCGATTTCTAGTGTGGTTATGATTTACATTGTTGAGCGGCAACCTATGAATAGCCTATGCCTATGAATAGAACGTATGCATACGCTGCCGCGCTATGCATACGTTCGACTATCGTTGGGCATACGTTGTGAACGCCGACAACACGCTAAGCATTCGTTGGTATAAGTTATCGAAACGTTCTGTGTACGTTACTAATACGTTATGCATTTGTCCAACACGTTATGAATATGCCAAAAACTTTAAAAAACATCAATAGTTCAGCGTAGAAAAACATGAAAAAAAAGCCGAAGAAAACTTCGAAGAATGCTGCAAAGAAGTCTCCTGGTCGTGGCCGTGGACGCGGACGCAAGGAGGATCCATCATCACCCACACCCTCCCCATCACACTCACCTACTACTACTGACATGGATCTACTACTACTACTACAACTACTACTACTAATGACACACTCACCTACTACTACTACTACTGATACTGCTGACATGGACATGTCACCATGGAGTCTGAAGCACTGACGGGTTCCTCCTTTGAAGCCCATTTTTATATACCAATTCCCCTAAACGCTGCCAATATGCCATTATACGGTACCTGTAAGTTAGAAACACGTTCAGTAAGTTCTGTGGTCGTCCGGAAGACGTTAATCAAATACGTCTACATACGTCAATGTGCGTTAGAGATACGTTACACATAGATTCAAAGCATGTTACTCATAGGTTAGAAATAAGTTTCGGGTATGCTAAACATTACCTCGACGTGTTTTGACTTATGAGTAACTTACAAGTAACGTGTGTTGACGTCTGTCAACGATCGCATAACGTGCCTACAACTTATAGCCAGCGTATGCGGAACGTGTGAGTCATACGCTGGCATACGTCGAAAATTTTTAAGCATGCTTAAAATTTGTCGACGTGCTCGGCATACTACGATGTATGCCAGCGTGCTTCAGCGTGCTCTTAACGTATACAAAACTTACCCATAACGTATTCGATGTGTGCCAGCGTATTCGGCACATTTTCACACGTCGGCATAAGCTGGCTAAAACATCAAGGTGTGATAGGGCCTTGACACTTCGATGTCTAGTGCAGTTATGATTTGAATCGTCGAGCGGCAGCCTTTTAATAGGCGCCGCCATGTGATCATCGGCGATACGCTGCCGCGCGCTATGTATACGTTAGACTATTGTTGGACATACGTTGTGAATGCTGACAACATGCTAAGCATTCGTTGGTATAAGTTATCTATAAATTATCGAAACGTTCTGTGTGCGTTACTAATACGTTATGCATACATCCAACTCGTTACAAATACGCCAAAAACTTTTTTTAAAAACATCATTCGTTCAGCGTACGCCAACGTTTTACATACATTTTGATACGTTGCCATACGCTGGCTAAAACGTCAAGGTGTGACAGCCCCTTAAGGCATGGGTGTACAATTTTTGTGAGGAATAATTGATAGCTCACATGGTTTGGCAGCCATGTTGGATTTAAGAAGAATATTAAATAATGTGTTCTCGAGAACCACTTCATCAATCGAAGTGAAACTTATGTTAAATAATTATGATCTAGTGATGATATGGAATAAATGTTTTAAATTTCAACTTCATCGGACACATGGTCTGGCAGCCAGAATGATTTAATTTTTTGATCTTGGTTTTGTTTTTGTTTTTTAATGAGGTTCACTTGGCTGTGCCTGAATGGGTTTGAGGGTAGAGAAGTAGTAGCTGAAATGTGAATCCTATCCAGGTTCCTCCGGATTTCATCTTTGCTTTTTGCTTGTTCAGGTTCCTTCTGATAACTCCATTGCAGGACTGAACCTATTTGGTCTTCCATTTGATCTGAATTGAATTTATTTTAATCCCATTCTGAATTCAATTGAATAGTAATAATAAAATACGTCATGCGTCAGGGTCAGGTGTCCGATCAAAGCGAGGTTGCATCAAAGTAGGACATCTTGGTACCCGGTCATCACTGCCAGCAGCTTATAAAGTGGCAGTTCTAATTATGTCTTATTAATTATGTAACACACCAGTATACGAACGCCACACAAAACTACACAAACACCACACAAAACAAGTCTTGGTGAGGTTCTACAATCTCTGATTGCTCCTTTTCTTGTTTACACTCTTTAAGGTTCATGTAGGAGTTTGTATGTAAACTCCCATTTAATACAAAGATATAAGGATGGATGGATTGTGATATTAGTGAATGAAGAACTAGTCTTGTAGGTATAGCCTTGCATTGGCTTAGTGGTTCAAGTGGCTGGCTTGGGGTCCTGAGTTTGAACCCTGTTGGCCACTGAATTAACACCAGTTAGGGTTGACTCAGCCTGTCATTATTCTGAGGTCAGCGAAATGACCACCATTGTACTGGTAATAGGGGCACTGTATCAAAGGCATAGCTGTGTCCCTAACCAATGATGCAACCAGCACCCACAAGGCTGCATATGAAAGTGTGTAGTGTGTCTTGCAGGTGGAGACTTGTATCACTCTGCGTGGATGGACAGGTGGAGCAATGGATGGCATTAACGAGGGATTGATTGAGGTATGCTAACCACCATGGGCAGTGAGCAAAATCTGAGCTTTTTGGCTTAACTCTTAGTCGAAGCCAAGAAAGGCACTTGCTCATTTTTGCTTCAATGAAGGGTTAATGACCGAAATGTCAGTTTCTCCTTGCTTCTCATGGCAGATGGATTAGTGAACTTTCATGTTAATTGAAGGGACTTAGTTGAGAATGAACAAACCAACACAATTTTGTTGGGATTGTAACCTGGGATTCTGGAATCTCGTGATGGGATCTTCTGGTATCAGATGGGAACACCAAAAATGCCAACATGGTTGTTGTCTAAGAGATTGTGCAGTGAAAAACATTAAAGGTTTCTATGAACGAGACATAACTTCCCAAACAATACCTTGAGATATGCTTGGATTATCAGATTTACATTCTTGCTTTATCAGCTGAAGTTCGTTATTTAGATTAGCCATGGAAAATTTTTGACTCTTAAAGAGCAAAAAATAATTCCATTAGAAAGTTGGTAATTCTCCCCTTTTTGGAAAAAGTTATTGCTTTGAACTTTAAATGAAAAAATAAATAATATTAAATGATGTTAATTCATAACATCCTATATTCAACTTTTTTTAAATTGTAAATCTCGAAACATATTTCCCTTACCTAAAGTAAGAACCTTAACCTGTGAGCAATTGAATGATTTCACGACCGCATGGAACATCAGCTGGGCATCATTCTTCCTTGAGATTTCGATCCTTTCAGACCAGAACCTCTCCAAATGGAGGATCCACATCCTTGGTCACGGATCCACATCAGGAGATTACCTACATCAGTAGATCCACAACCTCAGTTGCATCCAGGCAGTCAGTCAACCCATGAATGCAACATCACTGTTCAAACTTTACTCACAAGAGAATTTAATTTTGTATCACATATTGTAGTTACAACTCCCATCACACATTCTATTATATGATAATACATGAAATCAGCAAATCTGACCTTAAATATAACATGTCCACCAACAAGCTCAACCACCCCACTCACCTCTGGATCAAACTGTTCTTCAAATATTCAAATGGTTCTTTATAAACTACTTTTTTTACATGCTTCCTTGTCTTTTATGGTACGCGCGAGCACGCATACACGCACACACACACACACGGTCCACTTCCCAGAACACACACACACTCACACACACTAGAGGTATGCACAGTCACCTCTGAGCTGTCTCGCCTGCGTTGGAATCCTGATCCATACATATATATATATATATATATATATATATATATATATATATATATATATATATATATATATATATATTATTGACTCCACAAACGTCATGCACATATACGAACTAAAACTCAAGATTGCACTTCTACGGTGGAGAGATAATATCCAGCGTCAATTTTATCTTGTTATTGTTATCTTATTCAGGCTGAGTGACTGATCTTGGATGCTGCAAACCATACTTCCTTCTCAAGCTCTTGAGGCTACTCCAACGAAGGGTTAATGACTGAAACGTCAGTTTCTCCTTGCTTCTCATGGCAGATGGATTCGTGAATTTTTACACTAATTGAAGGGACTTAGGAGACAGTGGATAAACCAACACAATTGAATTGTTGGGATTGTAACCTGGGATTCTGGTATCTTGAGATGGGATCTTCTGGTATCAGATGGGAACACCAAAAATGCCAATCTGGTTGTCCTCTAAGAGATTGTGAAGTGAAAAACATTAAAGGTTTCTATGAACTAGACATAGCTTCCCAGAACTCGATGAACTTCCCAGAACTAGATGAACTAGAACTCGATGCTCAAGTAGCCCATCTTTGAGAAGAGAACCAATCAGAGCATGGGTAGTGATGGAGATATTTCTTGACCAAAAGGAGGGATTCTTGTGGTTTTGTAAATATCCTGTTAGGTGGCTGAGCGCATTTGCCAAAAACTACACATGAAAGTCCTATACGTATTGTTCACACAAAAGCAGGTCTCAGAAGCATTTCAGAATACGGTAAAACAATTTTCTTATTTCCCCAGTCGTCAGTCGCCTTTGCTAATACTATGTCACATTGTTGAGAAAGAGTAATTCTTATCACTTAAAGCTGTTACCAAACATAGTGGAAGAGCACACTAAAACTTGAAACAAATCCTCCCAAACTGCTTGTGCTTACTTTTCCCACAATGCAAAGCAGTATTTGCTCTATGAAGGAGTTTTATTGTGATATTTTGCACCACTTCTTCTTGTGTATGGCAGCTTGGCTGCCGGGTAGCTATCATTTTGTTGGGGCGCAACGATGCCGCTGATGCTGTCCATCCCTATACCAGTACACACTGTTACTCATTTCGCCAACCTCAGAAGGATGGCAGGCTGAGTCAACCCCATCCTGGTGTTAATAAGTCTGGCGTTGGCTTAGCGGTTCGGGAGGTGGCTTGGGATCCTGGAGTCCTGAGTTCGAGCCCTGTCGGCAGCTGAATCAACACCAGGGGGTTGACTCAGCCTGCCATCTTTCCGAGGTCGTCAAAATGAGAACCAGTGTACTGGTAAAGGGGCACTGCATCAGCGGCATAGCTGTGCCCCGAACCAATGATGCAACCAGCAGCCAAAAAGGCAGCATACAATGGGAACCTGGTGTTAATGCAGAAGCCAACATAACAGGGCTCAAACCCAGGACCCTAAGATCCCAAGCCAGCTACCCTCACCACTGAGGCAACACCAGGATTTTTGCACCACTGATGGAATTCTACCGGGTGAGGACCTTCAACAAGGAATAACAAGAAGGTACTTTGACACAGGAGGAGGCTATTCGGTCCATCATGTCTGCGCTACACCAATACCAAATCAAACAAATCCGTCTCATGCCGCAGACTCAACCTCAATGGGGGTAGAGGGAGGTACCACGTATGAAAACAAATAATATTTAAACAAAAGAGATTTTATATTATGACTATAACTAGATTATTATTAATTAATTAATTATTGGAGGGGTGAAAGAGGGTGGAGGCAGACCCTTCTGCAGACATCACTGTCACCACACGTATACTACCTCCCATCCACCTGCAAGCTACCTACAAGTCCTGACAATATCCCTGTACTCCCCTCTCTCCAATGCATCCAGCTAGGTATCTAAATCCAATTTTAAACCTATCTACTCTTTCTGTTGTTGACCTTTTCAGGGAGACCATTCCATGCATTAATTACTCACTGAGTGAAAGACCCCTCCCTTACTGCCGTCTTAACTCTCCTCTTCTCCACTCGCAGGCTACGGCCCCTGGTCTAGTACTATCACTGTCTAGTCTGCTGAAAAAGTCTTCTGCATTTATTTAGTTTATACCCTTCATTATCCTGAAATATCTCAACCAAGTCAGCTCGCAATCACCTCCTTTTTAATGCATAAAGTCCTCTCTCCTTCCGTCGCTCCTCACAGCTGTCCAGCTTGCCATGGAATCAATCTAGTTACCATATGCTCAACCTATTCGATGGCAGCTATGTCCTTCCTCAAATGTTGGCAGCTATGTCCTTCCTTCCTTCCTTCCTTTAGTTGACTGACTGTACATTCCACCTTGCCATACTGCTGTCCTTCAAGGATTGGTTTGACAAGAGCAACATGCAGTATATGATGTGCAGTGTGGCTCGGCCAGACTACCGACTTAAACAAAATCGATCCACTCTGGAATTTATTGGAATTCAATCTGAGGTTCAAAGGAAACAGACTACAATCCACAACTGAACCTGCATGACTTGTTCTGAAGGAGGAATGGTGTAAATGAGATGTGATGTCTACCATTTGGTACACCAGTTTTTCTGCACGCGAATCTCTGCTCATGGAGGATGTCAATGACAAAGGTCTGCAGGTTTACAGACAATGATATGGTATGGGGGTGAAGATACACAAGGAGGAAAGGAGGAATTAACACATAAAAGAGTAACAATAGAACAGAGAAGAACAGAATGGGAAAGAATGAGCATGTATAGTAAAAATCATGTTGGTGCATGGGTAAGTGCATGGGGGGTAGTGGGGGGCAGGTATTTGAAAGACTGAAGAAAGGAAGATGACACAACAAACACAGGGAGACAATTAAAAAATTTCGAGAATGAGGGGACAAATGAATGCTGATGGGCAACCAACCGGGACTTCAGAAGGGTAAGCAGTTGAGGGTTTATTAAGGAATGCATGTGACCTGGGGTGGCTTGAGGAAGGGAGACGCAGAAGTCGGCAGGAGGAGCAAGGTCAGGTGTGAGCTTGTATAAAACAGAGAGCCCACCAACTTGCTGTCAGTGGGAGAGCAACAGCACTTGGGAATTAATCTGCCGCCTGCATTGAGGTCCAATGGTGTGGAAAACCTTGCGTTTGACTGCCTCAAGAATAGCAAGGTGGAAAACAAGAGCACCAGCCCAGAGTGGGAAGCCAAACTCCATGAAGCTCCATCTGAAAGCCTTGAACAACATACTGAGATTAATGTGGTTCATAAATGCCTTAGCTCGATGAGGAATAAACCAGTAGGCAGCTAGCATTTGATGGTGACATGATCCTTCAACAAAAGGTTATGACATCCAGTCATGCCAAGAAGTTCTCGGGACCGCACCTCTTCCATTGGTTGCCCAGATAAGTGGATTGGATAGTTTGAGTACTAATACTCGTTAGGAGACAGTGCGAATGCATGCCTGGTGTTGGCTTAATGGCTCGAGTGGTGGGCTTAGGATCCTTGGGTCCCAAGTTCAAATCCCACTCAGCCGTTGAATTAATAGCAAGTGGGGTTGACTCTGCCTATCATCCTTCCGACGTCGGAAAAAATGAGTGCCAGCTTGCTGGTCTCCTGTGTTGGGCGACCCATCCAGGAGTGGACCAATAGCCCAGGAGACTGCTTAGGCAGCACCAATGCTCTGCACAGAGTATGATTCCAATGGATGGATGGATGGATGGACAGTGTGAATGTGTTGTGTGACCTTCCTGTATTGAACTTTAGTAGCTCCAAATAGTTAAGCAGCAGCTTATCTTGTTCAGGTCCAATGAAAGGGATTCGCCAGTGGGTAGCCAACAGGAGTGATGTATGGTTGGACACAGGATGGAGTCATTGCCAAAATGGGAAAGTTGGTTTTCAAAAGAATCAGATTGAAATCGATCAACAACACTGAAGGTCCTAAGATGTTACCTTTTGAAACCCCAGCTTGAACGGAAAGATAATAGGAAAGGACACCCATCAAGAGCCAACCGCCCTTTCCGCCTAAAGTAGAAGTCGGATAACCATTTGAGCAGGGAGCCCTGAATACCAAAGGAAAAGAACATTACAATCATGGCTGAATACCAGACAGTGTCAAAAGCCCTATCTTCTTGCTTGTGGTTCAAGGTGTCCATCCACTGCTGTGTCAGACAGAGTAACATATCCAAGGTGGAACGGCCATGTCAGAAACCAAAGTAGTTGTCAGAGATGATCAAATTAGAGAAGAGACAGTGCCTGAGGTCGGCTGCAATGTGTGCTATGCTTATGATACGGTAGATACAGGTGGATGATTCCACAGGTGCCATTTTGATCGTTAATATCAGCAGTCCCCAGACAGAATGGTACAAAGGAAGTATAGCTTTACTTACCTTTGAGCTGTCTTATCTGGGTTTGATTCCCCATCAAATTATAAACATTCAGAATGGTGTTTCACAGGTACGGTGTTTCAGCACAAAGCGTGCAGTCTCTCGGATGGGCATTAACCTGGGAACTCATCAACTCGCATTAATTGCTGGACGTTACTCTTGCACAAAAATTTGGCGAGTTATTCGGTCAGCACCCTGAAGAAATTAAAAAAAATTCCTGTCCGAATCATATTCAGTCAAATATGACACCTGGTCAGCCAGTTCATGAAAGACTGGCGAATCTACAGCCTCAGCAAAGCGCACAAGGTGGGAGTAATTTAAGCTTCTCAAGAAGTAGTTGTAGTTGTCTGGCTTTAACTTTGAAATAATCAAGAGTGGAATGTGAAATCTGTGTATTGGTTTTGGCAAACAACTAAAAATATTTCTAAAAACAGAATTTCATAAAGAACTTCACTCGTCGTGCCGACCCCACCGCTTCGCTGATGTGTTTAATTAAAAAACAATACTGTATGTTTCATTTCACAAACATATTGCATGTCGATCATTGAATGTCAGTGAGGATGTAAAATGAAATGAAACATGTGAAAAAAAGGATCTTCTATAACACGTGGTTGTCGTTGGTGTAACTGTTGCCATGGCTGTGGTTGTTGGCGTTTGTGTCTTCCTTCCATGTACTATTATAAACTTTTCTCTTGCTTTGAGAAGTATTGCCATATATAATTTTGTGTAATCCTTCCGTGTCTGTCACGCTTCATTCTCAAGGGTTCCTGCTGTCATATTGTTGGAACCGCTACATTAAAGCCCCACTTCTTCCTTTTTCCTCCTGGAAAGACAGGCTTTGAAAACAGTCGTTTTTGTGAATAAACCGATATGAATTTCTGTTCCAAGTAAATAGATTACTATCTTTCAAAACCAAGTATGGTAAATCGATTATTAGCTTTTGAGGCAACCATTTTTTTTATTCTACGACAACAGGAACCTTTCAGAATCAAGCATCACACACACGCACGCACGCGCACACACATGCACGCTTCTTTTAGTAATAGATGCCTTCTGTGCTGCTATGAAATGTGATACCCTCAACAAATCCTTTGATGCAAAACGTATGCACTTTGTGATGCAAAATTACAACAGAATTTCGAGATTTTAAGAAAGAACTTAGTTGAGTGGGGTATACCCCAGTTGGCCCCTGGTTATAGAGGCCATTTTGGAAATAATGGCTGAACTGACTAGCTCATCATAGTTGGTTAGGTCTATTAGATAAAGGAACTGCATTTCTTTTTACAGGTTATTAACACAAGAATATGAGTGGGTTGGCAAAGTTTTCTTCCTTGAGTACAGATACGAGACATGTGGCTTAAAGATCCAGATTTCCGGTGAAGGAGGTTATGTTTTCACCCCTTTTCTGTCTGTTTGTTTTTCTGTTCATGTGCAGGATATCTCAAAAAGTTGTGTACGGATTTGGACGAAATTTTGTGGAGAGCTTGGGTATTTGCCAAGGATGAACTGATTAGATTTTGGTGAATATCCGAGATTTTAAAAAAAGTGATTCTTCACCATTGAGCGATTGGGCTAAAACGATATATAGCACGATATTTCAAAAAGTTAGACGGATTCGGACGAAACTTGGTGGATGAGTTGGTTAGGTGACAAGAACAAGCTCATTAAATTTTAGTTCATCTCCGAATCCAGATCCGGCCTATCAGTGGGATACAAAACGTAAACTAATCAGCCTGGTGGAGGTATGTGCTTACCGAGTGCCCTTCTCGACACACCTGTCTTTGAAAATATTTTGCTAGGTGGGTTAGGGATACCTTTCTAAGGTTTGTTGTTGTCTTCGTGTTTGCTTACAAATTGGATTCGATCGTCTGTTGCACTTTTCACGTATTCAGCCAAACCTACAGTTGTCATTCTGTGCACTTGGTTAAACTCCATCTTGTCGCTACCTCCTTCTCATCCCGGTAGGTAAATTCTCAAGATGCATCGATTTTAGCTCAGCTGGAATTGGAATTCCAAGTGTTGTTTTCATGCACCGTCCGTCCATCAGTCCATCTCCAATTTCGACTTCTCTGGCAAAACCGCTGTGCCGATGTGGCTGAAATTTGGCAGCAACGTTCCACTCCTGATTATTAACAGGGATTGCAAAACTCGTTCCGGTCACATGATTTTAATTAGGTCAAAATGGCAGATTGGTAAATTCCTTCAAAAATCTTCTTCTCCAGACCCACCAATCAGAATGCTACCAAATTTGTGTTGCAACATTAAGAGGGTCCCGATGTTAAATTGCGGGATGCCAATCACATGACTAGAAGTGTGTCAAAATGGCTGACTTAGTCAATTTTGGGGAAAATCGCATAAATTCCTTCAAAAATCATCTTCTCCAGACCCACCAGTCAGAATGCTACCAAATTTCGGTTACAACATCAGGCTCGGAGCCAGATAAGCTACAGGTCCGGTGGTCATATTTTTGTAAAACATTTTGTGGATGGTGAAGGGTTGTCTTGTTTTGATATCCAGTTTATCGATTTCTAATTGTGGCCAGTGTATTATTCCACAGCTGTGCTGGAATACTGGTATTGTGAGTTGGTTTATGGCTTTGATTTTGTTTCTTGGAGAAATATATGTTTAGAGTATCAGGCTCGTTCTACACAGGTATTCTTTGACAATTGTTTTGTGCATTTGTTTGTGACATATTTGGTGGCCCTCTTCTACTCCGAGGTATTTGTACAATGCTTCGTTGTCCAGCTCCTGTATTGTTGTATTTGTGTCAATTTTTATGTTGTCCATTTTTGTTAGTCTACCTTGTATGAATGTGCACTTAGCACGCACACTTATCTAGGCCAAATTCCATTTGAATGTCGTCAGAGTACCGTTTCACCGATTTGAATTGTTCTGCCAATTATTCGTCGTTTGGTGCAAAGACTTTGAAATGATCCATGTAGAGTAGATGTGTCACCTTTATTGTCTCTTTGGACATTCTCTTATTTGTTGTCGGGATATATCCATGTACTTGCTCATCGATGAGGTTGCTTCAGGTCCATCGATGAGGTCCAGGGCTATGCAAAATAGGAGGGGTGAAAGGCTGTCTCTCTAGAAGATCCCTTGACGTATCTTCACCCCTGGTATTTTGATCTTTCCTTCCGGGCACCCTAATATCATTGTGGTTTTCCAAAGCTCCATTCCTTTCTCTGTCAGTTTCATTATTTGAGGGTTGATCTTGTACAATTGCATGCATTTTATTATCCATGAACGTGTGTGTGTGTGTGTGTGTGTGTGTGTATGTGTGTGTGTGTGTGTGTGTGTGTGTGTGTGTGTGTGTGTGTGTGTGTGTGTGTGTGTGTGTGTGTGTGTGTGTGTGTGTGTGTGTGTGTATGCGCGCACACACGTCAGCTCCACTGCGAGCCTTAGATCTTGTTTAAAAAACATAGGACCACTGGACTTGTAGCTTATCTGGGCCCTGGCCTAATGTTGTAACCCAAATTTGGTAGCATTCTGACTGATGGGTCTGGAGAAGAAGATTTTTGAATAAATTTGCATGACCACCATTTTGACCTACTTAAAGTCAAGTGACCGGAACGAGCTTTGCAGTCCCGGTTACCAGTCAGGAGCGGAACGTTGCTGCCAAATTTCAGCCGAATCGGCCTGGGGGTTTGGCCAGAGAGATCAAATTGGAGATAGACGGACGGATGGATGGTGCATGATGACAATACCTTATCTGGAATTCCGATTCCAGAGAAGCTAAAAAGTACGCTGATGTCTACAAATGTCTCAATCACGATTCTGGTTTACAAAAAAGCTCCATTGGGAGCCTTGTATCTATCGCTTTGTAAACAGCAGGTTAGTATGTAAAAGTTTTGCTCCATTTCCAGACATTGTATTCATCATATCACAATCAAAGCACTTGCCAATGATATGTGTGAAATTTACACATTTTATAAAACAAACATTCTCAACACATCAAGATTTGTTTTTCCATTTGAAATGCTCTATGGAGTAGTTTTCATTTAAACCCATTTATATTTTGTTCTTATTTCAGGATAAAGTCACATTTCATTAAACAAGTATATATTTTTTTCTATCTAAATAACACTGATTTTTCAGAACATTAAGTAATGAGAAACAGAACACCAACTTAAACCAACAAAAAAGTGTTGATTATAAATTGTTGGGGGGGGGGGGGAGACAAACCGTTTATCTTTGGAAAATAAGGATGATCAAAAAAAAGTTGTTTTCGGGAATATATTATTTTGTGTGTTGGGTGGATCAAGGGTGGGTTAACAGGATGGCCAAGAGGTAAGAACACTTCCCTCTAAGCTGTGTAGCCTGGGTTTAAATCCCAACACAGCTATAAACTGTCATCCTGGTGTTTCATGGGCAGGGTGATTCTTCAATGTGTGTGCCGTCTCTCGGATGGATGTTAAGCGGGCGTCCCGTTTGCCGGTATAAGTTGGTGGGACGTTTAGTTCGTGGAAGATCCAAAGGTGTCTTTCACGAAGACTAGGCGAGCTACCTCCAGCACCGTGAACACATTACAAATTACTGCTCAACCTACTTTGTCGAATGTCACGCTGGGCCGACCGGTTTGTGAAAGACCGAAGCCAAACACTTTCCCTGGCCGACCCGACGAGATGGTGCAGGAAATAAGTCCTTTAAAGAAAGAAAGAAAGAAAGAAAGAAGTGGATCATGGATGTAATCTTGGGTAATGAGACGTTGACAGACGTACAGTTGGCCTCTCTCCCAGGACAGGTTGGAATAAACAAAAAGGGACGGAAAGACAAGCATCGTGACCCCAAACTCCCACATTTCATAAAAGGAAGGATATACACCCTGTGGCTCACATCAAACCAATTTGAATGGTGTCCAGAAGAAACAACAAACAGTTGCAGTTGAGATGAGCGATGCAGCAATGTTAAACATGCCAGTGCTTGCCTGCCTGTGTAACTTTTCGACACGACCACGTAAATACATAAATGGAGAAGAAGAAACGAATTTGGAGCTGGTTTGGTACAAAAATTAATTGAAGGTTAAATTTACAAACTTATAACAATTTTGACTGTTGTGTTGTTTTATGTCGAACAAGCGGGGGTACCCAGCGTTGCCTGATGCTGTTCTCATCCTGTTGGCATTTTGAATAAATCAAATTTTGTTTTTCTTATATTTTTGTGGGGGGGGGGGGCTAAAACACTAATCTACACCCACTAAGGAATGGGGTTGGGGGTCATTTAGTAATACCTTTCAAGTAGATACAAAGGCTAAAGCACAATAGAGTGATTAAAAAAAAAAACAAATCCCCGAAAATCCAACTTTGAATTTTTTTTGCCTCAAACACTTTCCAGCACTCACTGATGAACCTCTGAAAGTTTGACGAAGATCTGTTCAGCTATGTCTGATAAAATTGACGACGCGTGCACGCACGCACGCACGCAGACACACACGCAGCTCTCTTATAATATTGATGATTTGCCTCGTTTCGTGTTTTGGACTGAATTCGGTTGAAATCTCTTATACTGACTGCGTTGACTCGTCCATTCGTCTCCGAATTGTAATCATGTTCATCGTATCATGATCTTCTGACGTCATTGTCCTACATGTGACGTCTGCAAGGCTCATTCATGAGCTTGAAACGCAATTTGGAAGATGGAGTAAAAGAGGCGAATGCATTTTTTTGGAACCTCATGCAACAAATCCAGGACACTTTTTCCCGGCCTGGTGTCTGGTGAAACGGGCACAATGCCTCCTGTTGGCACAATTATTGTAAGTGACGGTGAATGCCACGCGGTGAGACAGGGATCGAGATGGTCACGTGACTTTGCAAAAAGGAATTTACATCGACACGACATTTCGATGAGCAGACTCATCAAGTCCTCCGCTGTTAATGAAGAGAGGGATATCAAAAGCAGGGTGATCGAGCAATGGACCTACCTGCCGCGACCATCACCAAAAGAACGAGCAAAGCCACGTGGCCTCCACGTGACTCCATCGAGGCGACAGTCAGCAGCAACAGAAAGTCTCCGCGATGCCTCCAAAACTCCAACGGCCCTCTTGTACTGCCCGAATCGGGGCCTCCGGAAAAGCGAGAGCGTTTATAGAGCCGCCCAGTACGAGCGCGTCGTGTCGGTGTCGGTGTCGAGCCGGGCGGTTCCGCCGCCCTTTTCCTGCCACCTGCAGAGACCGCGCCAAGGCGGGATCGCTCGTCGAGGGTGGGGAGGGGTCAGGAGGATGTGCGTTCGGCAAGTTTCTCGGTCCATGAAAAACAGCCCGTTCGTGTAACTTGAAAAAACTTCCACGCAAACGAAAGTTGATGCGCTCCAGCGTTCGGTGCCAGCAGGAGGCGCCGCATCGCGGAGCAGCGCTCATCGTGGGAGACGTTAAGTGGGCTATCTCGTGTGCTCGCAGCATCGAACTCGCTTCGGGACGTTAATAAACGCAAGATTCATGGTTATATGACGTCGGCTGACAAATGTAAACTATTTCATCATGACGTGTTTCTGATATCATGATATGTCGTAACGAATCGAGCCGTCAT
This sequence comes from Eptatretus burgeri, assembly GCF_056783735.1. Taxonomy (NCBI): domain Eukaryota; kingdom Metazoa; phylum Chordata; class Myxini; order Myxiniformes; family Myxinidae; genus Eptatretus; species Eptatretus burgeri. The sequence goes on along the minus strand of NC_140973.1, from coordinate 10,330,624 downwards.
GCCATATGTCGGCTCAACTCCATCCATCGGGATGAATGGGATGATGCATTGATTCTGTCACGTAGGAATGGGAAAGGATGGATTACAAAGCCATTTATATACTGCACATTATAACCATTCACAAGAACCAAGACACTCTTCTCAGTTAATTCACCCCTTCCCATGCTCATTAAATAGGTATTTAAATTAAACAATTTTAGTAATCAGGTGTTTTGTCATTCTTACTATTAAATAGGTAAACCGATGGAATTCGAACCTGCAGCTCTCACATCAGCCACATACTCCAATTCACTAAACGATACAACTAGTCTTCAAACTGACCTTTGCTCAAGGAAAACTAATTAATAACCTTCAAACAAAACGCCATTAAGAGTCTCTCACTCAGAGTGGTTCATGCATAGAATGGTGTCCCTGACAATGGAGGGGGTGGACAAGTTTCATTGGAATTTAGATATGTACCTGGATTGGAAGAGAGAGAGACAGAGACAGAGACAGAGAGAGAGAGAGAGAGAGAGAGAGACAGAGAGAGAGACAGAGACAGAGACAGAGAGAGAGAGAGAGAGAGAGAGAGAGAGAGAGAGAGAGAGAGAGAGAGACAGAGAGAGAGAGAGAGAGAGAGAGAGAGAGAGAGAGAAAGAGAGAGAGAGAGAGAGAGATTTTGGCCTGTGTGGATGGGTGACGATGTTGGGGTTGGGGTTGGGGTTGGTGTAGCGGAAGCATTATGGGCCGAATGGTCTCCTTCTGCACCAAAGTTCCTTGTGTGTATCAACAACAAATCATTTCATTATCACCGAGAAAGCATCTGAGAATGCAATGCCCGCCTCGTGTCCGCTTTGTATTTGGACTTCTTCCATTTTCGAAAAAATGATGAAAACAGCTAAAAAAAAAACAAAAAACTAGGACGCTCAGTAGAGCGCATACCTCCGCCACGTAATACCTGATCTACGAGAACATATAAGGCCCAATATATTTTTAAAATATCATGCTTTCCAGTACTATATCGTTTTTGGCCCTGTCTCTCAATGGTGAAGAATCACTTTAAAAATTCCATAATTCTCATATCCAGATCCGGATTCAGATCTTCACCAAAATCGTATCAATTCGTCCTTGCTATACACCCAACATGTCCACCGAGTTTCATCCAAATCCGTCCACAACTTTTTGAGATATCGTACAATGTATCGTTTTTGGTCCAATCTCTCAAAGGTGAAGAATCACTTAAAAAATTATCAGATCCCGATCCGGAACCAGATCTTCGCCAAAATTGAATCAATTCTTCCTTGTCACACACCAAACGTGTCCAGCAGGTTTCATCCGAATCCGTCCACAACTTTTTGAGATATCCTGTACACAAACAGACAAACAGACAGAAAGGGTTGAAAACAACACTCCTTCACCTGAGTTGGCAGAGGTAACTAGAAGAGCACTCAGTAGAGCGCATACCTCTGCCATGCAATGCCTGGTGCACAATAACTTATCGGGCCCAAAACATTTTTGAGATATCGTGCTATATATCATTTTTGGCCCTGTCTCTCAATGGTCAAGAATCACTTAAAAAAAATTTATAGTAGTCGAATCCGGATCCGAGTCTTCCCCAAAATCTAATCAGTTCATCCTTGTCACACACCCAACGTGTCCACAAAATTTCATCCAGATTCATCCCCAACTTTATGAGACATCCTGCTCACAAACAATCAGACAGAAAGGGGTGAAAACATAACTTCGTCCACTTTTGGTGGTCGAGGTAACAAAACAAAAATTGTTGATATCGGCGACCATGACTTTTTGTCCTCAAAAGCAATGTTTCAGTGACCCAATATACAAACCCTGCTCAAAATTCAAGTCAATCAGATGGAAATTGATGATTTTGTGACCTTCACCTTTGACCTTCTTGACAGAACACGTTGCACTCGATAAATTGGGTCATAATGGGTCACTAACATTTTTATTATTTTATGCACCCTTGACCTGTGACCTTTTGATCTCAAAACATCAATCGGCTTCTCGCTTTCGATTGGTAAACCAATATGCAAATTCTTTAAATTTCAGATCAATCGGATGAAAATTGAAGATTTTATATGACGTTGACCTTTGATCTTTTGACTAAATAATTAATTACTCTTCTCTATATTCTCATAATAAAGTTTTGTTAAACATTTCATGACAAAAGCTCAAATGGTAATAAAGTTACAGCCTGGACAGACACACAGAAGTGATTGCAAAACCCCGTTGTGTCTCTGTCTCTGTCTCTGTCTCTGTCTCTGTCTCTGTCTCTGTCTCTCTCTCTCTCTCTCTCTCTCTCTCTCTCTCTCTCTCTCTCTCTCTCTCTCTCTCTCTCTCTCTCTCTCTCTCTCTCTGTGTCTCTCTCTCTCTCTCTCTCTCTCTCTCTCTCTCTCTCTCTCTCTCTCTCTCTCTCTCTCTCTCTCTCTCTCTCTCTCTCTCTCTCTCTCTCTGTGTCTCTCTCTCTCTCTCTGTCTCTCTCTCTCTCTCTCTCTCTCTCTCTCTCTCTGCATAACTGCCAGGCTGAACAGGTTACGTTTTGTTTCCCACCGATAGGCTGGATCTGGATCTAGATCTAGATCTTCACCAAAATCGAATCGGCTTGTTCTTTTCACCTAACCAACTCGTCCACCAAGTTTTGTCATAACTCGTCCACAACTTTTTTAAATATCAAGCTATCCATAGTTTTTGTCCCCATCTCTCAATGGTGAAGAATCACTTTAAAAATTCTCGGATCCGGATCTGGATTGGTATCTTCACTAAAATTGAATGAATTCGTCCTTGTCACACACCCAACCTGTCCGACAAGTTTTGTCCGAATCAGTCCACAACTTTTTGAGACATCCGGTTCACAGACAGAAAAACAGACAGACAGGGTTAAAAACATAATTTCCCCCATCTACCTTCGATGGCGGGAGCAACAACAATTCGCTAATTTAGCCAACGTTTCGTCCGAAACTACCTATCGATTCTAATCCATAAATTGACGGGTAAAGGTTCAGAGTCTGACTGAAAGGCGATTTGCTCTCGGGGTTGAACTCGAACCACTCGATGAAACTTAGTGGTTCAGGAAACATTTCTGTTTCGACCCGAAATTCCTTGAACTGAAGAAGAATGAGGTTCGACGTCAGGAGTTCAAACCTGACACCGGGCCAAGTCATACCGACCACTTTAAAAATGGGACTCGTTGCAATTCCTTGCTTCCTGATCAGCACTTAAAGGATAGAGCACGGACAAATCGCACAGGTTGACATCCATGGAGAGGAGGAAATTCAATCATATTTGTTCCACTGCGTGGGATGAAAAAAGTGACGTCATAAAGATGGCCTCACTGGTACTCAGTGCTCTGGGAAGTGTTTGTTTGAAGTCAAGTCCAGTGTTGTCTCATGTATTTCTCGACGTGTGTGCGTGACTTGTTCCGCAGCTCCTCCACGAGCCTTGATCTGTCGAAAAAAGAAGGAAGAAAAAAAAGATAGCAACCTGTGTAACCTGGTGTCAAGGAACCTCCACCAAGACGAGACCACTTGCCACTCACAACCCAGGCAGGATTTGGAACTTAGCGAGGGTGTTGGAGGTAACTCGCACACTTCATTAGCCTGTCCCACCACGCAGCGAGAGATGGGGTTTTGCAACTACTTCTGTGTATCTGTCTGTCGTCTGTCCGTCCAGGCCATAACTTTTTTTTTACACTTGAGCTTTTGTCATCAAATTCTCAACAAACCTTTTTGATGAGAACATGGAGAAGATAAATTAATAATTTTGTAAAAATAATTTTCATTATTATTATGATTATTATTATTGTTATTCTTCGACCCTTTTTTGGCCATTTTTTGCTGTATTATTTTTTAACATTTTTTTCCTTCTCAGCAACCACTTGTCGACTGACAAAATTTTCAGGGTAGGAATGACCCCCTCCCCCTCCCCCCCCCATGGAGAATACTTTAATGCTGGTTGTGATGTCACAGGTCACGTGGCATGGCAGCCATCTTGGATTAATCGCAAAAAAAAAAGAAGAAAACATAATATCTCTGAAACCGCCAATCGGAAAAATTAGAAACTTGGCACATCTCATTCTACTCCGAATGGGGAATAGCACATTGTAAGGATGATGTCATCGGTGAAGTGGTAGACCAGCCATAAATGTTTCAATCAAAATCCTTGTTTACCATTCAGATTCAGTTTGTCCAGGCCGTAACATTTTTACCAATGGAGCTTTTGTCATCAAATCTTCAACAAACCTTCATTATGAGATTGTGGAGAAAAGAAGTTAATAAAATACACAATTAAATTTTTTTTGTGTGTTCGTCAAGTTTAGTTCGAGTACAAAGGGGACGCAAACGAATTTTAAATTTTGAGATGCGTTCCAGTTCAATACTTTAATGGTTGCAGCGTATAGCCGTGAGGTTTGTAAGATGTTTTCTGGTTTGCCTCAGAATGGACACACACCTGTTGTGAGCCTTAAGAAGTGACCTGAACTTACCCTCAGTCGGGTTTGTTTTCCATGTTGGCAAAGCAAGTTGCTTTACTGCAACCACCTCCCCAAATAAATCAATCCACCAGAGTTGAGAGGATGGATAGAATAGCCGCAGATGGGATATGGCATATAAACTGGTGCATGAGAGAAAGCAGGCTTTCGTGAAAGTATTTCCAGGTGGAATCTATTTCAGATGGAATCATGGAGATGGTGGTCCAATCCTTTTGTGAGAGGGCAGATTGCAGTCCCTGTCAGTTGGCCAGGCTGCGTGAACAGCCTTATTCTGGGGCATTGGGATTGCTCGCTTGTATTACACAGCTAGAGGTAGCCTCTGGCAAGAACATCATCAAAGTAGCCAAGAGGGGAAGAGGAGGAACAGGATGGAAAGTTATTCATAACTATAACCAGGTGGGAGGATGTATATACCAGTTTCATAAATCCGGGTTGGGAAGTTTACAGATTCGGTCAGACCCACAGAGTCGCAGAAGGCTTTCGCTGCAATGCAATGCAATGACTGGTTGTTGTCGAGCCAACACCCAGCCAGCTGGCATTGTGACAGTTAAAATCGCTGCAGATGAGAAACAGAGAGTTGGGATGGGTGATTACGAGTTTATACATGTTAGAGGGAATAGATGTATTAAGAGAGTAGTGATCATTGGGTGGACAGTAAACCTTAAAATAACCATTAGGTGGTGTCGGAGAGGTATGCACAGCCAAAGGGACTCCAGTGGGCGAGAAAGGGTTAGTGAGGCCAATGGACAATGAGGAATGGACTTATTGACGGACAGAATCACCACCTCAGGAATTGGGAAAGGGCCCGTCAAATGGAAGAAAGAATAGTCAGGGGGTGGCATTGCACATAGGGGGTTTAAACAGAAAAGGGTTAACAGTTCTTGAACAGACCAGGGGTGTGTTCAGTTACCAAGTTTCTTGTAGAGCGCTCGCCAAGTGGCGAGGACTCAAGCAAGCACTCCATTTGAAACCGTTGATAATGAGCAGCTAGCTTGGCAAGCACTAGCTAGCTGCTTGGGAACTAAACAAACCTCAAGTTTCCGTGTTCACCAGAATTGGGACAGATTTGTGTGAGGAAGAAGAGGAAAGGGCATGACGTGTTTGTGTTGCCAAGTAAATAAAAGGAGATTCATCATTTCAAAATGTCATTTGAAAAGCTTTCAACGTAAGAGACAAATTAGTTCTTAGCAACACAGAATAAATTAGTGGTGTTGAGAAGGACAAATATAATGAATGAAGGAAGGAAGGAATAGAAAAATAATCTTTTTTTTCATGAAAAACCTTTTCCTATGTACTGTATACTCGACGTGCATATTATATCTACTAGAAGCACACGCTCCCTACGGGAGCCGTCAAGGGGGTAATGTTATCATATTTATGCCTATTTTACTCCAAGGGGTCCCAGGATTACACGGCCAAAAAATGATTGCGATCGGTTTATCCGTTTTTGTAGTACCTGGGAACAGATAGATGGACAGACAGTGAATTATAGTAAAAAAAGATGTTTTACTAAAAGGTGTGTGAGAAAAAAGGTGTGTAAAAGGTGTGTGTGAGAGAGAGAGATAAGAGATAGAGATAGAGATAGAGATAAGAGATAGAGATAAGAGATAAGAGATAGAGATAAGAGATAGAGATAAGAGATAGAGATAGAGATAGAGATAAGAGATAGAGATAAGAGATAAGAGATAGAGATAAGAGATAGAGATAAGAGATAAGAGATAGAGATAAGAGATAGAGATAGAGATAGAGATAAGAGATAGAGATAAGAGATTGAGATAAGAGATAGATAGAGAGATAGAGATAGAGGATGTGTGAGCATGCAGGTGTGCATATGTACCAACCATGTTTCAGCATGTGTATATGTTGTATACATGCAGTGTGTATATATATATATATATATATATATATATATATATATATATATATATATATATATATATATATATATATATATATATATATATATATATATATATATATGTTTTGTTTTTTTTTGCGGTTCAACAAAACCACATGCCTCTAAGGCAATGGCACCCAACATACAGTGATCCCCAGGCAGTTATTTTGTTAGTCTTTGTACAGTCAGACCTTCCCCTCATGTCTCATGGGTGAACGGGACGAAATGCATTGCGTGGGTCTAATAGCTAGGTCTAATAATTATATCTCTGTCTTCTTTTCGATCCTGATTTCCATCCACCAATTTCCTTTTATCCATGATACAAATCGATACAAGTCCTAGAAAAAAGGTAACCCAACTGCTGGAGGACATCTGCAGACACAGATCAGCACCAGATATGGATGGCCCGATGGCCGTTGGCTCACAAGAAGCAACTCCACCCTTTGATAAATTTTATTTTTAATCCTGCTGGGTGTTCATATCCATACGTCCTCCTCACCAGGAAACCTGGTGTGGGTGACGGTTTAGTTGCCGACAATCTGACCATGAAACAGGTTAGTATACACTCTACAGGCTTACATGGTAACTGCAGCAAGGGCATGAGATCCCCCTTGACAAAAGAGAAAAAGGACAAAAAGGACAGGTGGCATAGTGGCGTGCACCTGCAATCTGGCTACTTGGAGGCTGGGGTTGGGGATCGTTTGAGGATGGGAGTCCTGTGTCTAATAGATGGTACAAAGCATCCCTGATTGTCAGGTCTGGTCAGGCCAGATCAGATCTGTAACTTGCTAAATCAGATCTGTAACTTGCTAGACCTGATCTGTTTGGTAACATAACTCTTTGGTATCCTGTAAAACTAGTACTAACTTGCTCATGGTTGAGTGTGGGTGATGACACTGGCTCCCTCCACCAGGTCCCCTTGATGTGGAGGGTGTCAGACATGGAAACCCAGTTGGATTCAATGCAAAACCTGCCAAAGGAGTGAAGGAGCTCCTTGTGAGCCTTATGAGCCGATGGCCATCCATATCTGGTGCTCAACTGTGTCTGCGGACGTCCTCCTGCAGTTGGTTACCTTCCCGAGGAGGTTGGTGGCAGGATTTGCACTCTGGCCACCGCAAAACACTTCACTCTGCAAAACACACCAGTGTGTGGCAGAGGGTGCTGATGTCTCGTCCAACAGACGGTGGCCTCCTCGGGTTAACCTGAGGCAGTCCCTTCGGGTGGGTGCCTAGAATGTCCTATCCCTGAGAGATGGGGATGGCCCTGTCATCTGCCTGTGGGATACCAGAGGAAGGCTCCTGAAGTACTGGCAGAAAGTGGACGCACCATTGTACGGTATTGAATTGTATTGCATTGTAGCAAGTCAAAGATCTGATCTCGCTTTACCTGACAATAATCTGTCTGTGAGCAGGATATCTTAAAAGGTTGTGGATGGATTCGAATGAAACTTGGTGGACAGGTTGGGTGTGTGACAAGAACAAATCGATTCGATTTTGGTGAAGATCCAGATCTGAATCCGAGAATTTATTTTTAATTTTCTGTCTGTGTTTGGCTGTGAGCAGAATATTTCAAAAAGTTAGGGATTCATTCGGACGAAACTTGGGGGACAGGTTGAGTGTGTGACAAGGACGAATTGGTTAGATTTTGCTGAAGATCCGGATTGTATAATTTTTAGATCCTCGTGGAGGATCTCGAAGTCTGACTCACGTTGTTGTTCTTAATCTCCTTCTTGTGGACTTTTTTGTTTCACAGCCGACAGTTTTCACCGAAACTTCCTGAAACTTGGCATATATATGTAAAAATACCCTGCGCAGTAACCATCTGCGCATAAAACCATCTGCGCATAAAAAAGTAACCATCTGCGCATTGCATAAAAATACCCTGCGCAGTAACAGTAACCATCTCTGATTTTGAAAATTCCTCATAGAAAAAAAGTTATGAAGTCAAAATATCTCCGCTAATGGAGATCGCCGAAAAAATTATCTCCGAAACTAGGCAAGCTTTTTTAATTCTGTTTGTGGGAATCGAACAGGGCATAAGCAGAGATGAATTACCCCACATATGATACATCACTATGATGTCATATCATTTTTTATGACGTCATTCCTATTTTTTGACATTTTTTGTTTCACAACCCAGAGTTTTCATCGGATCTTCGTGAAACTTGCCATGTATATGTAGAAAGCCCACGCGCAGGCAGTAACCATCTCCGATTTTGGAAATTCTTCCTGGAAAAAAAGTTGACATCATAATATCGCCGCGAATGGAAATCGCCTTTACCATTATCTCCGAAACTAGGCAAGCTGTTTGAATTTTGTTTGCGGGAATCATGCCGAGCATTAGCACAGATAATTTACCGCAAACCTGATACATCACTTTTTTTTTTTTGTATACCTTGTCAAGGCTCGTATGAGAGCTAACACACAACGCACATCAAGGGTGGCATGAGACAGGAGGGGAAGGAGTGGGAAGGACAAAATAGTGGGGAACAGAGACAATAAGAGATCTGTGGAAGGGAGAGGGATGGGACGGGGAACATGGGGAATAGAAGATGGACATTACAGGGACTTTCAGGAAGAAAAGCAGGGAATTTGAAGGAGGTGGGCTTGGGTGGATTATCGGGGGTAGAAGAGATCGAGGATTTGGATGGGTGATGATAAGAGGTGGTGGTGAACAGCTGTTTTAAAGGCCTGGAGGGAAGAATGGGAATGAATAGAGTGAGGGAGTTTATTCCAAAGGCAGGAAAAAAAGAGGAATGAAAGAGTGAAGATGAGCAGTGATTCGTGATTTTGGTAGTTTTACCAGAAGGGGGTTGTTGGCGGACCTTGAGCGCCCTGCGGAAATGTGGTGGGGACAAATCGCAGAGAGAGCAAGGGGGGGGGAGGCTGTAGAGGAGACGGTAGAAGACAGAAAGACCACCAACCAACCTGCGGTGATTTAGTGAGAGGCCCAAAGACTCTGGGAGATGACATTGGCGGAGGATGCCAATGATCCGAAATGCCTTGGTTTCTACAGTGTGAAGCCGAGAAAGGTGGGAGGCTAGAGCACCAGCCCAGAGGGGAGAGCAGTACTCCATAAGGCTGCGGACAAAAGCTTTGTAAGTGGTCAGGAGCTCAGGAGGGCCGAGGAAGGACCTTGCACGACGGAGGATTCCCAGTCGGCAACTGCCTTTGGAGGCGAGGTTTGAAATGTGGCTTTCCCAGGAAAGGTCATGGCAGATAGTGAGACCCAGAAGCTTGAAAGAAAGGACTTCTTCCAGAGGATTGTTGAGAAAGTAGATGGGGGGGTTTTCTAAATGGTCCTTTCGAAGAGACATAGTGAGAGTGTGAGATTTGTCTGGATTGAAAGACATGTTCCACGTGTTGGACCAGTTGTGATTTTATCCAGATCAGCAGTGAGCGAAGAAGCTGCTGCTTGCCGGTCTGAGGAATGATCGATGGTACGGCAGAGGGTGGAGTTATCAGCAAAGAGATATAGAGGATTTTCCAGAGAGTCGGAGAGATCATTGATGAAAACCAGAAAAAAGAACAGGGCCCAGAATGCTACCTTGAGGAACTCTAGTCTGGACAGGAAGAGGGGATGAAAGAACTCCATTTCGGGCCACACGTTGACTGCGACAGGAGAGGAAGTCTGCGAGTCATGAGTGGAGATGGCCTTGGATACCATAGGAAGAGAGTTTGGTGAGTAGTGCAGGGTGCCAGACTGTGTCAAAAGCACGTGATATATCCAGGGATACGGCTCGGATTTCCTGTCTGGCATTGAGGACCTCCATCCATTGTTGGGAGAGCAGAAGCAGCATATCCAGGGTAGAGTGACCTGGTCTGAAACCAAATTGATGATCAGAATCAAGCCATTGGAGAAGAGGAAGGATTTGATGTCTGAAGCGATGATGGATTCCATAACCTTGCTGAAATTGGGAGAAGGCTGATTGGTCTGTAGTTGCAGGGATCTGTTTTTGCACCTTTTTGTGCAGGGTAGTGATGTTTGCTGATTTCCAAGCAGATGGCAGATGGCCTTGAGCAAATGAGAGGGTGAACAAGAGCAGAATAGCAGGCTTTGAGGACACGTGGGCTGATGCCGTCTGGACCAGTTGCAGAATCTGAGTCGAGGTTTGACAGCAAGCTCTCCACCTTGTCAGGAGAAAAGGACACAGAGTCCAGGGACAGTTGGGTGCGACTGGGTAAAGTGGGTAGAGAAAGTGATGGGTTTTGGATACAAGATTTAGCTGCAAACACTGAGTTTAGGCATTCAGCTTTTTCACATGCGGTATCAGCAGTGCTGCCATTTGAGGTAAGGGAGGGGACGGAGGGGGAACATACACCAGAAACAGATTTGATTAAACGCCACCAGGATTTTGAGGAAGGAGAGAGGTTTGAGAGTTCAGACTTGAGATGAGAAAGATGTTGTTTTCTGGCTCTCCTGAGGGTAGATATACACTTGTTCCGAGCTTTATGGAAGGAACTGAGATTGCCCTCAGTTGGGTTTGCTTTCCATGAGGCAAAGGCAAGTTGTTTCAAGACAACTGCCTCACCACAAGCTTCAGTGAACCAAGGGCGGGAGGAAGGGTAGGACAACTGAAGACGAGAGGGGATAAATTAGGCAGTGGGCAGTTCCTATGAAAAGGCCCTCAAAACACTTTTCGTTCCGAGGAAGGGGTGCGAGGTGAACTTTTGGCTGCTTGTAGACACGTGTATGGTGGACATGAGGATAAAAGTTCTCCACGAGATCTTAGCCCAATAAGGCACAGTGAGCTGTCGAAGTTGGTCGCCAGGGTGCGAAAAGTGGCATTTTGGCGTTTTTTTCCCATTTTTCCGATCGTATATCTCGGTGAATATACATCTCCCAAGCCTCAACTCTACGGGGGTGTCAGACACAACAACATAGCTCACAAATCAGAAGTATCGACCATGTAAACACTTTATTGTCAAGATAATGAAAACTGCAACAAGGTGCATCATTCAGAAAAAAGCGATTTTTGAGGAATTCCTTCATTTTTACGAGCCTGTATCTACCTCCAATACCGACCGAGATGTCTGAAATGATTGAAGACCACAGAACGTACTACTATCTTCCACTTTATGAAATATCGTGGTCCTGGGGTGGCCAATGTGGAAAATATAAACAATGCAAATCGTTACTTTAGCCCGAGCGCGATCAAATCTTTTTATTATCACTAATTATCTCGATATTGACAAGGCTTCATCTTCCACATCGACTGACCTAGAGATTTGAAACTGCGCGTACGGATACAACCACCTGCTTACTTAACATTAATGGATTATCGCCATCATACTCTGACAGTAATTAGGCACTTCGTCATTAAAAGACGGATAACATTCTCATCTTATACACTTTCTGTGCAAACAGAAATGGAAACAGCTGCTACATCAAGGCAATGAGTTACTGAAATGCCATGCCATGACTAGATTATTACTGGAAGGACGAGGAAGATGGATGTCGACGAAAAGCTGTGGTATGTGACATTAGTTATACTGAATCCGCGCATTAGTTATTTTCATCTAACCGTCATCAGCATCATCATCGGCGTCATCGTCCTGTTCATTCCCCCCTTCGAATAATTCTTCGGTCGGTGTTTTCGAACTATTCTCACAATTCCGACACTTGCATATATCTGTGCAGGGCAAGGTAGAGGAGTGACACGAACACTGTCCTGTTTTGCAGTTTGACATTTTACAGGTGCAGTTGACTACTTGCAAGATCATTAAGGTCCCACAGGAAGAAATGAGAAGGAATTATTTCGCACAACTGATGTGATACGTAGTCATACCTTTCACTTGGAGATGTACCGACTGCTGGCCCTCTGTCCTTGCTGAGAAATCTTGTGTATTGTACAAAACATAATTTATGGTAACTGACTTCTGCAGCAACACAATCAGATCTCCTCGTGTGGACCAATACACTTTCATCTTTTTTCAGCTTGGCAGCTTCAATCAGACGTCCTGAAATATAATTTGAGGACTTAAGATGTGGGAAGAATATAAATTATTCTTAAACAAAGCCAGAATGGCAAATCAAAATGATTAAATTTGATTTAGCTCAAAACGAATAGCTAGGTACGTACCTGCTGTGAGTGTTTCAGCTTTAACTAGTTTATCACGCTTTGGCCCATGGACTCGGTTAAGATAACGTGACTCTTTCTTGCAAATGATGCAACTACGTGGGAGGAAACGGCTTTGTGAAGAGATTGGCAATGCCGATCTTGATCGCAGACTCTTCTTTGGTGATGACAGCACACCAGGCTTTTGAACAGAAGCATCTACTGCAGATACTTCAGTAGCTCCCTCAAAAGCGTGCAAGCATCGTTTCTTACTCGCAAGCTCTTTTTAAGCCGCTGTCACACCTTGACGTTTTAGCCAGCGTATGGCAACGTATCAAAATGTATGTAAAATGCTGGCGTACGCTGAACTATTTAAGTTTTTTTTATTTTTTGGGCGTATAATAACGTGTTGGACGTATGCATAACATATTAGTAACGTACACAGAACGTTTTAATCACATATAGATAACTTATACCAACGAATGCTGAGCGTGTTGTCGGCGTTCACAACCTATGCATAGCGCGGCGTTCCAACTTGTGCATAGCGCGGCAGCGTATCGCCGACGATCACGTGGCGTAGGCTATTCATAGGCTACGGCTTGACGATTCAAATCATAACCGCACGAGACATCGAAGTGTGAAGCTGCTGTCACACCTTGACGTTTTAGCCAGCGTATGCCGACGTATGAAAAATTTGCCGAACCAAGCTGGCACACGTCAAATACGTTATGGGTAAGTTTTGTATACGTTAAGAGCACGCTGGCATACGTCGTAGTACGCTGGCATACGTCATTGTACGCCGAGTACATTGAGAAATTTTCAGCAAGTTGAAAATTTCTCAATGTACTCGACGTATGACACACATTCTACATACGCTGGCATAAGTTGTAGGCACGCAACGCGATCGTTGACACACGTTACTTGAAAGCTACTCATAAGTCGAAACACGTCAATGTAATGGTTAGCGTCAGTGTTCCAGACACCCTGGTTTTTTTGGTATGACGGTTATGATTTAAATCGTTGAGCGGCAGCCTTTTAATTATATTATATTATAACTGCACGAGAAAGCGAAGTGTCAACATCACCGTCTTACCGAAGAAAAAAAAAAAACAGGGAGTCTGGAACACTGACGCTAAACATTACCTTGACGTGTTTTGACTTACAAATACCTTACAAGTAACGTGTGTGGACGTGTGTCAACGATCGCGTAACGTGCCTACAACACGTTACTCATAGGTTAGAAATAAGTTTCGGGTATGCTAACCATTACCTCGACGTGTTTCGACTTATGAGTAACTTACAAGTAACGTGTGTCGACGTGTGTCAACGACCGCGTAATGTGCCTTCAACTTATGGCCAGCGTTATGCGGAACGTGTGAGTCATACGCTGGCATACGTCGGGAAATTTCAAGCATGGAAAATTTTTCTAACAGCTCGGCGAACTTCGACATTTGCCAGCGTACTACGACGTATGCCAGCGTTCTACGACGTATGCCAGCGTATTATGACGTATGCCAGCGTATTATGACGTATACAAACTTACCAATAACGTATTCGACGTGTGCCGGCGTTTTAGCCCAATTTTGCATACGTCAGGCATACGTTGGCTAAATCGTCAAGGTGTGACAGGGCCTTTATCGGTGAACCGTCTGCATCACGTCGGATGGTAACCAGCACTCGGTGGAATATTGGTGAAGCCAATACCAGCAATGACTGTGATAACGCGACCGTGTGATGTCACCACTTTTCCCGGGTAAATCTAGACATTTTCCCAAGCACTCGCGATATTTACCCCATCTAACCTCAGTAAATGGACATACATTCTGTTCTTATACCGATGACAGATGCAAAACACAACATAAAGGCGACTTCTCCTGGGATTGTGCTCGGGACATCACGAAGTTAAGGCTGACGTGGAAGCTGCCATGACAGTACAAAAATAGTACCCGTGTTTACAAAAATACGGCTGCTGATTGGTTGCAGCTGATATTACTACACCAGCTGGCCGACTTCTCGGCCAACGTACGCAGTTAATCGCCGATTACACTATAAAAAATAGTGCGTGTAACTTCTAATTAATGCTCAGACTTGGGCGTTGTTCACATGGAGAACTTTTTACACGTTACAGCAAATATCATGTCGACCATATTGTGAGTGAAAATAAGTCGCACCCTTTTCACGGAACGAAACGGAACGACAGCGGCGGACAGCCCAGGGCCTAAATCTGTGCATGAGGGAGAGCAAGTTTCTTTGAAAGAATTCCCAAGAAGAGTTGATGTTGGAGACCAGTCTATAAGTTTGATGGCTGCTTGGAGGGAGAAGAGTGGGATGGCTGCTTTGAGAGTGAGGGGTGAGTTGGCACTGAAGTTGGAAAAACAGAATGGTTGATGGTCGATGGGAAGCGAACACTCATAGCAAACTGGGGTTTTAAAAAGTTTTAGGTCAGAAATGCGATTAAACACATTTATTGAGGGATGCAATAAAGGCGAATTCGTCATATTTGTTTTTATGACGTCATCATTAAGAGGACGAGGATCTTAGCTCATTTGAGCTTGTTGAAGTGATTCTTCATCATTGAGAGGTGCATCATGGGGACAAAAACTATGTACAACATGACATCTCAAACAGTTATGGACTAATTCGGACGACACTTGATGGACAGGTTGGGTGTGTGACAAGTCCGAATCAGTCACAATTTCCTCCAAGGGTTTTAAAAAGTGCGAAGTGTCAAAGGCCGGAATTATTTGAGTTCAATATAAGAAGAGGAATAAGAAGACTGAGTGAATCAGAAGAAGAATATGAGGAAAAGTAGAGGACGAATAAGAAGAAGAAGGAGGTTCCTGTGGAGACGGGAGCGTTACGTCATGGCGTCGAGGCGGGAATGGAAGCTCCGACGTTCGCTCTTGACGTACTTGGACACCAGCGGCGCTTTAGTACAACTGGCGGAACAATGTCGGAATTACGGTAACCTGTATATCGCACTCTGTTTAGATCTGACTTGGTTAGTACGATATAAACGGAGTTACAATCGATTGCCTTTATACCCCTGTTTGTGATATTCAGAGAATCAGAAGTGTGTGTTTATATATATATATATATATATATATATATATATATATATATATATATATATATATATATATATATATATATATATATATATATCACGATAACGTATGTGTCGGGTTCGCCCAAAAACCGAGAAATGCAGATAAGATTTCCACAAAGATTCAAGTATAAATTGTAGTTATCATTTAATAAACACAAACATTTGGTTTACCACAGAAACGTGTGGTAACCACGAATAAAATAATGAGGTAAATACCTGATTCCACCACAAAAAATGGGGGTCGTGGTTACCTCAGATCAGCCATTCGGAGAAATGCGATCACGACAAAAAATGGGGGTCGTAGTTACCCCAGATCAGCCAATTAGAGAAATGCGATCACTACAAAAATGGGAGTCGTGATTACCTCAGATCAGCCAATTGGAGAAATGCGATCTACAAAAAAATGGGGGTCGTGGTTACCTCAGATCAGCGATTCGGAGAAATGCGATCACGATAAAAAATGGGAGTCGTGGTTACCTCAGATCAGCCAATCGGGGAAATGCGATCACTACAAAAAATGGGGGTCGTGTTTACCTCAGATCAGCCAATCGGGGAAATGCGATCACGACAAAAAAATGGGGGTCGTGGTTACCTCAGATCAGCCGACGGAGAAATGCGATCACTACAAAAAATGGGGGTCGTGATTACCTCAGATCAGCCAATCGGGGAAATGCGATCACTACAAAAAATGGGGGTCGTGTTTACCTCAGATCAGCCAATCGGGGAAATGCGATCACTACAAAAAATGGGGGTCGTGGTTACCTCAGATCAGCCAATCGGGGAAATGCGATCACTACAAAAAATGGGAGTCGTGGTTACCTCAGATCAGCCAATCGGGGAAATGCGATCACTACAAAAAATGGGGGTCGTGTTTACCTCAGATCAGCCAATCGGGGAAATGCGATCACTACAAAAAATGGGGGTCGTGGTTACCTCAGATCAGCCGACGGAGAAATGCGATCACTACAAAAAATGGGGGTCATGGTTACCTCAGATCAGTCAATCAGAGAAATGCAATCACGAAAAAAATGGGGGTCGTAGTTACCTCAGATCAGCCAATCGGGGAAATGCGATCACAAAAAAATGGGGGTCGTGGTTACCTCTATTCAGTTGTTCGGAGAAATGCGATCACTACAAAAAATGGGGGTCGTGGTTACCTCAGATCAGCCAATCGGAGAAATGCGATCACAAAAAAATTGGGAGTCGGGGTTACCTCAGATCAGCCATTCGGAGAAATGCGATCATGACAAAAAGTCAAAATATTGTTTATACAATTAAAAGGTGACTTGTCAGCACTAAAGCGGCCGTCACACCTTGACGATTTAGCCAGCGTATGCCAACGTATGAAAAATTTGTCTAAAACGCTGGCACACGTCGAATACGTTATGGGTAAGTTTTGTATACGTTAAGAGCACGCTGAAGCACACTGGCATACGTCGTAGTACGCCGAGCTCGTCAAGAAATTTTAACATGCTCAAAATTTTTCGACGTATGCCAGCGTATGACTCACACGTTCCACTTACGCTGGCCATAAGTTGTAGGCACGTTACGCGATTGTTAACACACGTCGACACACGTTACTTGTAAGTTACTCATAAGTCGAAACACGTCGAGGTACTGTTTAGCGTACCCGAAACTTATTTCTAACCTATGATTAACGTGCTTTGAACCTATGTGTAACGTATCTCCAACGCGTATGTAGACGTATTTGACGTCTTCCGGACGACCACAGAACTTACTGAACGTGTTTCTAACTTACAGCTACCGTATAATGGCGTATTGGCAGCGTTTAAGGGAATTGGTATATAAAAATGGGCTTCAGCGGAGGAACCCGTCAGTGTTCCAGACTCCATGTTTTTTTTTTGTTTTTGTTTTTTCTTTCTTCAGCATGACGGTGATGTTGACACTTCGATTTCTAGTGCGGTTATGATTTAAATCGTTGAGCGGCAGCCTATGAATAGTCTACGCCACGTGATCGTCGACGATACGCTGCCGCACGCTATGCATACGTTAGACTATCGTTGGGCATACGTTGTGAACGCCGACAACACGCTAAGCATTCGTTGGTGTAAGTTATCTATAAGTTATCGAAACGTTCTGTGTAAGTGTGACAGCCCCTTAACTGACATAGCAAACAGCGAGAGGAAACGATAACTCGAGGTTGTACAGCCAGGTTTGTATTTGATATCATATATTTGATTTGTTCTCCAAACCTTCTTGATGTGCCGTTTGTATTATGTGTGCTGTATTTATGAAATTGATGAACTATATAGTGATTGCCTTTTTTGTAGATGCACGACCACTGGGAGCTGCATTTCGATTTCGGTTACAGCTGGATCCATCTAGCGTGACGGAGCATGATGCAGAGCTTGGAAACCTTCTCCTTGGCCAACCAGAACAGGCCAGGCATCTAGCTCACGCTGTTAGTGTCCATATGAATGCTTAATGCACATTATACTCAAACACCACTATTACTGTACACCAGGGCAAGGTGAGCAGCTCTTGTGAAAAAGGGGATGCTCAGATATGGGTCAAGGTAGTCACCGTAGGCCCCCTTGCAGGGGCCAGGTGGTGAAGCTCCCTGAAGCTGAGGTTTTAAGCATTTGAAGATGCCAGAAAAATTTCTCAAGCATTATAAGGCCACACTGTGTATGTACAGGCCAGCTGCATCACGGTAATTGGCATTATGACTGAAGTAAGCCACAATACTGAGAATACAGGGAAAATTGCATGCCTGGGAGGTACGAAATGTCATGCAGGACATTTTGGTATAAAACGGGATGATCCTGTAAAATACGGGACGTCCAGTCAGTATATCGAGGTGTTCCACAAATCTCTGGTGCAAGGAGGTCAAAAAGGCTTTGTCTCTCCGCTCAGTGGTTGCAAAGTAAAAATGCGGTAAATCACCTGGCCTGGCGGAGGTATTAGAAGTATGCGGAGGAAAGACAATTGTAACATTTTGAAGTTCTTGTAAGAGTAATACGTTTCTTAAAAGTGCTCTACCTTTATGCATGGTGCTTTGTTTTCTTGTTCTGCAGGTGTGTTTCATTGCTATAAAAGGTCTCTCTTTGATGGAGAGTATTCAAAGTGAAAATCAGGTACAACGTATATACAATGATAATGAACTAATAATATCTAACAACAGCCCCAATTAGGGGGCATCTATTTTTGACCTCCACCACCGAAGGTGGATGGAGGTTATGTTCTCACCCCTGTCCGTCTGTTTGTTTATTTTTGAACAAAATATCTCAAAAAGCTGTGAATGGATTCAAACAATTTGGTGGAGAGCTTGGGTATGTGACAAGGATGAAATGATTAGATTTTGGTGAAGAATCAAATCCGGATCTGAGAATTTTTAAAGTGATTCTTCACCATTGAGTGATGGGGCTAAAACGATATATAGCACGATATCTCAAAAAGTTAGGGACGGATTCGGCCAAAACTTGGTGGATGAGTCGGTTAGCTGACAAGAACAAGCCGATTAAATTTTAGTTGAGGTTCAAATGCAGATCCGACCTATCAATGGAATACAAAACGTAAACTCATGAGCCTGGTGGAGGTATGCACTCTACCGAGTGGCCGTTCTAGTTAATTTGTAAATAAGGTGGAATTTTTTTTCTTCTGGTGATTCCATTATATATAGGTGTCCCGTTGGAAAATACAGGATCACCAAGTCCAATGTTTCGCTCATCAAGTGGTGTTCATTTGGGGCTGTGCAGGAATCATACACCAGATGTCATGTATCCTCCCATGGTGTACAGGATGTTCAGTCTCACCACCTGCAAACTGCAGTCACATGATCATACACCCCTCTATGATCCAGACATGCTTTCCACCACAATACTCCCACCCCCCACCACCTCTACCTCCACCTCCACACCAAGATATCTGCACAGTTCCAGATGAAGACAACTCCATGGTTAAAACTTCAGGATGTGAACCTACCCTACTTACCACCAAGACTAGTTGGTGGTGCCTTCATTTTAAAACAAGTTTTGTGCAGTACTGCAGCTGAATGCCGAATTCTCTTCTGCCTCCCCCAGCTCATTTTGGCTCTACATTTGAGCAATGTGCCCTCATTGCCTGGGTACACGTTCCACACAAACACATTTCCACGCACACGACTCCCACTGCGATACCTTGTTGTTGAGGTGTTGGTTCTTTGCTTGACGGCTGTGACAAAGTACACTCAGAGCGCTCTCTACTTGTGCTCTAACAAGGACTGCCCTGCTGTGACTGGTAATTAATGTACAAATTTACATAAGATGTGACATTTATACAAATATAACAAACATGAAAGAAAAGAAATTATATTCTGATAATCTACATATGCGACATCATTTCAAATAATCTGCATTTAACAACTTAAACGGTTTTGTGCCATTGACAGTTCAGATACCATGGATATACAGTATACATGTATAAATATTATGGCAAACCACCCAGAATAAAGCTTGCCAAGAAACTGTTTCAGCAGTACTGGATCTGCCTTCAGGCAGAACACCAGAGGAAGTACTATAATTAAAAAAAAAAAATTTTTAAAGAAAAAGAAGGCGCTTCCAACCAAAGTAAAAAACTAGATAGACTCCGCTAATTTGAGCAAAAAAGCGAGAGCAGACGGTCTCAGGCAACATTTCGCCGGCTTTATCAGGCACAGTAGATGCTATTGAATCTATAGAATCCTCAATAGATTATATTGTGCCTGATGAAGCTGGCTGTGAAGCCGACGAAACGTTGCCCAAAGCCGGCGAAACGTTGCCCGAGGCCGGGTCTGCTCTTGCTTTTTTGCTCAAATTAGTGGAGTCGATCTAGTTTTTTACTTTGGTTGGAAGCACCTTCTTCTTCTTTAAAAATGTGTAATCCCAACTGCCCCAATCTTATACAAACTATAACGAATGCTTATGGAGTGCAAACCTGGAAGCTTTGCCACCTGTTCGTGAAGTCCCACAAGCGACGTGCCATGGAGTATCTGCATCTGTGATTTAACCACATCTGCCTCAAAGAAAACATGCTACCTTGCTCACTGAGGTTTCGACCCCCGGTGGAGAGCTTCGAGGCAAACAACATAATGCGAGCCACGGGTTTTCGTTTTCTGAGACTCAGAATTAAGGATGGACATCGCAGACTTTGACACCTTAGAGGATGGAGAAATTTTACAGGAGAAACTTTGCAGAATCGTGGATGGGGCTCTGTTTGAATGCCTCCTCGGAATGACAGCAGACCGAGTGATGGCGACACGTGAGTCTGTTACACACACACACACACACACACACACACACACACACACACACACACACACACACACACACACACACACACACACACACACACACACACACACGGAAACTGGACAAACCGTACAGAATTGTCTCCACACCACAAGGCATTTTTCGCATTCAGGGCCTGGTGGGGCGTGGCCACGACTGCTATGGACCAATGGGGAAGCTTGATTTCGCTAACAGCCCCGGTTAATCCAATTTCTGGCTCCTTCCCTCGTCCGGGCTCATAATAAGAGTTAATGTGGCTCATTCGGAGCAATACGCAGTTGGCAGATCACCAGGGACAGAGAGAACTCGCCAAGGAGCAGAAGATGACGGAACGAGCTGGGAGCAGAACTCAACACACCTTGCCAGACATCAGACCTCGCTGGGAAGACAGACGGCCCAAGGAAGACAAGCTTCGACACTGAGTGAGGGGCGCCACGAGTCTGTGGGATCATGCGCTACTGCTGTGATCTGGGGCTGCTCTTGTTCAATCGACACTCATTAAGGCTGCATCCCACAGCGACACTTGCACATACAGATTCTTACACGATTACGATAGTCTTTTCTCTCACACATCCTTCTTCTACCATCGATCTCTCGTCTACCATGGACACAAGAGAGTAATCAACTTATAATCAAGCCCGACAAACTTCTTTTCAGGGAAGGATCCAAGAGCGAGCTAAAAGGGCAAACCAAACTGACCTGCACATCACATTTTTCCTCTTACACTATGCCACATCCCACATTGCATGACACTTGCATTTCTCAAACACATACCCTAGACACCCTCAGTATTTCTCCCTCCTCCCCTTTCCTAACGGTTCTAGGCTGCGCAGGTCTGCCGGCCACACAAGGTATTGTGAGGTCATTAAATCCTCAACTGTTTCTTTCTATCTGGGCTATCTCTAATTTTCATCGGGGTTTTGTGCGTGCGTGCATGCGTGTGTGATGGCACCTGCCATAGCGTAAGTTAAGACTGTGTAAGAACTATTGGAATAACTCTGCACTGTGTCTTTTGTGGTATTGTTTGCCTTTTACCGCACCCCACAAATTCCTTGCTTTCCCTGCTGTACATTTGCAATAAATCCATTCACTGTGCCACCTAACTTTCCTCGCATTCTGGGTTAAATAAATGTGTTGTTAGAAATGTTCCCAGTTCGTTCGTGTCTTTTCCTCCATTGGTCCAGCATGGCCTGCACCCTAGCTTAGCCAGGACGTTATTCCCCAATAATCTATTCAATAGCTGGTACGTACTTGGCAGCTCCGCTTGGCTGCACCTGATCTGGTAAGTAATCTGAATTATGCAAGTACGTACCGAGGGCATGATCCATGTTAAGGAGGTCACATGTCCTGAGGTAAACGGTTGTTTGACGGAGGACCCGAAGTCACTTGGTCAAGTTATTGGTGTTCGCGGTCGATTAGCGACCATTCGTGACACAAAGTTATCCGTGAGCGACGACCTGCAATTCCCGGTGCGTCCAGAGAGGAACCCGAGACAGCCCCTCCCTCGTGGTTCCCCCGTGACGCCGGCACCTTGACATTATGAATATGGCAGGGCCTGCATTATCTACATCATCTTTAATCTCATTAAAAGTGTGTTATGAACACTGAAATTACATGTGTGAATATATCAGGCATTATGTGCATGTACAGTTGTGTTATTACATTGCTTTAACTGCATTGGTAAGGTACAAATACTGTTAATTCCTTATTTTGGATTATTAGATCAACCTGGTACTGAAATGACATTTTCAGGTAACTACCACCTCAGAGTGCATGTACCAGGAGCCAGCGAAACCACAGTCGTGCGCAGCGATTTTAGCTGTTCCCTGTGTGCCTCTACCCTCAAGGAAGACATGAAGTACCGCACCTTAGGAGGTTTGATTAGTTTTAAAATACCACATTCCCAAGGGCGAGTTTGTGAAATATTGCATATAAAAGGGAGTTATATAATGACAAGCCGGTAGGCGACGAGGGATTCGCTAGGATCAAAGCGCTGGATACGATGCTTTTCATTCTGACCGATCCACCGACGAAGATTCATTGCCAAGACGTATTGGTTCACATGCAATTGTTCCTCTGCCTGTCAAGATTTTTCCGATTGCGTATTTTGCCAACTGGCACTCCTCATAAAAAATGACGGTAAATAGACACCCTATTTTTGAAGGACTACCATTTGAAAAATAATCGGTTTGCTGGTTTGTGCTGTGGAGCCTCGCGTTGCGCGCGCACACACACACACACACACACACACACACACACACACACACACACACACACACACACACACACACGGAAAACCCGATAAGCTTCTCTCAATGCTCTTGTTTGACCACACCTCCTGAGCCACACAATATTTTTCATAAGCCACACCCACTTTCCATAAGCCACGCCCACTTTCCTACGCCACTCCCACTTTAAATAATAAATAATTGGAGGTGGTGTGTGGGTGGGGGATCGTTTACGGTAAATAAATAAATAATTGGAGGTAGTGTGTCGGGAGGAGAATCCGAAATGGTAAATAAATAATAATTGGAGGTTGTGTGTGGGTGGTGGAATCATTTTCGGTAAAGAAATAAATAATTTGAGGTGGTGTGTGGGTGGGGAATCGTTTTCGATAAATAAATAAATTATCGGTTTGCTGGTTTGTGCTGTGGAGCCTCGCGTTGCAGACACACACACACACACACACACACACACACACACACACACACACACACACACACACACACACACACACACACACAGACGGAAAACCCGATAAACTTCTCTCAATGCTCTTGTTTGACCACACCTCCTGAGCCACACAATATTTTTCATAAGCCACGCCCACTTTCCATAAGCCACGCCCACTTTAAATAATAAATAATTGGAGGTGGTGTGTGGGTCGTGGAATCGTTTTCGGTAAATAAATAAATAATTGGAGGTGGTGTGTGGGTCGTGGAATCGTTTTCGGTAAATAAATAAATAATTGGACGTGGTGTGTGGGTCGTGGAATCGTTTTCGGTAAATAAATAAATAATTGGAGGTGGTGTATAGGTGGAGAATCGTTTTCGGGAAATAAATAAATAATTAAAGGTGGTGTGTGGATCATGGAATCGTTTTCGGTAAATAAATAAATAATTGGAGGTGGTGTGTGGGTGGGGATTCGTTTTCGGTAAATAAATAAATAATTAAAGGTGGTGTGTGGGTCGTGGAATCGTTTTCGATAAATAAATAATTGGAAATGGTGTGTGGGTGGGGAATCGTTTTCGGTAAATAAATAAATTATTGGAGGTGGTGTGTGGGTGGGGAATCATTTTTGGTAAATAAATAAATTCTCGGTTTGCTGGTTTGTGCTGTGGAGCCTCACATTGCAGACACACACACACACACACACACACACACACACACACACACACACACGGAAAACCTGATAAACTTCTCTCAATGCTCTTGTTTGACCACACCTCCTGAGCCACACAATATTTTTCATAAGCCACGCCCACTTTTCATCAACCACGTCCACTTTCCCTAAGCTCCGCCCACTTTCCTGAGCCCCTCATAAAAAATGACGGTGAATAGACACCCGATTTTTGAAGGACTACCATTTGCAAAATAAAACCTCAATCAAAAATCGGCTCGAGTAAAATTTTCTAAATATCTTCAAGTGTTTAATTCCGAAGTCTCGCTTCTCTTCATTCAAAACTGAAGGACAAGTATTGAAAATACTGTACGCGGTTTTTCGGCCACTGCACAGCAACAGGTGGTTGCTCGGCAACGAAATTCAAACGCGCACATTCCGAACAAATACTGCACATGTTGGCAAAGTTTCATCGAAATCGGTTGGCTGGTTCGTGCTGTGGAGCCTCGCGTTGCAGACACACATACACACACACACACACACACACACACACACACACAGACAGAGGGAAAACCCGACAATTAGGGATATCTAGCAGAAATAGCGAATCCAACAGTTAGAGCTGACATTGCATACTATGTCTATATGAGGGTTTTGACGAAACGGCAAATTTCACGTGAAGGCCTAACGCTGAGGCCACCAATGTGGCATTCTTTTATTTAGAGGTTGTGGGTTCAAATCCAACTGAAGGAGGTAGTCATTTATTTCATTGGATTAGATCTTTTTAGAAACTAAGTTAATCTCATGAATATTTGCAATTTATTGGATTGCCGGCAACGTGGCCGAATTCCAAATTCCTGCCCTAATCTTAGTCGAACATCAGGCCTGGCTAGCCGGTTCGTGAAAGACTTGGGCCAAGCTTCCCCCAACCAACCCCACAAGAATGTGGGAATAATTGTGGCCGTCAAAGAAGAAGAAGAAGAAGGTGGTAAAAACCAACATAATCTCAATGACTCAGAGAGAGTGGTGTGCCTACCCCAATGATCTGATTTATCTACACTTTTTTAGATCCTCGTGGAGGATCTCTAAGTCTTACTCACGTTGTTGTTCTTGTGGACTTTTTTGTTTCACAGCCGACAGTTTTCATCGAAACTTCCTGAAACTTGGTGTATATATGTAAAAATACCCTGCGCAGACAGTAACCATCTCCGATTTTGAAAATTCCTCCCAGAAAAAAAGTTATGACGTCAAAATATCTCTGCTAATGGAAATCGCCTAAAAAAATTATCTCCGGAACGAGGCAAGCTTTTTTAATTGTGTTTGCGGGAATCGAACAGGGCATTAGCAGAGATTAATTACTGCACATATGATGCATCACTATGACGTCATGTCAATTTTTATGACGTCATTCCTATTTTTTGACTTTTTGTTTCACAACCCAGAGTTTTCATCGGATCTTCGTGAAACTTGCCATGTATATGCAGAAAGCCCACGCACAGGCGATAACCATCTCCCATTTTGGAAATTATTCCGAGAAAAAAAAGTTGACGTCATAATATCGCCGTTAATGGAAATATCAGGTCAGGTATGGGAGCATGTGCCAGAACAGCGCGTCGCTACGTCCACTTTCCACCGGTACTCCAGGGGCCTCCGTCTGGCCTTCCCCCAGGCAGATGCCAGGCCCATCCCTATCTCTTTGAGATGCTGGTCAACCTGCTGCAACCACGAGGCACGTGGTCGGCCCATTGGCCTCCTCCACTCACGAGACTCCCTCGCTGAGAGAATCTAGTGAGCAAGATCAGCATCAGGAAAACGAGCTACATGTCCATACAACTGCAACTGACGCTCACGGACCATGCAGGTAACAAATCTCATCCGAGTCTCTCTCAGTAACCGCTCGTTGGACACAAAATCTGGCCAACGATACCCAAGGATTCTCCGAAGAGACCTGGTACCAAAGGAATTAAGTCTCCGTCTCAGATCCTTGGTCAGAGTCCAAGTCTCGCATCCATAGAGCAAGACTGGAAGCACCAAGGAGCTGAAGACTCAGACTTTCGTCCTCCCGCACAGGTACCGGCAGCGCCACACCCCATTATCCAGTGAATCCATGACTCCCCAGGCCCAACCCAGACGTCTATTGACCTCTGACTCACAGCCAGCAGAGACATGAATATCACTGCCAAGGTAAGTGAATCTCTCCACGACCTCAACATCCTCACCACAAACAGACACAGACAGGACAGCAGCATCCAAAATGTCATTGAAAGCCTGGATCTTAGTTTTGACCCAAGAAACCCGTAATCCCAGCGGCTCCGACTCCTCATTCAGCACCTCGAGGGCCCCCCAAAGGATATCTAAAGTCTCCGCAAAGATGACTGCGAAATCAAGGTCCGAGATCTTGACATTCCCAAACGATGCACTGCAGCTTGATCTTTCCGACATCCTCCCTAAAATCCAGTCCATACAAGTGCTGAAAAGTGTGGGGGCCAGTACACTTGGCCAGTATACTTGACGAACTCCAGTAACAACTGGAAATAAGTCAGAGATGGTACCACCACACGTCACAGCACTCTCAGTACCAGAGTAAAGTTCAGACATCAGATTGATCAGTTTTGGTGACACCCCACGAAGACCAAAATTCCTCCAGAGGGCATCCCGATTCCCTGAATCAAACGCTTTACTGAGATAAACATAGGCTGCAAGCAGCCCCTGCCGAAACTCTCGTCTGCATTCGGTGAGGACACGAAGAGCAAGGATACGGTCAATCGTTGACCTCTTTGGTGTAAAGCCTGACTGCTCGACGCTGGTGCTCAAGCAGATGGTAGCGAGTGTGGGTACCCACACATATACCCACACAAACCATATACCCACACACCACCTCTCCTTCCTTTTGCAGAGAGGGACAACAAGGCCCTTCTTCCAATCAGTTGGGATGATGCCTGTGTTCCAGGCAGAGCACAAAACTGCATGCAATGACACGAGTGCAGCATTTCCACCAGCCTTGAGAAGTTCAGCATGGATGCCACAGATCCCTGGAGCTTTACCCCGTTTCAACCAGTTCACTGCAGCCCGTGTTTCCACAAGCGAAGGTGGACCACAGTTGATTGGAGGGTCAGCAACAGGGATTGTAATACCCTTGACGTCCAACTTGACAGCTGGGGGATCAGCCTGGTACAACCGCTCAAAGTAACCGGCCCAGCGGGCCTTCACTTCAGAATCCTCTGTCAAGAGCCTACCACTCTCTGCTCTAACTGCAGTGCTCCGAAGGATGGGCTTGGATGAACGCAATGTGCGAATTCCCCTGTAAGAGGGACGATAATCACCTGTCCACAGGTGATGCTCTACCCCCTCACAGATTCCTCGCACATAGGCCTCCTTGTCCACCTTTAGTGCACGTACAGTTTTACGCCTCAGCTCCCTGAACAGCTCAGCTCTGCCATTCAGCCTGGCCCTGCGACTCTGGTCAATGGTATCCAGTGTCCCTTGAGAGACAAAATTCTTCTTTGCCCTGCGGTGAGTTCCAAGACATCCACCGGCAACATCAAGGACGGTGGTCTTGAAGGCACTCCACAACTCTTCAGGACCCTCCAAAGCACCCAGACACCCCAAATGTCCACTCAGCCTGTTCGCAAACTCCTCAGCTACTCTCTCTTCCTTGAGCTTGCCAACATCCAGCCTAGGCTGGGATGATACCATTCTCCAGGATTTAAGGTACAGCTTTAGAGTTGCTACAACAAGCCGGTGGTCAGTATTGAGGAACTGAGCACTCCGGTAGACCCTGCAGTTCTGGATCATCCTCCAGCGACCGTCAACGAGGACATGGTCAATCTCCTTTGCCACACCGCCAGCGTTGGAATACCAAGTCCAGCGATGAGCTTGTGGGTGCTGAAACCATGAACCAGCCACCCTAAGTCCATGACTTCTTGCAAAGTCAAGGAACTTAGTGCTATTCTGGTTCATAGTTCCTGACCCATGGGGACCAACACATCTCTCAGAAACCATCCCTATCACCTCCAGTCGATGCATTGAAATCCCCCAAGTCTAGAAGTGTATCTCGTCTGGGGCACTGATCAACCACAGACTCGAGCGTGGCGTAGAATGTGTGCTTCACGGTGAGGTCACTCACCTCAGTCGGAGCATAGACAGAGACCAGGGAGATGACACTTAAGGAGTGACGAATCCTTTGTCTCATAATACGCTTGTTGACCAGTGTTACCTCAATTATCATTGGGGTCAGCTTATTGGACACAGCCACAGCAACTCCTTGAGTATGGTAACCATCAGAGCGACCAGACCAATAGTAGGTGTAACCACCCACCATTATCTCACCGCAATCCGGTCTCCGAACCTCAGAGAGTGCTGCAATACCGATGTCCAAACGCTTGAGCTCAGATGATAACAGAGACAGGTGTTCATCCTCTCTTAGGGATAGGACATTCCAGGCACCCACCCGAAGAGACCGCCTCAGGTTAACCCAAGGAGACCGCCGTCTGGTGGACGACACCTCAGCACCACTCCGACACACTCTCCCGCAATCTGACCCAGGGATGTTACCCCGTGGTTTCCCTCCTTTCATCAAAGATTGGGGTCCTGGAGGCTTTGCCCCAATCCCGTCATCCGGTGAGCTGCCCTGCGAAGGGAAGCTGCACAGGAGGTACTTCCACGGAGTGGGTTTTCAGATTTTTTTGCGTTTTTGTGTTTTGCGGAATGAAGGGTTTTACGGTGGCCAGAGTGCAAATCCTGCCACCAACCTCCTTATAAAAAGTAACCCAACTGCAGGAGGATGTCCGCAGACACAGTTGGGCACTAGATATGGATGGCCGTTGGCTCACAAGGAGCTCCTCCGCCCTTTGACAGGTTTTGTTTTTAATCCTGCTAGGTGTCCATATCCAAACACCCTCCTCACCAGAAAACCTGGTGGGGGAGACGGTTTAGTCACCGACAACCCGACCATGGAACAGGTTAGTACAGGTTTACATGGTACCTGTAGCAGGTCACAGATCTAACCTGACCTGACCTGACTTGTATTGGAAATGGAAATCTCCTATACCATTATCTCCGAAACTGGGCAAGCTGTTTGAATTTTGTTTGCGGGAATCAAGCCGGGCATTCGCACAGATAATTTATCGCAAACCTGATACATCACAATGACGTCATATTCGTTTTTATGACGTCATCATTAAGAGGACGAGGATCTTAGCTCATTCGAGCTTGTTTCCATAATTTCCATTTCCATTCATCTTACCAAATCCTATATGCATGAGTATAGTCATAAACTAATATATTCATGTAATTGATGCATTCCCTTTGTCTTAAGAAATGCTCCATTAACAGGTCCCGAAAACCTAAAAATATATATCATGTGGTTTCATCATGAACATTTTACATTTTGGGGGGGTTTGACATATATATATATATATATATATATATATATATATATATATATATATATATATATATATATATATATATATATATATATATATATATATATCAAAATGAGCAGTAAGGAATGGCCATATTGAACTAATTTGTGCACACAAATATTAAAATCATATATATATATATATATATATATATATATATATATATATATATATATATATATATATCTCAAAATGAGCAGTAAGGAATGGCCATATTGAACTAATTTGTGCACACAAATATTAAAATCACATACTACTTGATACAAACCCAAACCATATAAAAATGTTGTTTCCAGAATAATAACTGTATGTCTGTTCTTTGCAGATAAGCAAATTATTGAAGCAACTGACCCATCTGCTTTGAAAGTACTTTCTGGGACATGTACAAGTGCCATCCCAGTCAGGCATCAATCCTTGACGGTATTTCTAAGGGGTAAGAGGAAAGAGTCTGAGAGAGGAAGGTTGGTTCCCCCAGGGAAGTGTCTCCCTCATCTGCAATCCATGACAGGAGTGGTTAGACATGGCGATGTGCATCCCCACTTGGATATTATATCTCCATCCTACCTCGTGGATGGATGAATGATCCTTTCAATGCCATCAGACACATAGGGTTGCCGAGGTAGTTTCATTGACTCGGGTTAAAATCCTGATCGGGTTGCGACTCTGGCTCAGGAAGTGAGGACAGGAATTTGGAATTTGTTCATGGTGCTGGCAATAGCCCACCTATTCTTTGTGAAGGACACCATGGAATCTTTAACGTCCACCAGCTAATCCTGGCAAAAGGGATGCCCAGTTTAACATCCATCCAATGGATGGCACTGATGTTGAAGAATCACCCTACCTGTGAAATACTGGGATGAGAGTTTATAGCTCAGTTGAGATTCAAACTCCATGCTCGAAGGCTTAGAGGTGAGTGTGCATACTTCTAGCTCGGCCATCCTGCCTGCCCATCCTACCTAGTGCCCTCTGTAATGTGTAAATGTACGAGAGGATCAACTAGTTCATAAACAAGAGAAACAGAAAGTAAGGAAATGAAAAATAAACTCTGGGGTAGATGAACAAAGACAAAATAAACATTATGAACACCATCCAGACTCAGTCGTGTCATGGTTCGATTGATCATCCACTCTGAGTCTGGGAGGTTGGTGGTTGAAACCCTGGCCGAGTCATGCCAAAGGCTTAAACATTGGTATGTGCTGCTTCCTTGCTTGACTTTCAGCATTTAAAAGGTTCAGAGCATGGACAATCCCCATAGGTTGGCATCCATGGGGATGAGGAAATTCCTCCATAGGAAATGTCCTACTGAGTGCAGTGATAAGGGTGGCATCATTGTTCTGCTGTTGCTGGTACCCAGAATACCCTGGGAAGTGACAGCACTTCCCCCAATTTCAGTGGCTCTCTCATCTAACAGTCTTGTGTTGTGTCACGTGTGTCCACATGTGTGTGGCAGCTCCACTATGAGCCTTAGATCATGTAAAAAAAAAGAAGAAGAAGAAATCTTGGTGTTTAATTCTTTAAACTTGGAACATCTAAGGGGCCATCTGGGTATTACATACACTGGATAAACTGAGAACAGTATAATGGTATTGGATAAATGAAAAGGAGGGAGAGTGGGAGTATCAGAAAATAAAAATGAAAAGAGTTAAGGGTATCACATCCTTATTATGATACATGGACCAGTGCATATTTGTTTGTTTATTGCACTACTCCTCGTGCAGATTGGGCCAATTATATCCAGACTTGATACATATATAGGATCAGCATGACCCCAATTAGTATATAGGGGTGTTTTTGTTTTTTTTAATCTTTGCCGGTGGTCATGGGGAGAGGTGGCGGGAGGGGAAAGCAAATTCTTTTTGTAAATGTGTATCATGTAGTGCCACTCCAGGTGGGAGAGGGTATTACAAGTCCCTCCCCTTTACAGTACAGTTTTCCAGTGCAGTGAGGTGCTTTGAATTATGCAGCGAGACGTATTTTGGAGAGTAATTTTTGAATTACACGTTTGAATAAGGATAACAACATGACCCACCTGGCTGCTCCCGTAGGGAGTGGGTGCTTCTAGTGGGATGTAATTTGTAGATAGACCCTAAGGAAGTAGTAAAATAGTAATAAATAAAATTTAAAAAAACAAGCCCTTTTAAAAGAATATGTCGCAGCATTGGATAAACAAAAATATATTTTTAAGATTCAAGTAGTGTTAGCGAGCATTCAACATATCTCATGTGTTAACTTTGTGAATGCTCAAGGCTTTCAGATCCGCTTTCAAATGAAAATGACTTTTTTCTTATTATTATTATCCATTATTATTCTGCCGCTACAGACGGACTCTAATTTTTAAAGACTACTTTTCCATTGCATTTCAATTAATACCTAATCGATGAGAGAGAAAGCAGGAAATGATTAAAACAGTGTGGTATATTTTTACTTTTCCAAATCAGGTTTGCAATTTGCATGGAGAAAGGAATGGATGTAATAACTGAGCAAAATGTATTTTTAGATGAGTTGGTGAACGGGGTGCAGTTGGGTGGAACATACACAGTAGTGGGTGTACCGGCCACTGTGGGATTAGGGCAAGATTCATCCTTCTGTGTTGAAGCAAGCAACATCATCCCGTTCAAATCACAAGGTATTACTCACAGAGTAATCGCAGGGTATTACTCATTTTGCACATGAGAGAGCAAGTGCGAGTCGGTAAAGGAGAAATCTTTAAAGCATACTTGTGTCATGGACCACCACTTGAAAGTACAATAAGCAATAGTTTTCAATGTCCCTCATGATCAGTTCCAGACTTTTGCCTTAATCACCCATCATTAGCATTGTGTACATCCACCACTAGGTTGCACCAGATAGTAAGATATACCTCTGGATTCATCCCTATGGCAGCTCTTGAAAACACCATGCAGATTTTCCACTGATTGGTACCACTCAAGTCTAAGGCTCGATGAGATTTGTTGGACTTAACATGCACTTGAGAGGATTTTACTGGCTTGTGTGGTTTCAACTGCATCAGCAGCTATTTCTAATCCCGTGGCAAAGACATTGTTATATCTGTTCTACCTCAAAATATAATTACAAGAGATTACAAGAGAACATATAATTACAAACAGGACGAGTTGTGACACCTTTTGGGTTTTAGATCCGTAGCTGAAAACATCACTTCAGATGAAAAACAAACAAACATCCGTTGTAGTCTTTCGTTGGGAATGTGCAGCTGTGCCACTTATGTAGTGCCCCCTGCATGTTAGACCAGGAATTTAGAATTTGTTCAAGGTGCCGATGATAGCTCGACTACTCTTCACGAAGGACCCGTGGGTATTTTTTTACATCCACCAACTAATGCCGGCAGATGGGACGCCCAGTTTAACATCCATCCGAGGGACGGCATACACATTGATGAATCACCTTGCCTGTGAAACACCAGGATGACAGTTTATAGCTGGGCCGAGATTCTAACCTGGGCGAGACGTCTCAGAGGTGAGTGTACCTCTATGCCATCCTGACAGCCCCTAAATGACCTTTTACATTCACCACCAGCAACCGTTGCTGATACCTGATAGACATGTCCCCAGCTTAATGTACCATCCAATTGATGACGCACTCCTTGATATAATGCCTTGACTGCAAAACACCATGGTGACAGACTGACAGTTGATATTCAGGTTGGAAATCGAACCAAGATGAGACTGCTCAAAGTCAAGTGAACTAGCTCAATTGCAATTGTGTCAGGAACTGCCAGCCCAATCTACAGATTATGTGTAAAAAAAATAAACAGTAGCATTTTTCCTCCTTTTGCATATTCCTCCCTATTTTGAATATTTAATATGTGGATGCCCGTTCCTTAATTCTCTAACCTGAACTCAGGTGGTGGAGCTGTGCCTGTAAGCATGCAGAAGCTTCACGCACAGACCTGGGGTTCTGCATGGGCCTTCACTGGCTGTCTTGCCCAAGCTTTTGCAGGAGAGATTGTACCACCAAGAACAATGTGCACAATAAAGCTAGCCTTACTGCTCAGCCTTGCTGGAACGGGTCATGAAGAACAAACTAAAGACTTTGTGGACTTGCTGATTATAGGGAGAGATACTCTTGTGCTGGACAGGTGAGAAACTTGCAGCCAGGTGTTCTATGATTACGAGCTACATTCACAATACTTCCTTCAGTTTTTGATGGAGAGACATGGTTGTTTTTAAAGATGTAACTTTTATTGGAAAGGTTTTTTTAACTGATAAAGGTGATAAACAATATTTGATAATTTTTCTTACACTTGCTCTAGTTACAGGAAGAAACTACATTATTGAATACACGTTGGTGATTACAGGTTGATGGTGTATGCAGCGGGACTTTCCTGCAGATCTATCCGTCATCAAGCATGCAATGAGATGTTTGGTGTAGTTTCTCAAGACAGCCATGGGACTGGGACAGCCAGCATCCAAGCAGGCTCTATCGTCCTGGCACGTGGGGGCATATGCTTCCTGGGAGACATGAGTCTGTTCAAAAAGGACAAGATATTGGCCCTCCAAAGGAGTAAGTAAAGCAGAAAAATATTAGTACAACTTCAGGTAAGTTGTAGAGCAAGACAATAAAATAATCTCAGGGCTAATTTAGAGATTATCTTCATTGTGGTCATATTCATAAGGTTATGGACCCACCATTTGGAGGGGTTCTGGGCTGAAAGGGTCAAAAACTGTGTGAATAAAGGATCCCAATTGATGATCGAGACAGATAGATAGTCACCCACTTAGAAATTAGTGATGTTCTTACATTTGGAAAAAAACAAAAACATTTTAAGGTTTGCAAAGAAACGAAAGGTAAGTATCGAGTGATGTATAATTACCATAATTTACAGAAATCTTTAAATGTTAATGTTGTGCTTTTATAATAGTCATTAATGTTCAATAAATGATAATAATTGTTGGAAATGGACAAACTTTAACACATCACTGATGATGAAGGTTGTGATACCTTTTTTTTGGTATCCATGTAACCAAAAGGTTACCATGTCACCAAACCACCATGTAACCAAAAGGAGGGGAGGTTAAGACCCCCCCCCACCTAAAACACCCCAGACCCTGATTGTTTTTTTAATGCTGTGAACAAACTTTGGTATGTCACAGGTCATGATGGTTGTAGTGTAAACTGTCCATTTTTATGTTGTAAACTGCAGACTGAAAATTGAGCAAACAATAAGGGCCGAATTTATGAATACTCCTGGCTCTGGGGGGGGGGGGGGGTGTTTGTGTACATGACTCTTTTAGAGCGTTACCCTAATTTTTTTTGTTCTATATGCCAAGACCTTCAAAAAAAGTTTGGGTAACACCTCCAGATCAAGTACATTTTCTCTGTAGGGTCCATCTTGGATTCGCAGTTGGCTACCAGCAAACCATAATTGAACCAAAATGCCCATATTGGGTTTAGATGGAATAAATCATTATTAAGCATCCACAAATTATTAATTTTGATTTACTTCAATTACTTATGCATTGCTTAATACATTTTAGCATGATTTATTCTCTTAAAACTTGGTTCACAGTAGAAAATGACCATATTTTACGTAATTATATTCAAAAATAGCTTTCAACTTGAAAGTAGCTCAAAGTTTGTTGGTCTCTGAATGACTTAATATTGTAAGTAGAGCTATAAAATTTGGCCAAAAGTTTCATTATTAAGTTCTCTGAGCAATTCAGTTTTCATATTCTCACAATGGGGCTATGTGTGATGACCACAGAGCTCATTGTAAACCAAAGTCACCCCTACCCCCAAATGGCCACTTTTGCAGTATTTCATCAAATGCTGATATCTCCTGAATTAAATGCCATGGAAAGTTGATTTTTTTTTATACTAAATATAGGTTATTGACCCCAAGGAATTCATTGGTAACATTTTTGTATTTTTTTGGCTGATCTAATGAGCATAATCCCAAGATTTTCCTCAAAATGACTGCCAAAATAATGAAAAGTAGACATGATTTAACATTGAAGCTTTAATTAATGGTCGAAAACAGTGATGTGCATATGCTTCAATCCTACAGAGACTATATTGAGATAATCATCTTAATTAGATGTAGGGGAACTTGGGGCACAACCACATACCGGGGCAAGGTCAAGTACCAAAAGATTTCCATATTTTATTTCTTGCCATCACACCATGTTTAGAATGATATGGGCTTTTCCTCAATAAAGGTAATACTGTGATGACAATGCTGTTAGGGTCCATTTGACCATGACCCCATTGTTCGAGGCCAATCACCATGTAACCAAAAGATTCCATATATTATTTCCCATTTATTCATAACACATATATGTAACTGAGCCATCAGACCATTTTTTTAAGAAAGATAAGGACATTTTTTTTTTTACAAAGGGAACACTGTTGAGGGTCTATTTGACCTTGAATCCTTCACTCAAGGTCAAATATCAGGTGACCAAATAATTCCCCATATTTGATTTCCTATTAGTGTATAATACATACCTAAGCCCTCAGACCATTTTAAAGTAAATTACAGGGATATGAAAGTCTATGATGTCATTTTGGGGATACCTAAGTGAGGTAAACTATGATGTCACAGTGAGGTTAACTATGATGTCACTTCCTCTTGGCAACTGGATTTTCAAGAAAAAGAAGAGGAAACAAAGCTGCAAACAAAAGGTAAGATTTTAATGGATCACCTTTGATTTTAAGTAAATATAATGGTCAAAAGTTGTAAATGAAATATCAAAGAATAATTGTATCTCTTAAAATGAAATATTTTAAGGAATAATTGTGAAATCTAGATCAAAATATTTAAATTTCAAAGCAAAATGGAGGAATCCCCCATATGGGGGAATCCCCCAATTCTATCTGATCCCCAAAATGAGGGAATCCCCCAATTCTATCTATAAATAGACCAATTGTCTAATGTCATAAAATTTGATCGAGAACACATAGAAATATAAATTAAATGTCAAATCATCCATTTTTACGGGAGAGGAATTGAATGGATTTGGTTTCAAAGACCTTGAATTATGCTTTCAGGGTCAACTATTAGTATTCAGATATTAACTAGGCAATTTGTAAAATATAATAAAACCTGATCTAGAACACATAGAAATATGAATTAAATGTCAAATCATCACATTTTTAAGGGTAAGGAATTGAATGGACTTGGTTTCCAATACCTTGACCTTGGCCTATGTCTTCAAGATCAACTATTATTATGCACATATTAAATGTATCAGCTTGTCAAATCATATCTCAGATACATATGAATATGAAGAAAATGATAAATTATACATTATCAGAAGTTGGGGAAGAATGGAATGGAAACTATCATCAAACTATCATCATGTTTTCTGGCTAAACAATAAAACAACAACAGACCTCCATTAACATGAACACATGTAACATGGGGCACAACCATACATGTAAATGGATGGGGCACAACCACATACCAGTGTGCGATTGTGCCCCAGGCCTGGGACACAACCACACACTGGTATGTGGTTGTGCCTCATCCAGTATAGTTTACATGTATTTACCTGTTATGTCCCTGAGGAGACGGGGGTCATATACGATTGCCAAAATTAAAACTAGCATTGATTCCAAATAGGTAGTTGTCCAATTTACTTTAAGTGTGTGGTTGTGCCTCCAATTCCCAGAGTATGTACAACATGTAGTACTAATAATATCCTATTTTTTTTGAGGGTTGTGAAGAGTTGGATAAAGTGCCAATGATGGAGTCTAACTCTTGTAAAGTCATCTCAAGACCTCTGTTATGATGCAACAAAATGTATTATCTGCCAAAAAGTAGGCGATGATAATACAGCAAGCACAAGCAATGGCTGTAAAAGGATACAGGAAGCCAGCGGCATACGCAATGACCATGTTTCCAAAAGACTGAAGCTTGTTGAAGGAGATGGGTTTTGTTATCATGTGACTAATGAATGTTACAAGAAGTACACTATGAAGACAGTTCTTGACAGAATAAGTAAGAAGAATCTAGTTCAAGGCCAAGACTCATCTTTTTCTCAGCAGAACAAAACTGATGGTAGAAGCTCTCACTCCCAGGAAGTTCGCCACCGACCTAATGCAGATACTACAGCAACAGGATTGCGAGTTGTGAACTGCATTATGATAACAAATTCTACAAACAACTGTGCACAAAATATCGTATAAGTGAATCCAACCGTGCTACGTCTTTTCTTGCTGCAACTAACTTCTTCCAAGATGCCGTCTTCAACCGAACTTGTGATCTTCAAGATCACATTCTGTGTTTGGAGCAGATCTGTATTATCACAATGAGTGCATGACTAAGTACATGTATAAGTATGAGTCACGATCTAAGGACTAACAGCTTGTTTGACTATTTTTGACTAAAATTACGTAAAATATGGTCATTTTCTACTGTGAACCAAGTTTTAAGAGAATAAATCATGCTAAAATGTGTTAAGCAATGCATTACTAATTGAAGTAAATCAAAATTAATAATTTATGGATGCTTACTGATTTATTCCATCTAAACCCAATATGGGCATTTTGGTTCAATTATAGTTTGCTGGTAGCCAACTGCAAATCCAAGATGGACCCTACAGAGAAAATGTACTTGATCTGGAGGTGTTACCCAAACTTTTTTTGAAGGTCTTGGCATATAGAACAAAAAAAAAAATAGGGTGACCCTCTAAAAGAGTCATGTACACAAACACCCCCCCAGAGCCTATACTATATCCACCAACAAGGCCTTCATCAGCAGCTTGATGGAGTAGTGCTCTTACCTCTGGGCTGGATCCCCTGCCTCACATCTTGCTCACCTTGATGATGTAGAAACCAGGGCGATGGTCTTCAAGATCATCCTACCCTACTGCTCCTGGAATCCTTTCATCTGCTCTTCCTGTCTTTAGAACCCTTTAAAACCCATTAGAATTACCCTTTGGAATCCTCTAGAATTACACTTTATTACCCTTTAGAATGAAACATTGTGGGTTAGAAAGGTTCCTCTTCTTCATTTTTGACGGACGGACGGACATGGCCAAATATTTAAGGAGCTACACTGCTTTAAAAAAAAAAAAGCAACTGGAGAATGTTTTTAACATGTTGGAAAATCGAATTGAACGATGTACTGTATCATGAAAGATGCCGGTTATGTTGAAGCCTAAAAATTTGAACTGTATCGAGTAAAATTGATGAATCATGCTTTCATGTAACATTTAAAGTTTGTTTCCATCTTGTGTACATCAAAAGTTATAAAAGTTCAAATTTGCACAAACACTTTATGGACATCCTGCATGTATGGTACGTGTAGTTTTATTCATCACAATTTCTTGCTCAAATAAGTTATATTAATGCAGTGCTTTATTTGAGAATCCGATGTGTTTCGTGACTTCGAAGTTCTCTCCTCCTCAGTTTGTAGTTTAGAAATGTATTTCATTCCAACATTCATTTTAAATCAGTCTATAAATGGGAAGGACTGGCAGCAGCCTCAACTCTCATCTTGAGGTATGCACACTCACCTCTGAGCTGGCCAACTTTGGTTTGAATCCCAGCCCAGCTATAAACTGTCATTCTGGTGCTTCACATATTGTCAGGTCAGGCCAGATCAGATCTGTGACTTGCTGCAGGTACTATGTAAACCTGTCCTAACCTGCTTCATGGTTGGGTTGTCGGTGACGAAACAGTCTCCCCCACCAGGTTTCCTGGTGAAGAGGGTGAATGATATGGACACCCAGCAGGATTAAAAACAAAATCTGTCAAAGGGCGGAGGAGCTCCTTGTGAGCCAACGACCATCCATATCTAGTGCCCAACTGTGTCTACGGACGTCCTCCTGCAGTTGGGTTACTTTTTTTTTTAAGAAGGTTGGGGGCAGGAGTTGCCTCCGGCCACTGTAAAACCCTTCACTCTGCAAAACACAAGAAAAATGCAAAGAAAATTGAAAACCCACTCCGTGTGAGTACCTCCTGTGCAGCTGCCCTCTGCAGGACAGCTTACCTGATGATGGGATTGGGGCAAAGAATGTGGGACCCCCACTCTTTCATGCTAGGAGGAAAACCATGGGGTAACCTTTCCGGGTCAGATTGCAATCGTGTATGCCGGGGTGGTGCTGAAGTGTCGTCCACCAAACGGTGGTCTCCTTGGATTAACCTGAGGCGGTCCCTTCAGGTGGATGTTTGGAATGTCCGATCCCTAAGAGAGGATGATCTCCTGTCTCTGTTATCATCTGAGCTCAAGCATTTGAACATTGGTATTGCAGCACTCTCTGAAGTTCAGAGACCGTATAGTGGCGAGATCATGGCGGGCGATTACACCTACAATTGGTCTGGTCGCTCTGATGGTTACCATGCCCAATGAGTTGCTGTTGCTGTGTCTAATAAGCTGACTCCAATGATACTTGAGGTAACACCGGTCAACGGATGTATTATGAGAGATGAAGGACTCGTCACTCCTTGGGTGTCGTTTACCTGGTCTCTGTATCTTCTCTGACTGAGGCGAGTAATCTCACCATGAAGGACGCATTCTATGCCACGCTCAAGTTTGTGGTTGATCAGTGCTCCAGGCAAGATACTCTTCTCGTCTTGAGGGATTTCAATGCATTGACTGGAACTGATAGGGATGGTTATGAGACATGTGTTGGTCACCATGGGTCTGGAAATGTTAACCAGAATAGCATGAATTTCCTTGACTTTGCAAGAAGTCATGGACTTTGGGTGGCTGGTTCATGGTTTCAGTGCCCAGAAGTTCATCACTGGACTTGGTATTCCAACAGATATGTGGCAAAGGAGATTGAGCATCCACTTGTTGATGGTCTCTGGAGGATGATCCAGAACTGCAGGGTCCACTGGAGTTTTCAGTTCCTCAATACTGACCACAGGCTTGTGGTAGCAACTTTAAGTTTCAGCTTAAATCTGAGAGAATGGTACCATCCCAGCCGAGGCTGGATGTTGGCAAGCTCAAGGATGAGAGGGTAGCTGAGGAGTTTGCAAACAAGCTGAGTGAGGATTTGGGGGTCTGGGTGCTTTGAGGAATGCTGAAGAGTTTTGGAGTGTCTTCAATACTACCATCCTTGATGCTGCCAGTGGACGTCTTGGAACTCACCGGAGGGCGAAGAAGAATTTTGCCTCAAGGGAAACTGGATACCATTGACTAGAGTTGCAGGGCCAGAGCTTAATGGTAGAGCTGAGCTGTTCAGAGAGTTGAGGCATAAAACTGTACGTGCGCTGAGGGTGGACAAGGAGGTCGATGTGCGAGGAATCTGTGGGAGGGGGGAGAACATCACCTGTGGTCACGTGATTCTCTTGTCCTGCTTACAGGGGAATTCACACACTGCGATCATCCAAGTCCATCCCTCAGTGTACTGCAGTTAGAGCAGAGGGTGGTGGGCTCTTGACAGAGGAGTCCAAAGTGAAGTCCTGTTGGGCTGGTTACTTTGAGCAGCTGCAACAGGCTGATCCACCAGCTGTTGAGTTGGATGTCAGGAGTGTTACTATCCCTAATGCTTACCCTCCAATTAACTGTGGTCCACCTTCATTTGTGGAAACACAGGCTGTGATGAACTGGTTGAAATGGGGTAAATCTCCTGGGATCTATGGCATCCATGCTGAACTTCTCAAGGCTGGTGGAAATGCTGTACTCATGTCATTGCATGCAGTTCTCTGCTCTGCCGAGAACACAGTCATCATCCCAACTGACTGGAAGAGGGGTCTTGTTGTCCCTCTCTGGAAAGGGAAGGGTGATCGCCAGGACTGCAACAACTGACAAGGAGTGACGCTGCTCTCAGTGTCGGGCAATGTCTTTGCTTGGATAATTCCTGATCGGGTTCGCCACCATCTGCTTGAGCACCAGCATCCAGAGCAGTTTGGCTTTACACCAAAGAGGTTAACGATTGACCGTATCCTTGACCTTCGGATCCTCACCGAAGGCATATGAGAGTTTCAGCAGGGGCTGCTTGCAACCTATGTTGATCTCTGCGAAGTATTCGATTCAGTGAATCGGGATACCCTCCGGAGGATATTATTGGTGTTCGTGGGGTGCTATTTAATTGATCAATCAATCTAATTTCTGAACTATACTCTGGCACTGAGAGTGCTGTGAAATATGGCGATACCATCTCCGACTTATTTGCAGTTGTTACTGGAGTTCGTCGGGGTGTATTCTTGCCCCACACTTTTCAGTGCTTGTATGGACTGGATTCTGCAGAGGATGTGGGAGAGATCAAGCTGCGGTGCATAGTTTGGGAATGTCAAGATTTCTGACCTTTATTTTGTAGATGATGTAGTCATCTTTGCAGAGACTCTGGATATCCTTTTGTGGGCCATCAACGTGCTCAATGAAGAGTCGGAGCCACTGGGATTATGGGTTTCCTGGGTCAAAACTAAGATCCAGGCTTTCAATGACATCTTGGATGTTGCTATCTGGTCTGTACCTGCTTGTGGCGAGGATGTTGAGGCCACAGAGAGATTCTCTTACCTTGGCAGTGATATTCATGTCTCTGCTGGCAGTGAGCCAGAGGTCGAGAGACGTCTGGGGAGTCATGGATTCACTGGATCATGGGGTGTGGTGCTGTCGATACCTGTGCAGGAAGATGAATGTCTGAGTCTTCAGGTCCTTGGTGCTTCCAGTCTTGCTCTACGCATGTGAGCTTGATCTGACCAGGGATCTGAGATGGGGACTCAATTCCTTTGGTGCCAGGTCTCTTCGGAGAATCCTTGGCTATCGCTGGTCGGATTTTGTGTCCAACGAGCGGTTGCTGAGAGAGACTCGGATGAGATTTGTTACCTGCATAGTCTGTGAGCATCAGTTGCGGCTGTATGGACATGTGGCTCGTTTTCCTGACGTTGGGACTGCTCACCATGTTCTCTCAGTCAGGGAGCCTCGTGAGTGGGGGAGGCCAGTGGGCCGACCACGTGCCTCATGGTTGCAGCAGGTTGACCATCATCTCAAGGAGATGGGGATGGGCCTGGCATCTGCCTGGGGGATGGCCAGACGGATGCCCCTGGAGTACCGGCGGAAAGTGGACGCAGCGACGCGCTGTTCTGGCACATGCTCCCATACCTGACCTGACCTGAGCAATCCTTCTTCTATCCACAATCTTCACTCCCTCCATCCTCCTGACCCAGTTATTTTCATATAACTGACCCTTGATATTCTCCTGACCACCATAAGACTACATTTTCCTCCATGCACACCCATCTGTATCATCCTCTGCACCTCTGCCTCCAAACTTCCATTCTCTGTCACTGTTCGACCTGATACTCAAATCTGCATCCATATCTTCCCTCAAAGCTGATGTTCAGTTCCTTTCTCTGCTGTATGGCCAACATTATCTCGGTCTTCTCCAGGTTCATCCTCAATTAGTCTCTCGAGCACATCCTTGCACTCCTGCATTTCTTGCCCGCTCTACACCACAATAACTCGATCATCTGCATACATCATCTTTCTCAGAATGCCTCCCTTGCTGACCTTCCTGCTCACTAGCTTCATCCCCACAAACAGTTGTGGACTGCACAAACTTCCCTGCCTCAATCCGTTGCTCATGCTGAACTCTTCTGACAACCCATGACCAACTGAAATTATTTCCTTCATTCCCTCATACATACCTTCCACCAATCAAGCTTGTGCTTCCGGTACTCCCATCCATCCAGTGTTGCCATCACTATCTCTTTCGGGACATTGTTGTACATCTTCTTAAGGTCGAAAAACCCAAATACCATTTCACATTGCACCCAAACCACTTCTCCACCAACTGTCTCAGCATAAACATCCCATCCATCATCCCTCTACCCTTTCTAAGCCCCTATTATTCTTTGCCCATCTCCTGCTCCACCCATTTCCTTATCCTCTCATCCAGAATCCTCTCGAGTAACTTCATGACACAACTTAGAAGTGTGATGCTTCGGTACCTTCCCAGATCATTTACGTCTCCCTTCATCTTCCATATTGGATCAATCAGACCGGTCCGCCATTCCTCCTGATTCTTACCCTTTCTCATATAT
This sequence comes from Eptatretus burgeri, assembly GCF_056783735.1. NCBI lineage: Eukaryota > Metazoa > Chordata > Myxini > Myxiniformes > Myxinidae > Eptatretus > Eptatretus burgeri. The sequence goes on along the minus strand of NC_140973.1, from coordinate 10,287,085 downwards.
ACATTCAACAACCTCTGTCCAACTGACTTCAACTCCTTCCACTGCAATTAGAATCTCCACTCATTTTTAATCAATTCCCGGCACCCTCCACTTCTTCATCTTTAATGCTGTCTGCACCTCAGTCTCCATAATATCCACTACCTTCCACGTACCCTTATACATAGCTCGGGAGCTCCAGCTTGTTGCTTTCTCCAAAGTACAACAGCTCCTGAAGTAGCCTTCCGAGACCTTCATTGCTGCATACCTTTCCATCACTCACTCCTGTCTCAATTCTTAATCACCGTCCCCTCTTCACATACCATTCGCATCCCTGTTTTGGGCCAATTTATTGATAATCTTCCCACCATCTTCATTTTACTTGCTGTATGCATCCGTTTCCACATCATTCCTTGCCTTGTTCACAGCTCTTTGTTGCTTTCTTCTTCTACCCGTATAAGTGCAGTAACCCTGCATCCGGTTGTCCTCCTCTCTCCTTGATCTTCTCCATCCTCTTCCAAACCTTTTTAGCTCGCCTGTTCGAAGAACAGAGAGCTATAGCGATACCCCCGGCGTGAGCGTCAGCGTGAACGTGAACGTGAAAATGTTAAAGTTTTTGGTGCAAGTTATTTAGAAGCTTGCCATTCATTTAATATGTGTACTAGGATGCTGATATTTGGCATTGAGATGGTATTACCCTGTATTACCATTCATGTATTATGTATAATACACATTCATGTATTACCCTGTTTGCGAAACACAAGGGTGCCAGTTCCTTTGGGGTATATTCTTGATGTAGTGAAGTTGAAATTTAAAAAAAATTTCAAATGTTTTAAATTTTTCACCTGTTTTGAACTTAACTATTTTGTAGCACATCAGCGTTAAAGTTTTTGGTGCAAGTTATTTTTTAGAAGCTTGCCATTCATTTAATGTGTACTAGGATGCTGATGTTTGGCATGGAGGTTCCTTTGGGGTATACTATTGGTGTAGTGAAGTTGAAATTAACAAATGATTTTTTAAAAATTTTAAATTTCAACCTAAGATGGTGTCAAAGCCACCCAATGCTCGCCTGTTTATACTAGACGCTTGCCATTCATTTAATATGTGTACTAGTTTACTGATTACAATATACAAATACATATATTGCTTTAAAATTATTTGGATCAGACTTCACTGCAATGCTTTATAAAAAATATTATTAGACTAGTCTTTTAAAAACGATAAATGTATAAACAGGCGAGCATTGGGGTGGCTTTGACACCAACTCTCTTGTTACTAATTGCATTTGCTACTTCCTCCATCTACCACACCTGTTTTCTATTCTTTGCCATTGTACCCTTTCCAGATGTTCTTCCATACACATTTTCTGCAATAACCCCAAAATGACCCTCTGTACTTATTCATCTCCTCCTCCAAGCCTTCAACTTCCTCACCAAGTTCCTTATACTTTTCCTTCCCCTTCTTATACTTTAAAGTGACACCATCTTTGCACTTCCAACACTTGATTGTCTTACGGCCCACACTCTTGACTTCCTTCTTCATACGTCTCCTAACTAATAATAGTGCTATTATTAATTTGAAACGAATATTATAATTATCGACATTATTAGTAATTATTATTGTTTTACGAATTATTATATTGATATCAGGTTTCAAATTAATATTCCGGATAAGCTGTATGAGGTTCGGAAAGAAACACCCTCTTCTCAACCGCCTTTATGCTTCAGTGCTAGAAAGCAGAACCATTGCACTTGGCATCCCAAGGAAGTTTGGAGAAGATGTAGCCCAGGAGATCAGCACACCCATTCAATGTGCCATCTGGGGCATTGATCATCCAAGTACCGTGGCACGTAAAGCCATTTCTAAAGAGGACAATCTAATTGGACTTGGGGTAAGACCACTTCTTCTCTGACCCTAGTGACTGGGATGCATTATAAAACAAGCTATAAATATAGTGTACATTGAGGCATATCAATAATATTTTCTGTTATTTTACAAGTTCAGTTATTCAATTGCATTTATTTATTTGTTTATTTGTATGCAGCCTGTGGCTGCTTGGCTGCGTAATTTTCTGGGGGCGTGGCTGTGCTACTGATGCAAATGTCCCCTGTATCAGTAAGCTGGAACTCATTTTGCCAATCTTGGAAGGATGACAGGCTGAGTCAACCCACCTCGTGTTAATTAAGCAGAACAACAGGAGCTGACTGTTTGGATGGGTGGTTTAAGACGGTTTCTTTCTTCAGACTGATGTGGATTATATTTTCATGGCTGTTCATGCTCATCAACCCACACTTAACAAATGTGGCAAGTATGCGTTGCCTTTCTGTTTCAACTCGTTGAGGGTTGTTTCACATACTTCCTACATTGAACAAAAATAGGTTGGTTTTACAGGTTCATCATCATCATCAAAAATGTACCATACTCCTTACAGAGCATCGGTTTTGCCAAAACAGTTCCTGAGAAAAGGTTATGCTGAGTAGCTTGCAGTTGCCTTTCTAGTCAATCAAAGCAGGAATTTGTGACTTGGCCAAGGTGCTGGCCTTAACTGGACTATTCTTTGGAAAGGCCACAATTGGATATTTAATGTCCACCAATTAATCCCAGCAGATGGGACACTGTTTAACATCCATCCGAGGGACGGCAAACACATTCATGTATTACCCTGTTTGCGAAACACAAGGGTGCCAGTTTATAGGTGGGTCAACATTCAAACCCTGAATAGACAGCTCAGAGCTGAGTGCATACATCACTAAAGGTTAGCAATGACATGAGTGGTTTATACTCATGGACATAGCATGGACGTAATATTAAATTGTACTCATAGTGATTTCACTGTGCATCAAGAAAAATGCTTCCAGTACCAATCACATTACATTGCTCACCTCCACCATTACAATCACCTCCACCAAGATGAACAGTTTACATTTTGTATCGCACTGATTGACCAGATCTGCATCTGGACCTTAACCAAAATCAAATCGGCTTGTTCTTGTCACCTACCTAACTCATCCACCAAGTTTCGTCTGAATCTGTCTGTAAAGTTGAGATATCCTGTTCACAAACAGACAGAGACAGGGGTGAAAATATAACCTCTGTCCAACTTCGGTGGCAGAGGTAACAAACAGATAGGTAGAGGGAACCTGGATACCAAATACATCTAATACACATGAGTGCATGCAAAATAAGTGATGGTTGGCCCAGACTGTGAACCTGTGACCTAACGATCAGTCTCCCCAACTTGAAAGCACCCATTATCTGAACACCCCCTTCTTAAAAATTTATATACAAGATATCTGTAGAAAATTATTTTATTTACCATTGTTTTTTTTTTAATGGAGGCATGGCCACCACAGACAAAAACTAAAAGGGCACTCGGTAGAGCGCATACCTCCGCCACGTAATGCCTGATGCACGAGAACATATCGGGCCCAATAAATACATTTTTGAAATATCAGGCTATGGGATTGTATCGTTTTTGGCCCAATCACTTAATGGTGAAGAGTCACTTAAAAAATTTATCAGATCCGGATTCGGATCTTCACCAAGATTGAATCAAGTCTTCCTTGTCACACACCCAACATGTCCACCAAGTTTCGTCCGAATCTGTCCACAACGTTTTGAGATATCGTGCTATATATCGTTTTTCGCCTTGTCTCAATGGTGAAGAAACACTTTTTAAAAATTATAGTAGTCGGATCCGGATCCGGATCTTAACAAAAATCTTTTCAGTTTGTCCTTATTGCACACCCAACCTGTCCACCAAATTTCATCCAGATCAGTCCACACCCTTTTGAGATATCCTGTACACAAACAGACAGAAAAGGGTGAAAACAATCAACTTCCTCTGGTGGCAGAGGTAAAAATTAAAAGGATTTTGGTGAATTGTGAAATATTATTGGAATGTTAAATAGGTATGGCCATAAAACCTACTCATTCACACTATTTGTTGAATACTGCTTTCAAATGTGTGATGGCTTTAAAGTCATGGTCATTAGGAGCCTGGTGTTGGCTCAGTGGTTAGGGTGGCGGCTTGGGATCCTCAGGTCCTGAGTTCAAGCCCCATCAGCTGCTGAATTAATACACCAGGGGGTTGACTCAGCCTGTAATCCTTCCGAGGTCAGTGAAATGAGAACCAGTTCCAGTGTGTGTACTGGTAGAGGGGCACTGCATCAGCGACAGTCGCGCTTCAAGAAATCAGAAGCTACCCCGGCAGCTAAGCTGCCATACGACCACCACCATGGTCATTAGGACACAGTGGGGGGAATTCACAAACGAGAAGCGCCACATCAAAGGAAATCACGCTGGTGGGATATTAAAAAATATCTGCTTCGATTATATCTGAAAAGATCCTTTTTATCTGAATATTTCTGAGGGACGTTTGTTTGTCTACTATCTGTAATCAGGACTTTAATCCCCCCTCAGACATTGCATGCGATAACGCAACATAAAGTTGACCATGACAAAATGTGCTGTGGAAAACACGCTATGCACTCTAAGGAATGACCTTGTACCTTGTTGGTGGTCAAACAATAGGCAAGCCTTACTGGAAACTGGTAGGTTGTAAACAACTGGGGTGTTTTCAGCTACCAAGTTTCTTGGAGAGCACTCGCTTAAGTGGCTTAAGCACTTCCTTCAAAACCATGGATTAAGAACGGCTGGCTTGGAAAGCACGAGCCATGATCACATCCCATGATCAGGTTGTATGAAAAGCTTGGGTATCCCATGCACGCATGCAAAATTTGAGGGAGATTGCCCAGCAGTTTTCATTTCTTTCAGGTTCACAGAAAATTACCAAATTGTAGTACGGAGAAAAAAAAAACCAAAAAAAAAAAAACTTCAATGTCAAGTTACTTATCAATACTGATGACAAGTCAGCACGAAAATAGGTTCTTTAATGGTAGATGATGTCACTTGTCAGGAGCCAATCAGAGAGCACCTAAGCTCACAGCCAATCAGCAGCATCGTACAACTTCTCCATGCGAAGAGTAATTCATGTTTGCTTTGTGTGGATGTTTATCAATGTAAATAACATTAGCTTGGTGTTGGCTTCGTGGTGAGGGCAGCTGCTTAGGATCCTAAGATCCTGAGTTTGAGCCCTGTTGGCTGCTGAATCAACACCAGGTGGGGTTGACTCAGCCTGTCATCCTTCTGCAGTAAGTGAAATGAGTGCCAGTGTACTGGTGGAGAGGCACAGAATTGGTGGCACAGCTGCACTTCCAAGACATGATAGCTACTCGGCAGCCAAGCTGCCATATGAAAGAACAGAACAGATGTAGATGAAACTTTTTTTTTGTCCAAATCAAAAAGAAAAAAATTATTGACCTCACACTGCCTGAGTACTGGACGATGGATATGGTGCCATATTTTTTTATTATTTGTACGACCAGTGCTTTTTGGAGGAAATGTAAAATAGACACACACATACACATATACCAATTGCACAGAATATAGATTATATGGATAAAGGAGGCAAAAAAAGATCTGCAAGAAAGAACATACAGGCACGTAAGCTGCATGCATTCAGGAATGTGAAATTTCACAACGAACAATGTCTGTATACCCCAGTTAACGTTTTAAAATATTCTGATACCTTTTCCTGCTGTGGTTTATTTGTAGGAATCTGGCACTTTGCCACCATCGCTCATTGACGCCTTTGGGTTGGTGATGCAATCCGACAGGGATAGGGAGAGAGTAGATAATGACAGCACGGAGAGGGTGTTCATACAACATGTACTTGGGAAGGCTGTGCACCTCAAGGAGAAACTGTATACCATTACTGGACAGCTCACTACTCAAGACTTTCAACAGGTGACCTTCCTTGAAGAACTTTAATCTCTTCCTTTGTAATACGTTCTCATGACTCTCTTCAAGCTACTTTCTATTTTGCTAAAATGAAACAGCTTATACGACATGTTTCAAGGTGTTCGTCATGCCCAGGATACATTACCCCACGGACAAAAAGTGAAAGGCAGGGTTAAGCAATTGGTTAAATGTCCGTCCGTCTGTCTTATCAGTTTATGATCGAGGACCAACTTATTTAAAATTGAAAGTTATATTTTCCATGTACGATTATAAGCTTTTCTCTTGCTTCGAGAAGTACTGTATTACTATACATAATTTTGTGTGCTCCTCCACGTCCGTTATGCTTCATTCTAATGGATTCCTGCTGCTGAACCATTGGAACCACGACAATGAAGCACCAAGTCCCACTTCCTCCTCTTTCCTCCCAGAACGACAGGCTTTTAAAACAGGAATCTTTATGATGAAAAGGATACCAATTTTTGTTTCAAGTAAATCGATTATTACCTTTCCAACATTACAATTTTTATTATTATTCTATGAAGATGATGGCAGGAACCCTTTAAAATGAATTCATGAGAGATGCATCTTCATTATATATATATATATATATATATATACATATATACATATATACATATATACATATATACATATATACATATATACAGGGTGTCCCAAAAGTCACCTGGGGATTTAGAAATTAAATAACATTTCTGTTTTATAATAATTTGTTTTTCTTTTCTTTTCAGAATTTAGATTAACATTTGGAAATTACCCATGGAAAAATTCACAGCTGAACAAAGAACCAAAATCGTGGAATTTTATTTTAAATTTCATCGATCAATTATTCTCACCCAAAGAGCGTGGACACCGAATAATTTCGCGAAATTCAGATATTTCTTGGCAATCACGTTCTCCTGATTTGACGCCTCCCGATTATTTTATTTGGGGTTACCTAAATGAGCGTGTATACATCAATAACTCCCATACAATTCCGCAGCTCAAGGACAACATCTGTGCAGAAATTTGAGGGCTGCAGCTCGAGTTGTTGTCGGCTGTTATGGAAAATGCTGTTGAAAGAGCCCGTCTCTGCGAAGCCGAAAATGGAGGACATCCAAACTGCATCATTTTTCACAAAAAAAGCAAATTATTTCCATTTTGTAAATTTTCTTTTGGTATAAGAATAATCATTAATTATAAAAAAAAATTATTTCGAATTAATTATTCTAAATCCCGAGGTGACTTTTGGGACACCCTGTGTAAATCTATATTAATATTTCGGCACGCCCCTTTCTTTGTTCCACCATCAGATTTTTGTTACTCCATGAAATGAAACAAGATTTGGCAGATATACTAATGATATTATTGTCTTCCTTAAGAGGCCCCTCAAAATTCGTTTTGATGCATTTTCACAAACTCCAACGGATTCCATTCAAATTCGGTACGATTATGGCTTTTGGTCCAACTTAGGTCATTGGCTATAAATGTTTTCCATAACACTTCCGATATTCTTAAAAAAATAAATAAATCGAAATCCCTTATGGGATTTTCCATTCAAATCCACTCAAGTTTAAGGCCTATGGGGGACGCAAATTTCCACTTTGCCCCGGGCGCTGTTTACCTCCGCTACGCCAAGCTGTTAGGGTTAGGGTTTAGGTTAGTGTTAGGGTTAGGGTTAGCTACCCTAACACTAACCCTAACAGTTAACCCTAACAGCTAACCCTAACCAGGAAATTTGCAAGAAAGCCCGAGCAACGCCGGGCATTACTACTAGTATATATATATATATATATATATATATATATATATATATATATATATATATATATATATATATATATATACATATACATATATATACATATACATATACATATATATATATATATACATATATATATATATACATATACATATACATATACATATATATATGTATATGTATATATATATATATGTATATATATATATATATGTATATGTATATGTATATGTATATATATATATATATATATATATATATATATATTGTTACGGCTGTGGAAATTCGCAAATCACCATTCAGGACCCGTAGGTGAGATATCTTGATAGATGCATGTGTACTTAGCCCAAACCCGTTGTATAGAGGGAATTTATGTGATTCATCCGGGCTGCAACGCTTTGAGTTAGCCATTTTTTTTCTGTTCTATCTATTTTGAACCAACCATGTCTCAACCGCCATCACACAACAACCACCTTAACCACCACGCCAGCCATCGTCACCAACTACAACCACGCTCCAACCCTCAGACAACAACAACAGCCACGACCTTTACCTTCACAACTCAATCCCGCAAACATCGCATCACCGCCATTCCCAACGGCACTATAACCATCAACCCTCACCACCGAAAACCCTCCACCACCTTCACCTCTCTCCTTCTACGGCCATTCCCGCACCACCTGTGAACACTGAACATCAGGCTGTCCCGGGCCCGTTCGGCGATTGGTGCCGAACGCACAGAGCCGCGAGCGCGAATAGCGGCCTTTCCGAGGGAAAATTCGAATCAAAAATGCTACACGCCCACTTCTCCTCCGTCCAATTAGCGAGCGCGGGGCGGCTTGGCCCTGCCTCCAGGCGCGTGTGTGTGAAGTCGATATATGCAAATTCTAGGATCAGGGGAGGTTCACGCCCCCGTTTCCTCCGACCAATGGGCGAGCGTGGCTCCGCCCCTGAGGTCATTCTGATCCCAAAATTTGCATCTTGGCTTCTCCTGCCCGCCTATAAAAAGGCGAGCGCAAGGCGAATTGAGAGTGGTTATCGGGGGAGTCGGGTGAGGAGAGTGTGGAACGGAGAAGAGTTGCAGAGAGAGTCGGGCGAGGGAGAGTGGTGGAACTGCAGGCAAGGGAGCTCGGGTCCGAGGCAAGACGGACGGCGGTCGGCGACGAGGTCGCGGTGTGGGATTGCTCGTCTCGGGACCCAAGCCAGCCAGCCACTCCCTCCCCCAGGGCATCAACAATCTCCCTTTCCCCCGCGTTGAGATAGTTCAAAGGGGGACCCCGTTCCCCTCCCCCCCACCCGACACGTGGTGCCAACGAAACCCGCCAAGGAGCACGGAGTCGTGGTACAGCCGCGCGGCCACATTTGCGACTCGCCCGCCAACGCGTCACGAGGACGTGGGCAAGACCCACCCGGTCTCGTGGACCTGGCCGCTCCTCCAGGTCACGCGCACATTTGGCCTACAGGCCTGTCTGCGTCCTTGTCTATGAGGGTGGCTTCTTTCCTTTGCTTTTGTGTAAATGTGTGTTGGCGCCGTCTGTGAAGTAAAACTGTATAAGTGTTGCCGTGTGTGCGCATAGTCGGTATTAACTCTGCGTCGTTGTTGCTTTTATTGTTTTGGGGCTTTATGTGCATTTTGACTGTATGGCTGTATATACGTGCTTTCCGTGTGCCGGGAAATAAATGTGCATTGTGTGGACTGCTTTCCCGTTTCGCTTCGTCTCCTACCTTTTGACTCTCCATCCTGCTTCACGTAAAGGGTTCGTAGCGGGTGCAAAACACCCGGTAAATAATCTGAACCGTCGAGGTCGACGATAACACCGCTCGGTTATCCCGATAGTACGGAACGGGCCGCCCAAGCAGCTTGTGTCCAGAGTCCACCTGCGGCGAGGTACGATCGCCCGGTTTACCATCCGCGTGGGTACTTAGGTATGTCGAGTTTGGCGAACAACCCTATCCTACGTGGATGGCCGATTGGCACGATTGTGGTGAGGTCGAAAGGCCCACCCGTGACTGGCTCCGGGCGATAGTTCCCGGAGGGTCACGACTGAATTGTCTGTCCGGTGGGCGACGTGCCGCGATCTGAGTTACGTGGCCATCCGCACGCCGGCGGGCACGAATTTGCAAATATATATATATATATATATATATATATATATATATATATATATATATATATATATATATATATATATATATATATTTCCGTTCCATGAGCCCAATATGACAACCAGTGGCGTCTCTTGTAAGAGCCATATCCCAGTCTATGTACTCCATGGCCATACCTAATGAGGCTGACAAAACGTCCTTGTACACGACATTTTTGGTGTACACTACTCCTTGTGAAGAAGTCCCCTGATTTGTGCACCTGTCTACTTTGACGTACAAACACCGTGTCAAAACTTCTCAGGTCACAGTACCGAGAAAAACGTGACGTGACCACTAGGAGGAGCACAAAATTGCTCCTTCAATATATATATATATATATATATATATGGTGTCCCAAAAAAAATACAACTTTTAAAATGCTTCGTTTGATCCTAAAAAGCAGTAATTTTGTCACTTATGCCTCATTTCTTGTTGCAGAGACCCTGAAGTTTATTTTGATACCAAGCAAGCTCCAGAAAAATGCCAAGACTGATCGTACCACAACGGACGAAAATTGTTGAACTTTGGCACCAGACGAAAAGTGTCATACAGATGCAACGTCTTTACTCGAGACATTTCGGTATCCACTTGCGCCATGCACCAAACTTTCAGACAATAAAGTGCACCATCGCAAAGTTTACCAATGTGGGAACCATCTGTGACCTTCACAAGGGTTACAGTGATCGGAAGAGGACAGGTCGTAGTGAAGAAAATGTGGAAATGGTGAGACAGGCGGTCGTTCAGAGTCCAAAAAAATCGATTCGACGACTTTCTGCCGAGACAAGCATTCATAAGAGCACCGTTCAGAGGATCCGTAGCCAAGACATTCATGCCTTTCCATACAAAATTCAAACGGAAACAGTGCTTACTGATCAACAGAAATGCAAACGAGTAGACTTTGCAAATTGGTTCCCAGGAAAGTTGGAGAAAGATGCAGACTTCCTCAAAAAACTTCACATGACGGACAAATGCCATGCTCAATTGTCCGGGGAGGTAAACAAGCAAAACTTTCGGTACTGGGGAACTGAAAATCCTGGTAATGCATCAACTGAACTGGTGCCTCGATCTGTTCTCAAAGTCTGTATATATATATATATATATATATATATATATATATATATATATATATATATATATACATACACATATATATACATACACACACACACACATACCTCCCATTCATTTTTATATCTGCGGGCCATCTCGGCGGGCGCAGAGTCCGCCCCAAGCTCACCCCACCCCACTTGCACACGGTTACCATGACGACCCGTGCACTCTCAAAAAAGGCGGGTGTCGGCGCTCGTGAAAGAACGTTGCCGAGGAAAAATGAGGGCGCGCATCAGAGCTCGCGACAGAAATGCTGAGGAAAAATAAGGGCGGGCTTCAGAGCTCGCGAAAGAAATGCTGAGGAAAAATAAGGGCGGGCGTCAAAGCCCCCGAAAGAAATGTCTAAACGTGTCTGTCGTAAAGAAAAGCCTGGTGTTGGCGCAGTGGTTAGGAGAGCGGCTTGGGATCCAAAAGGTCCTGAGTTCAAGCCCCGTTGGACCACTGAATTAATACACCAGGGGGTTGACTCAGCCTGTCATCCTTCCGAGGTCGGTGAAATGAGTACCAGTGTACTGGGCCGGTGTATACCCCAGTTAAAATGGGTGTACCATATCCCTGTGTCGTAAGAGGCGACCAGGGTTGCGTCAGGAAGGGCATCCGGCATAAAACATGTGCCAAATCACTATGCGGATCATACGGATGATCCGCTGTGGCGACCCCTAACGGGAGCAGCCGAAAGAAGAAGAAGAAGAAGTGTCTGTCGTAAAGAAAAGAAAAGCTCACCATAAGAGAGGGGGTCTATTCTTTACCCTTCTCAACGCATCACATTTAAAATCCCATTAGACATGGGGATGGGGCTAATCTGAACATGCATTTAAGGAAATAACTGTCTGAGGACCTGGATGTGTGGATGCATTAATCAGACTAGATTCTGAAATCCGTAACAATATATATTATATATATATATATATATATATATATATATATATATATATATATATATATATATATATATATATATATATATATATATATATATATATATATATACATTGTCGCGGATTCGCGCCCGCCGGCGTGCGAACGGCCACGAAACTCGAATCGCGGAACGTCGCCCACCGGACGGACAATCCAGTCGTGACCCTCTCGGACTAACGCCGGGAACCAGTCACGGGTGGACCTTTCGGTCTCACCGCGATCGAGCCAATCGGCCCCCGCGTGGGATAGGGTTGCTCGCCAAATTCGACCTACCTAAGTACCCACACGGAGGGTAGATCGGGCGATCGCACCTCGCCGCAGGTCGACTTCGGACACGGGCCACTTAAGCGACCCGTTCCGTACTATCGGGATAACCGAGCGGTGTTATTCGTCGACCTCGACGGTTCGATTAATTATCGGGCGTCTTAACCCACGACCAACCCTTTACGTGAAGCAAGATGAGGATTCAATGAAAGAAATGACGAAGCGAAGCGGGAAAACAGTTCAATAATAAGCACATTTATTTCGCGGCACATGGGAAGCACACATATACAATTCCACCAAAAGCACATAGAAAAGAAGAAGACAAAAAGCAAATGCAACAATGCAGATCTAATACCGACTACGCGAGCACACGGCAACACTTATACAATTTTACTTCACAGACGGCGCCGACAACACATATTCCCAAAGCAAAAGAAAAGAGAACCACCCTCCAGGATGAGGGGGTAGGCGGGCCTGGGGCCGAGACCGTGTCGGGCCTACCCGTCTGATGATGAGACGCTGAGCGGCGGTGGTGCCTCAACTCCGCGGGCCTCGCGGACAGTGTCTGGTAGGGGGTGGGAAGGGGGCCCCCTTTGTCGCACTATCTCAGCGCGGGGGGAAACAGGAGGGGGTTGCTGATGCTCGGGGAAAGGAGGATTTCACAAAATCGCGGGTCCCGCGACGAGCGTCTCCACCACGACCTCGGTCGCGCCGCCGGCCTTTCTCTCCGCAGTTCCCCGAATCCGACGCGAGCACCCCCTCGTCCGCCTTCGCCGCCGCCGCCTCTCCACAGCTCCGTCCTCTTCACTCCGACTCCGCGAACTCCCAACTGCACTGAACTCTTCCTCCGCTTCCAACTCCGAACTCTTCCTCCTGCGAACTGAACTGCCTCGACTGACGAACGCGGCCCCTTATATCCCCCGTGGCCTCGCTCCTTCATCTTTGACCCTTTGCCTCAGACCTTTCACCTCTCTTGCTCGCTCCCCATTGGCCCGAGGAAAAGTGGGCGTGAATGCTTTTTGATCCATGAATTTGCATATAGCGACCGCCCTCCAACGCCCTGGAGGCGGGGCCAAATCGCCCCTCGCTCACCGATTGGACGGAACAAAAGTGGGCGTGAGTCGTTTTTGATCCGTTTTTCTTCGGAAAGTCCGCGATGCTTTTGAACACGCTGCACGGTGCGCGCCTTACACGAGTCCAGCATCGGTGCCCACGAGTGGCGCGAGATGACGGTGATGCGATGGTGGAGAGTTGTGACGGTAAAGGTCGTGGCGGTTGTGGTGAAGTGGCGTTGTGGTTGGTGGTTGTTGTTGTGATGGCTGTTGAGACGTGGTTGGTGGTGGTAATAATGGCGGTTGGTCCAAAATAAAGATAGTAAAAGAAAAACGGCTATCCTGAAGAGTCGCAGCCCTCTTGAATGACATTTATTCCCTCTAGACAACGGGTTTGGGCCTAACTACACATATACTTACCGAGATATCTCACCTAAGGGACCTGAATGGTGGTTTGCGAATTTGGTCAACCACAACACTACCCCCTCCCCTTTTTACAGACTCGTCCCGAGTCGTCAAATTTTCGTGTGCCAGCATGTGTGGCTTTCCCCTAGTACATTTTACCTACGGATCCCCGAGTGCGACATTCATGGTATTCGTGTCCCCAAAATAAATAACCTGAGGGCTGAGTAACTACCTAAACAAACTCACTCACACGGACGACTTAAATAAAATTGCCGGCGCTAAGACAAACATGCCGGGGGCGCACTCATATGTACAGTACATCTTACCTTAACTTACAAATTTTACACTAAACCATGGCCCAGGATCATTGAACTCTGCAAAAAGAAAGCAGTTAGCAGGGAGCCAGGCTGCTCGCATGCAGTCTCTGGCTCAACAACGCAGGTGACAGGGAACGTGGCCGGCTGCTCACACGCAGTCCAAGGCCTTCCCTTTTGAACTGAACGCAGTGAACCACAACGGTGCATGGGTGCACAACGCAGTCTCCGTGCAGGCTCAAGTGGCACACGCCATGAACACAACGAATGGATGGATGAATGGTTTGAACTGAACGCAGTGAACCACAACGGTGCATGGGCTGCACAACGCAGTCTCCGTGCCAGCTCAAGTGGCACACGCAATGAACACAACGAATGGATGGATGAACACAAACACGGTGCACGGGCCGCCACTGCAGGCCCGTGTTGTAGCTGCCAACAGGGCAGTTCTTGCAGCTTGCAAACTGTTGCCTTGATCCTGGCGCACATGGCAATGAACAGGGGGGGGGGGGGGCAAAGCAAAAATTGAACGGGGCTGGTGAACAGGGGCAGTGAGCATGGCATGGCAAAGGCAGCAGGCAAACACAGCCTGCAGAAGAAGGCCGCTGCAGGCAAACACAGCCCGCAGAAGGAGGCCGCTGCAGGCAACACAGCCGACAGACGAACTGGCCGGCACAGGCCTTGAAGAAAAACAGCCAGCAGATGAAGTGGCCGGCCTCCGCCTTGAAGCAAAACACGGCCAGCCGATGAAGTTGGCCAGCCTTTGCCGTTCAGTGGAGGTTGGTGGAGGGAGTGCGGTGGTGCTGGCCACTTGGAAGGCGGGCTCGGACCTACCTACCTGTCTCCCTCCCACCTATCGCCTTTGCCTGTCACTGTACATACCCACTCCCTTAATTTGTCAAACCCCAATTTAGCCCCAACTTTTTTTTTTTATTTTTACTTCCCCACTATAAATCGTCCCCTAACCCCCTTTATCGTCTTTGTTCGGCTAACCTATCCTGTCACCTAGCCTACTCCCAACCCCTACGTTCCCTTCCCGGAGGGGAGTAAGGGAGAGCTAACGTCCTGTGTCGAGGCCCAACTCAAGCCTCAGAATGGCCTCCCCAGAGTTCAGCGATCTATAACCAAAGTGGGTACAGCGGCCCACAACGAGAGCGAGGGGATGGATGGTGTGGAGGGGTACACTTCCTAATCTACCCTATCCATTTAACCGTTAAACTACCCCGGGGCTTTCAACAAGCGCCTCTCGCTTAAACTATTGGTTCTAACAACCCAGATTCCCGTCGCCTGTGTTGGTGTCCTCACAATTTCGGGCCTCGCCCCCCAATTTTCTCTCCGTGCCCTCACACGGTCTCATGGCTGGGACACGTGGCTCCCTTTGGCAGGCACGACCCTCTGCCAATTCTCCGACGATGGCACCCCCGGGCACTACACTGCCTCCGAGCCTACCAGCTCCCTAACACCGGGGAGTGCCCCCCATGGCACCTCCCCTGAAACGCACACGTGGCAGGCTGGCTTCCCAGGCCCCTTTCTGAGGGTCACCCGTGCCCACAACACTGCCCACGCGGCTAATGGCGCCCCGGGCCCCCGCACCAAGCAGGCGCACCCGTGCCCACTACGCTATCCCGGCCCCCCATGGGCCCTTGGCCTACCACGGCCGACTAGCCTGGTGCCCGGGGTACCCACTCAGCGATACTCACCTTTCGCAGCCACGCTCCCAAGCCCATCAACAGGGCTCCTGCACCCCTCCAAATGGGTCTCGAGCCTACTTTCCCACCAACAACAAAACGACCTCCATTTTTCAATTTGACTAACCCAGCAAACTCACTTTATACTGACCCCGGGGTCCCTTGGGCGGGAGTCACTCCTCCCCCCAATCACTCATCGCACCATGCATTCCCCATTCGCTCCACTCACACAGACCCGCTGGCCTCACTCACTCACCAAGCACATGCTTCCACCTCATAACTCACCAACAACTCTTCAACACACTCACCACTGAACTCTGCCATCCTTCTATCTGCATCCCCTAACTAACTCGTGCTCCCACGTCGTCCCTTAAACTATAGCACGTTCCTTTTAACACTACGTCGCTAAACTACATCCCCTCTACACATTCAAAGTCTGTCACTGTCTCCAAATCAATAAAAAAATCATTTTATTTCCCAACCTAAAGCTCACTAAATCCCTCTACCTAATCCATTCCACGGACTCCATGAGGACTTACCCCTGCCCCATGAAGTCGGTCTAACTAAGCTAACCCTTCCCCCTAACTAGTTTCCATCCTGTGCCCAAGGTCAAGGGGGTCTTCCACCCCTTGCCCAGGAATCCTGTGCACCCGAAAGTGAGGCTTGCCTTTTTTTTTTTCCATGCGCAGCACCAGCGCGGCAACTCGCGCACTTTGCACCTGCCCGTGACGTCATGCAGCTGCACGTGTCCCTCGTCCCTCCTTGGACGGTACCATCCGGCAGGGATACCCCTCCTGCCGGATTCCAACCCCACGAGCAGCCATGGCGTCACCGTGCGCATAAAAAAACACAAGCCCCACGTCTCGAGGGGTTCCCCACGCGAACACATGTGCTTTGCCCGTTGGAGCTTAACACACACGATCGCGTGGAGAACCCGTCCGGTCCAAATCCATAATCCTGCCTAAACTTTGTCCGTCCGCGGGATCGGCAAATCCACCGCGTGCGTTTCCGGACCGGGACTTCACTCTCGCAAGCGAGCACGTGGGGCCTCGTGCGTTGCACAGCACGAACCTCGTGCTCACTGCTGGGTGAACCCGGCACGGTCCCCGAAACAACTACAGCCGCTACCCGGCTTTCTTTCCTCACATGTCGCCGTCGTCGCCTCCATTCCACCCACGCACACCTACGTGTCACGACGCTCACATTCCATTCCATTACTTTCACACCGGGAGACGCGGCTGCGTGCTCCCGCATGCCAACCGACATCTCCCTCACATACCGCTCTCTCACACACACGGTCTCCCTTGCATAACCCATAACACTCACACGTGGTGCTCCATTCACACACCGTCCCTCACTCACACACCCGGGGGCACTCACCCGCGGTGCCTCACTCACACACACGGCGACACTCACACACGCGGGGGCACTCAACCGCGGTGCCTCATCCACACTGGCCGTTTCATCCACACACACGGCCTCTTCCACACACGGTGCCTCATCCACACACGGCGTGCTGGGAAGCACGTACTCCGGCACCATCGCCACCACACCACTCACACACGGGGTCGCTTCCACACACGGGGACGCACTCACACCTTGCACCACACACACAGGGACAACCACACTGTGGATTCATGTCCCCACAAGGGTCTCCGGGGCCTCTATACCCCCCAAGCTCTCCGTGCACCTGTCCACAGCACCCGTCCCCTCAACCTCGCAAAACACGACCGAACCCACCTGGTCGTGACTCGCCTCAAGGGGGCATACTCCCTCCCCTCGTTCCTGGAGGAGGCCATCCAGCTGCTCGCACTGGGTCTCCACCCAGTCCACCAGCTCACCCCCATTGTCCTCCACTACCTCCGTGTGTGTGTGTGCGTCACTTACCCCGTCTTCATCGTGTAGTCTTCCCTCTATCGTTCCCATCTCCCGTGTCTCTGCCAACTCTTCACCCTTTACCTCCCTTGTCTCAACTATTATTACCGTTGTCGTCACCTCGTGTCTCGTCTCACACGTTTTGGTCTCCCCATTTAATTTTTCCCTTTCGGTCACCGTCGATTCTTCTGTCACGACCCTCGCCCAACACGCCCCCCGAATTATTTTTTTACCCGCCTCCACCGCGGGCCTGTCAGCCGCTGCACCCCCTTCCAGCTCGTTCGCTCCTCCACGTGGAGTCGCCATTTTGAGTTCCCTGCTGACGGCCTTCATGCCCGCCTGCAGGCATCGGCCCATGTTCTGCGTCTCACCCCGGAGCTTTTTCGTTTCCTCCTTCATGTTTGCTTCCATTCCGTTTATTTCCTTGTTCATTTCGTTTTTCATTTCATTTGTATCCATCTTTTCGTTCATGCCTTTCATTTCGTCTTTCATATCCGCATTTATTTGTTGTGTATTCGCATCCATCCTCGTTTTCACTTCGTCCATTTGCTTGTTCATGTTCGCATTCATCTTCGCTGTCATTTCCGCATTCATTTGTTGCGCATCCGCATTCATCTTTGCCAGCATGGTGATTAGCTGGGCCATGTCGGGTGCGCTTGGGTGAGCCGTTTCGGCAGGGGTTGGGGAAGGGTTTTGGTGGAGAGGGGGAGGGGAGGTGTCATACACCGCGGCCGCTGCCGCACCCATTTCGGGCTCTGGGTTCAGTTGGGCGAGTTCGTTTTCCTGTACAACCAACATTTCCTGCACGGGGATTTCATCCTGAGCCATGGATCCTACACATTCTACATCCATTTCTAATACCCCCGGCTCCCGCTCGCCTTGAGACGCCATCTTGCTTCTCGTGAAGGGTTAATTTAGCTCGCTCGTAATTTGGAGGGAATCGGGGGTCGCTCCTCTCACCCCTGGACCGATTCCCGTGAATTTAATTGGAGACAGGAGAGCCCGTTTTCCCGTTCTCCGTTACCAGTGCCGTGAGGAGGGCGATGGGTTTGTATCGCACGACCTGACACCAGTGTCGCGGATTCGCGCCCGCCGGCGTGCGAACGGCCACGTAACTCGAATCGCGGCACATCGCCCACCGGACGGACAATCCAGTCGTGACCCTCTCGGACTAACGCCGGGAACCAGTCACGGGTGGACCTTTCGGTCTCACCGCGATCGAGCCAATCGGCCCCCCGTGGGATAGGGTTGCTCGCCAAATTCGACCTACCTAAGTACCCACACGGAGGGTAGACCGGGCGATCGCACCTCGCCGCAGGTCGACTTCGGACACGGGCCACTTAAGCGACCCGTTCCGTACTATCGGGATAACCGAGCGGTGTTATTCGTCGACCTTGACGGTTCGATTAATTATCGGGCATCTTAACCCACGACCAACCCTTTACGTGAACTAAGATGAGGATTCAATGAAAGAAATGACGAAGCGAAGCGGGAAAACAGTTCAATAATAAGCACATTTATTTCGCGGCACACGGGAAGCACACATATACAATTCCACCAAAAGCACATAGAAAAGAAGAAGACAAAAAGCAAATGCAACAATGCAGATCTAATACCGACTACGCGAGCACACGGCAACACTTATACAATTTTACTTCACAGACTGCGCCGACAACACATATTCCCAAAGCAAAAGAAAAGAGAACCACCCTCCAGGATGAGGGGGTAGGCGGGCCTGGGGCCGAGACCGTGTCGGGCCTACCCGTCTGATGATGAGACGCGGAGCGGCGGTGGTGCCTCAACTCCGCGGGCCTCGCGGACAGTGTCTGGTAGGGGGTGGGAAGGGGGCCCCCTTTTGTCGCACTATCTCAGCGCGGGGGGAAACAGGAGGGGGTTGCTGATGCTCGGGGAAAGGAGGATTTCACAAAATTGCGGGTCCCGCGACGAGCGTCTCCACCACGACCTCGGTCGCGCCGCCGGCCTTTCTCTCCGCAGTTCCCCGAATCCGACGCGAGCACCCCCTCGTCCGCCTTCGCCGCCGCCGCCTCTCCACAGCTCCGTCCTCTTCACTCCGACTCCGCGAACTCCGAACTGCACTGAACTCTTCCTCCGCTTCCAACTCCGAACTCTTCCTCCTGCGAACTGAACTGCCTCGACTGACGAACGCGGCCCCTTATATCCTCCGTGGCCTCGCTCCTTCATCTTTGACCCTCTGCCTCCGACCTTTCACCTCTCTTGCTCGCTCCCCATTGGCCCGAGGAAAAGTGGGCGTGAATGCTTTTTGATCCATGAATTTGCATATAGCGACCGCCCTCCAACGCCCTGGAGGCGGGGCCAAATCGCCCCTCGCTCACCGATTGGACGGAACAAAAGTGGGCGTGAGTCGTTTTTGATCCGTTTTTCTTCGGAAAGTCCGCGATGCTTTTGAACACGCTGCACGGTGCGCGCCTTACACGAGTCCAGCATCGGTGCCCACGAGTGGCACGAGATGACGGTGATGCGATGGTGGCGAGTTGTGACGGTAAAGGTCGTGGCAGTTGTGGTGAAGCGGCGTTGTGGTTGGTGGTTGTTGTTGTGATGGCTGTTGAGACGTGGTTGGTGGTGGTAATAATGGCGGTTGGTCCAAAATAAAGATAGTAAAAGAAAAACGGCTATCCTGAAGAGTCGCAGCCCTCTTGAATGACATTTATTCCCTCTAGACAACGGGTTTGGGCCTAACTACACATATACTTACCGAGATATCTCACCTAAGGGACCTGAATGGTGGTTTGCGAATTTGGTCAACCACAACAACAATATATATATATATATATATATATATATATATATATATATATATATATATATATATATATATATATATATATATATATATATATATATAAATATGAATAATTATATATAAATAAAAATAGAAAAACATCGATATAATAAATAAAAATCACAGATGTTTGATAATTCATTTCAGAATTTGAATATCAACAATGGTGACAAGTACCAACCAAATATATAGGAGGTCCGTCTAAAAAGTAACTGGACTGAGCCTGCCGTGTGCTCCACTTACACAACTTGAATGAACGGGTTACGTCACAGTCTTTCGCAACATTCCAGCAATATATATTGTTGTGGTTACCAAATTCGCAAACCACCATTCAGGTCCCTTAGGTGAGGTATCTCGGTAAGTACATGTGTAGTTAGGCCCAAACCCGTTGTCTAGTGGGAATACATGTCATTTATGCGTGCTGCGACTCTTCAGGATAGCCGTTTTTCTTTTGCTATCTTTATTTTGGACCAACCGCCATGATTACCACCACAACCACATCATCAACCACCAACCACAACGCCGCTTCACCACAACCGCCACGACCTTCCCGTCACACCTCGCAACCGTCGCATCGCCACCGTTCTTGCCCCGCTGTGGGTACCGGTGTTGGACTCGTGCAGGGCGCGCGCCGAACAGCGTGTACAAAATCACGGATTTTGTGCTTCAAAAACGGATCAAAAACGACACACGCCCACTTTTTGCCGTTCAATCGGAGAGCGAGGGGCGAATTGGCCCCGCCCCCAGGGCGATCGATATATGCAAATTTATGGATCAAAAAGCCTTCACGCCCACTTTTTCTCGGGCCAATGGGGAGCGAGGTGAAAGGTCGAAGGGAGGGGGTCAAAGATGAGAGGGCGAAGCTACGGGGCTGATAAAAGGACCGTGTTCGTCAGTCCAGAGAGTCCAGATGCGGAGAGTAGGAGAGTAGGAGAGTCGGAAACAGAGAGTCAAGACTTCGCGGGCGGTGGAGTTGGCAAGAAGGAGCTGGTCGGCGTGTGCGTTGGAGTCGGAACGGAGGGGACGGAGCTGTGGAAAGGCAGCGACACCAGACGAGGGGGTGCTCGCGTCGGGAGCTGCACCCCAGGGAGGCCGACAGCGCGACCTGGCCGAGGTGGAGACGCTCGTCGCGGGATAATAAAAATCCTCAATACCCCGAGCATCAGCAACCCCCTCCTGTTTCCCCCCGCGCTGAGATAGTGCGACCAAGGGGGCCCCTTTCCCACCCCCTACCAGACACTGTCCGCGAGGCCCGCGGAGTTGAGGCGCCATCGCCGCTCCGCGTCTCATCACCAGACGGGTAGGCGCGACCCGGTCTCGGCCTCAGGCCCGCCTCATCCTTGAGGGTATTCTTTTCCTTGGTTTTGGGTATGTGTTGTCGGCGCCGTCTGTGAGGTAGAATTGTATAAGTGTTGCCGTGTGCTCGGTAGTCGGTATTAGCTCTGCATTGTGTTTTCGCTTTTACATTTGCTTTTTGTGTAAATTACATTGTGTCTTTTCTGTGTGCATTTGGTGGAATTGTATATGTGTGCTCCCGTGTGCCGCGAATAAATGTGCTTTGTGTTGAACTGTTTCCCGCTTCGCTTCGTCTTTTCCTCTATTGAATCCCCATCTTGCTTCACGTAAAGGGTTGGTAGTGGGCTGAATACGCCCGATAATTAATCGAACCGTCGAGGTCGACGATAACACCGCTCGGTTATTCTGATAGTACGGAACGGGTCGCTTAAGTGGCCCGTGTCCGAAGTCGACCTGCGGCGAGGTGCGATCGCCCGGTCTACCCTCCGCGTGGGTACTTAGGTAGGTCGAATTTGGCGAGCAACCCTATCCCACGCGGGGGCTGATTGGCTCGATCGCGGTGAGACCGAAAGGTCCACCCGTGACTGGTTCCCGGCGTTAGTCCGAGAGGGTCACAACTGGATTGTCCGTCCGGTGGGCGACGTGCCGCGATTCGAGTTACGTGGCCGTCAGCACGCCGGCGGGCGCGAATACCGCAACACTGGTGTCAGGTCGTGCGATACAAATTCATCGCCCTCCTCGCGGCACTGGTATCGGAGAACAGGAAAACAGGCTCTCCTGTCTCCGGCTAAATTCACGGGAATCGGTCCAGGGGTGAGAGAAGCGACCCCGATTCCCTCCAAATTACGAGCGAGCAAATTAACCCTTTAAGAGAAGCAAGATGGCGTCTCAAGGCGAGCGGGAGCCGGGGGTATTAGAAATGGATGTAGAATGTGTAGAATCCATGGTCCAGGATGGAATCCCCGAGCAGGAAATGTTGATTGTGCAGGAACACGGACTCGCCCAACTGAACCCAGAGCCCGAAATGGGTGCGGCAGCGGCCGCGGTGTATGACACCTCCCCCCCCCTCCTCTCCACCAAAACCCTTCCCCAAACCTTGCCGAAACGGCTCAGCTGAGTGCATCCGACATGGCCCAGCTATGCGCCATGCTGGCGGCAATGAACGAAAAGATGAATGCGAAAATGATCGAAAAAATGGATGCGAATATGAAAAACGAAATGAAAGGCATGAACGAAAAGATGGATGCGAATACACAAAAATGGATGAAAAGATGGATACAAATACAAATGAAGTGAAAACGACGATGGATGCGAATACACAGCAAATGAGGGAAGAGATGAAAGAGCTGCGGGGTGAGACGCAGAACATGGGAATGAGCCTAAAAGGAAGCTTGGAAGAACTAAAAAACGAAATGAAAAAGGAAGTCGACACGATACGAGCGGAGGTGACCGGGTTAAAAGAGAAAGTAAAAGGAGTGGGAGTCGCAATGGAAGAAAGTAAACAAGAGAGGGTAAACGAAATAAAGACGGTGGTGGGAAAAATAGACAAAGTAGGAAAAGGATTGGGAGAAGTAAAACAGGGACAAGACCAAATAAAGGAGGAAATAGGGAGGAACACGACGGCGATAGAGGAATTAAAAGAGAACAAGGGAAAATAAAGGAGGGATTGGGAGCCGTGAAGGAGGACTGTGAGAAAAGACATCGGGAAATGACAGACAAAGTTGAAAACCTGCGAAAGGAGGTAAAAGCGGAGACACAGAAAGGATTAAAAAAGGTGACGGAGGAATGTAGAAAGAGACATGAGGAGGTAATTAATGAAATGGAGCGGAAAGCCGGAGAAAAGACAGAGGAACTGGGGGAACAGATAGAAAAAACCGGGGCGAGACAGAAGAGCAGTTTAGGACAACGAGGGAGGAAATATCCAAGACAAATAAGATGGTGACACAGGTACAAGGGGAGGTGGAGCAAATAAGAGAAAAAGTCGGGGAACTGTCGTTAGGAACGATAGGGGAGGAAATAAATGGGGTAATAAAGGGAAAAATGGAGGAAATGGAGAAGAGACTGGCGGATAGGGTGGAGGCCCGGTGTGAGAAGCAGGGTGGCCTCCTTCGGGAACAGGGGGAGAGGATATACTCCCTCGAGGCGGATCGTGCCCAGGTGGGGCCGGTGTCACAAGGCGGAGCAGGAGGCTTGCCCGATGCGGGGTGAGCATGCCAAGCTTGGGGAGGGTAGAGACCGCGGGGTCTTTTGGCCTAATGGGGGTACCCAGAATGACTGTTCCAGGGGGTGTGCGGAGTGTGAGTCCAATGGCTTGGGAGAGTAAGCGGGACGACGCGGGGCACGGACAGACGCAGACAAGGGTGGTGGAGCCCCCGGGCAAATGGCTCGGACCCTGCGGGAGTGAGGCACCATTGGGACTGGGGAGGTACACTCCTCCCGGAGTCCCTAGGGAACAGGAGGAGACCTCGAAAGAACCGAGGGTGCCGCTACCCCCGTACGATGGCAAGACGGACTTGAGGGCATATATGGCCCAGTTCCAGTGTGTTGCCAGAGGCAATGGCTGGAACGAGGTGCAGGGTGTGGCACAACTCACAGCGGCCCTGCGTGGCGTGGCTTTGGAAGTCCTGACCACGGTACCCAGTGAGGGGGCGACCCTGGAGGATCTCCATTCGGCCCTAAAAAACCGATTTGGCATGGACCAGCAGAGCGAGCTTGTTAAAGCTCAGCTCAACGGGCGCAAACGACGTCCCCAGGAATCGCTGGGAGAATTGGCACATGACATTCGCCGCTTGGTGGGGATTGCGCACACCAACATGCCACCGGAGTACCGGGAGGAGATTGCCCTGGACCATTTCCTTCGAGCAATAGGGGGCACCGATGTCGGAGCATTGCTCACCGTATGGCGCCCGGACAACCTCCAGAAGGCGGCTGATACTGCTGCCTGCTGGGAGGCAGCCAGAACGCCATTGGGAGGGGCTGGGCGCCACGCGGTGGCAGTCCGACAGGTGGACCCCGTGCACGACAGTGCGCTGGGAGCCGGGGCAACCCTGGGCGACCAAGCGCGAATGGAAAGGATGGTGCAGGGCATGTTCGACCGCCGGTTCGGGAGACCTGTGGAGAGGCGGTCGGGCCCGGGAAGGGCGGGAGATGGGCCATCGGGGGTACCCCAATTCGGAATGGAGGGGGTATAATTCGGCGTACTGGAGGCAAACACCTTACCAGAAGAGGTGTTATAATTGTGGCGCAGGGGACCACCTGCAGCGGAGGTGCAACGCCCCGCGCAGGGAAAGGCCCCCGCGAAGAGAAGAGCCACGGCCCCCTAGACCACCAACTCCGCCCGGGTCAATAGGGATAGCCAGGCCCAACCATCACCCCCCACCAGTCCCCGGGAAACTAAGAAGTGCCGAACATGTAGGGCCGTGTTCGGCAGACTCAGACGGAGAAGAGCCCTCAGAACTGCGACAGGTCATCAGTTGTGGCCAAATTGGCAAAGGTAGCTTAACAATTCGGTGCAAGATTGCCGGCGTAGGGGTAGACGCCGTGGTGGACACAGGAGCAAGCGCCACGATCATCAGCCCTGTGGTCCTTGATTCGAGTGTAGACGGTTGGGATGAGATCCACCGTCTGCAAAACCATAGTTTGCAGCTAGCTACCGGGGCAACGGCCCCTATCATAGGACGTGGTTTCGTGTCGTTTAAATTGGGCACTGTGAAAACCAAGATAGAGGTTTGGGTGGCAGAGGTGTACGACCCATGTCTAATAGGGTTGGATGTGCTGACGGCCGGTGGTTGTAAGATCGACTTGGGCCGGGGGGTCATGCAGTTGGGTGGTGAAGAGTTGCCGTTAGGAGGCGTGAGCACGGATGAGAGGGTGGAGCTGGAGGCTCCTGACTCCGTGGTCATTCCCCCGGGTGCCGAGGCGGTGGTCCCGGCCCGGTGGCGAGCACCCCCAACGTGGCAGGGCCCCTGCGGCCTAGCGGAACTACCGGCAGGGCCGTCAACCCCGGGCTTAGTCGTGGGCCGCACCCTGGTAAGTACCGACGGGCCAGTAGTGCCCGTACGGGTGATAAATGTGAGCACGGAACCACGCACTATCAGGAAGGGCACGAAGGTGGCAGATTGCATCCCAGTAAAAGAGGTCGCAGAGCTGAGGGACGATAACGTCGAGCCGGACCGGCCCCAGAAGGAGTCTCCAGACTCGATTAGGAATTGGCCCGGTCCCATTCGTGAGATGGTAAATCGGAGTAGTGTAGATTTGGAGGAGGCCCAGCGGGAGGCCTTATACAAGCTGGTCGACCGACACATCGGGATCTTCTCCTTGTCACCCGAGGATATTGGACGTACGGGCCTGGTGCAACATCAGATCCACACCAATGGGGCCCGGCCTGTCCGTCAGCCTGCTCGAAGGCTCCCATGGAGCAAAAGAGAGGAGGCTGATGAACAGGTTGAGAAGATGCTCAATGCAGGTGTCATCGAGCCCTCGGGAAGTCCTTGGATGTCACCAGTTGTGCTGGTTAAAAAGAAGGATGGGACCACGCGTTTCTGTGTGGACTATCGCCAGCTGAACAACGTGACACTCAAAGACTCCTATCCCCTGCCTAGAATTGACGATACCCTCGACGCCGTTGCAGGCTCTAAATGGTTCTCAACTCTGGACCTCAAGAGTGGGTATTGGCAGGTGGAGATGGATAAGACGGGGAAGGAGAAAACGGCATTTTCCACAGGGAAGGGACTGTATCAGTTCACTGTGATGCCGTTCGGCTTGTGTAACGCCCCGCCACCTTTGAGAGACTGATGGAGCGTGTACTCGGCGGCATGCCGTGGCAGTCATGCCTGGTGTATCTGGATGACGTCCTGGTACACGCTAAAACATTCACCCAGGAGATAGCCAATTTGGACCAGGTGTTTGGGCACCTCAGGCAGGCAGGGCTGAAATTGAGCCCAGAGAAATGCACTTTGTTCGCGACAGAGGTGGCCTATCTCGGACACGTGATAGGCCGCGAGGGGGTGAAGACCGACCCCGGAAAAATTACAGCGGTAGAGGAGTGGCCCGTACCTACAACTGTCAAACAGGTGCGGGGCTTTTTGGGACTTTGCTCCTACTACCGGCGTTTCGTGGCAAACTTTGCGGAGATAGCCAGGCCCCTTCACCGGTTGACGGAGAAGGGGTTGAGATTTAATTGGACGGAGGAGTGCCAAGAGGCCTTCCTCAAATTAAAGGGGTGTTTGACATCCGCACCTGTTTTAGCGTACCCCACCGATGACGGGATGTATACCCTGGACACGGATGCAAGCCAGGAAGGATTGGGAGCAGTCTTGTCCCAGACACAGGGGGGCGTGGAAAGAGTGATCGCGTATTACAGTCGGGCCATGAGTAGGCCCGAACGAAATTATTGCGTAACTCGCAAGGAACTATTGGCTATGCTGTCTGCCGTGGGCCATTTCCACCCGTACTTGTACGGGAGGAAATTTTTGGTACGAACTGACCATTCCTCCTTGCAATGGCTCTTACGGTTCAAGGAACCGGAAGGCCAAATTGCAAGGTGGTTGGAAAAATTGCAGCAGTACGATTTCAGTGTGGTCCATAGAGCCGGTAAGGCTCATGGGAATGCCGATGCGCTCTCTCGACGCCCCTGTCTGAGGGAAAACTGCAAATATTGTACGAGACATGAGGAGAGGGACCAATTGGCAGACGCCTCCCCGAAACTCCCAGTCCGTGCGGCCCGGGTGGTAGGCCCAACTTTGCCACTAACCGCGGGAGAGGAATTTGGTGGATTGGCATGGAGCACGGCCCAGCGGGAAGACCCGGTGCTAGGGCCAGTGTACAAATGGGTCCAGGAAAACAGGAGGCCCAGTGGGGAGGAAATCGCCCCATTCGGGGCGCGAACAAAGGCATACTGGGCTCAGTGGAGGACCCTAGAAATGAGGGACAACATCTTGTATCGCAAGTGGGTGGAGATTCCTTCTGAACAAACTTCTTGGCTGGTGATAGTCCCTGATGGGTTTAAGACCCAAATTTTGAAACAGGTGCACGGTACCCGCGCCGGCGGCCATTTGGGCAGGACCAAAACAAAATCTCGGGCCCGCCGGCGGTTCTATTGGGTTAACATGGGGCGCGATGTACAGGACTGGTGTCGAGCATGCGACGCCTGTACTGCAAAAAAGGGACCGCCGCAGAGGATGAGGGCCCCACTCCAACTACATCAGGTTGGGGCTCCCCTGGAGCGAGTGGCCATGGACATTTTGGGACCACTGCCCCCACTCGCCAGGGTAATAAGTACGTCCTCGTAATTATGGACTATTTCACCAAATGGCCAGAAGCCTTTGCCCTTCCCAGCCAGGAAGCAGGGGTTGTGGCCAAGGCCTTCGTAGAAGGATTTACATGCCGGTATGGGATTCCGCAGGAGCTGCACACGGACCAGGGACGAAATTTTGAGAGTGAATTACTAAAAGAGGTGTGCAGGCTCCTGGAAATTCGAAAAACACGGACAACGCCCCTGAGACCACAGTCTGATGGCATGGTGGAGAGGTTCAACAGGACCCTGGTCCAACAGTTGGCCCTCTTCACCGCCACTAACCAGGAGGACTGGGACGAACACCTTCCGTACCTCCTGATGGCCTATCGCGCGTCCCAGCACGGGTCTACCGCATGTAGTCCGGTGCTGTTGATGTATGGACGGGAGCTGAGAAGCCCCGTCGATTTATTGTGCGGTCCGACGCCTGAGCGGCTTGATAGGCCCCCGGGGGAGGGCTATGCCCGTCGGTTGGAGGAGGGCTTGGAGAAGGTCCACGCCTTCGCACGACACCAGCTCCAACAGGCGGGCATAAAAATGAAGCGCAGGTACGACCACCGGAGCCAGGTGAGCAAATACCCACCGGGGGCAAAGATTTGGTTCTTTAACCCCCGGCGAAGAAAGGGCATTTGCCCGAAGCTCACCTCACCTTGGCAGGGCCCGGGGGTTGTCCTGGCGCAAGTCAGTGACGTGGTCCTAAAAATTAAAATGGGACCACGAGCCCTCCCTCGGATCGTCCACGCGGACCGCCTTAGGCCTTACAAGGGCGACCTTACGCCCTCATGGATATGTCTTGCCGGAGGAGTCGGTGCTGGAACAGCCGCTCCCGCAGAGGCGCAGGGCTCTCAGAGTCTTGCAACGAGTTCACGAGCCCAGTAGGAAGGGAGGAAATTCCCCCCCTGGGAAATTGATTAATGGGATTATTTGGAGACAGTGACTGACAGTGAGTGTGTAGAGGGGACGTAGTTTAGCTACGTAGTGTTAAATGGAACGTGCTGTAGTTTAAGGGACGACGTGGGAGCACGAGTTAGTTAGGGGGTGCAGTTAGAAGGATGGCAGAGTTCAGCGGTGTGTGTATTGAAGAGTTGTGAGGCGAGTACATGATGAGTGAGTGAGGCCAGCGGGTCTGTGTGAATGGAGCGAATGGGAAATGCATGGTGCGATGAATGATAGGGGTGAGGAGTGACTCCCGCCCAAGGGACCCCGGGGTCAGAGTAAAGTGAGTTAGCTGGGTTAGTCAAATTGAAAAATGGAGGTCGTTTTGTTGTTGGTGGGAGTGTAGGCTCGAAACCCATTTGGAGGGGTGCAGGAGCCCTGTTGACGGGCTTGGGAGCGTGGCTGCGAAAGGTGAGTATCGCTGAGTGGGTACCCCGGGCACCAGGCTAGTCGGCCGCGGGAGGCCATGGGCCCATGGGGGCCGGGATAGAGTAGTGGGCACGGGTGCGCCTGCTTGGTGCGGGGGCCCGGGGCGCCATTAGCCGCGTGGGCAGTGTTGTGGGCACGGGTGACCCTCGGAAAGGGGCCCGGGAGGCCGGCCTGCCACGTGTGCGTTTCAGGGGAGGTGCCATGGGGGGCACTCCCCGGTGTTAGGGAGCTGGTAGGCTCGGAGGCAGTGTAGTGCCCGGGGGTGCCATAGCGGGAGATTCGGCAGAGGGTCGTGCCTGCCAAAGGGAGCCACGTGTCCCAGCCAGGAGACCGTGTGAGGGCACGGAGAGAAAATTGGGGGGCGAGGCCCGAAATTGTGAGGACACCAACACAGGCGACGGGAATCTGGGTTGTTAGAACCAATACTTTAAGCGAGAGGCGCTTGTTGAAAGCCCCGGGGTAGTTTAACAGTTAAATGGATAGGGTAGATTAGGAAGTGTACCCCTCCGCACCATCCATCCCCTCGCTGTCGTTGTGGGCCGCTGGACCCACTTTGGTTATAGATCGCCGAACTCTGGGGAGGCCATTCTGAGGCTTCGTTGGGCCTCGACACAGGACGTTAGCTCTCCCTTGTTCCCCTCCGGGAAGGGAACGTCGGGGTTGGGAGTAGGCTAGGTGACAGGATAGGTTAGCCGAACAAGGACGATAAAGGGGGCTAGGGGACGATTTATAGTGGGGGAGTAAAAATAAAAACAACAGAAAAAAATTAAGTTGGGGCTAAATTGGGGTTTGACAAATTAAGGGAGTGGGTATGTACAGTGACAGGCAAAGGCGATAGGTTGGGAGGGAGACAGGTAGGTAGGTCCAAGTGGCCAGCAAGACCGCACTCCCTCCACCAACCTCCACTGAACGGCAAAGGCTGGCCAGCTTCATCTGCAGCTGCTTAGCTGCAAGGCCTGTGCCGGCTGGATCGTCTGCCGGCTGGCTGTTTTTCTGCAAGGCCTGTGCCGGCCAGTTCATCTGCTGGCTGTTTTTCTTCAAGGCCTGTGCCGGCCAGTTCATCTGCCGGCTGTGTTTGCCTGCAGCGGCCTTCTTCTGCGGGCTGTGTTTGCCTGCTGCCTTTGCCATGCCATGCCCACTGCCCACGTTCACCAGCCCCGTTCAATTTTTGCTTTGCCCCCCCCCCTGTTCGTTTCCATGTGCGCCAGGATCAGAAAGCAACAGTTTGCAAGCTGCAAGAACTGCCCTGTTGGCAGCTACAACACGGGCCTGCAGTGGCGGCCCGTGCACCGTGTTTGCGTCCATCCATTCATCCATCCATTCGTTGTGTTCATTGCGTGTGCCACTTGAGCTGGCACGGAGACTGCGTTTGTGCAGCCCATGCACCGTTGTGGTTCACTGCATTCGGTCCATCCATTCATCCATCCATTCGTTGTGTTCATTGCGTGTGCCACTTGAGCTGGCACGGAGACTGCGTTTGTGCAGCCCATGCACCGTTGTGGTTCACTGCGTTCAGTTCAAAAGGGAAGGCCTTGGACTGCGTGTGAGCAGCCAGCCACGTTCCCTGTCACCTGCATTGTTTTGAGCCAGAGACTGCATGCGGGCAGCCTGGCTCCCTGCTAACTGCTTTTCTTTTGCAGAGTTCAATGATCCTGGGCCATGGTTTAGTGTAAAATTTGTAAGTTAAGGTTAAGATGTACTGTAAATATGAGTGCGCCCCCGGCATGTATGTCTTAGCGCCGGCAATTTTATTTAAGTCGTCCGTGTGAGTGAGTTTGTTTAGGTAGTTACGCAGCCCTCAGGTTATTTATTTTGGGGGACACGAATACCATGAATGTCGCACTCAGGGATCCGTAGGTAAAATGTACTAGGGGAAAACTACACATGATGGCACACGAAAATTTGACGACTCGGGACGAGTCTGTAAAAAGGGGAGGGGGTAGTGTTGTGGTTACCAAATTCGCAAACCACCATTCAGGTCCCTTAGGTGAGGTATCTCGGTAAGTACATGTGTAGTTAGGCCCAAACCCATTGTCTAGTGGGAATACATGTCATTTATGCGTGCTGCGACTCTTCAGGATAGCC
>NC_140973.1:10163415-10250915 GCF_056783735.1 Eptatretus burgeri | reverse complement strand
CCGTAACACTACCTCTCCCCTTTTTACAGACTCGTCCCGAGTCGTCAAATTCTCGTGTGCCATCATGTGTAGTTCTCCCCTAGTACGTTTTACCTTCGGATCCCTGAGTGTGACATTCATGTTATTCGTGTCCCCATAATAAATAACCTACGGGCTGAGTAACTAACTAAACAAACCCACTCATTCAGACGACTTAAATAAAATTGCCGGCGCTAGACAGACATGCCGGGGCGCACTCATATTTACAGTACATCTTAACAACTTAACCTTACAATTTTACACTACTCCATGGCCCAGGATCAATGGACTCTGCAGGCAGAAAAACAAAAGTCAACCGGTGCACGGGCCGCCACTGCAGACCCGTGTTGTAGCTGCCAACAGGACAGTCCTTACAAACTGCGCGACGATCCTGGCGCACATGGCAATCAACAAGGGGCGGGGGCAAATCAAAACTGAACGGGGCAAAATGATGATGAGGGGCAGTAGGCATGGATGGTAAAGGCAGGCCGGCAAGGCAAGACAAGGCCGCTGTAGCAAACACAGCCGGCAGATGAACTGGCCGGCACAGGCCTTGCAGCAAACACAGCCGACAGACGATCCGGCCGGCACAGGCCTTGCATTAAAACAGCCGGCAGACGGTCGACCGGCACAGGCCTTGCAGCAAACAGCCAGCCGATGAAGTGGGCCGGCCTTTGCCTTTCAGTGGAGGTTGGTGGAGGGAGTGCGGTGGTGCTGGCCACTCAGAAGGCGAGCTCGGACCGACCTACCGTCTCCCTCCCAACCTATCGCCTTTGCCTGTCTGTCCATACCCACCCCCTTAATTTGTACAAACCCAATTTAGCCCCAACTTATTTTTTTTGTTTTTATTTTTACTTCCCCACTAGAAATCGTCCCTTAAACCCCTTTACTCTCCTTGTTCGGCTAACCTATCCTGTCATCTAGCCTACTCCCAACCCCTACGTTCCCTTCCTGGAGGGGAATGAGGGAGAGCTAGCGTCCTGTGTCGAGGCCCAACTCAAGCCTCAGGATGGCCTCCCTCGAACTTCAGCGATCTACTTTGCCATGGTGAGTCCAGCAGCCCACAGCGAGAGCGAAGGGATGGATGGTGCGGAGGGGTACACTTCCTAATCTACCCGAACCATTATCACTTAAACTACCCCGGGGCTTTCAACAAGCGCCTCTCGCTTAATCTACTGGTTCTATCAACCCAGATTCCCATCGCCTGTGTTGGTGTCCTCACAATTTCGGGCCATGCCCCCCAATTTTCCGCCCGTGCCCTCACACGGTTTCGTGGCTGGGACACGTGGCTCCCTTGGCAGGAGCTACCCTCTGCCGATTCTCTAACAATGGCACCCCTGGGCACTACACTGCCTCCGAGCCTACCAGCTCCCTAAACACCGGGGAGTGCCCTCCATGGCAACTCCCCTGAAATGCTCATGTGGCAGGCTGGCTTCCCAGGCCCCTTTCCGAGGGTCACCCGTGCCCACGACACTGCCCACGCGGCTAATGGCGCCCTGGGCCCCCGCACCATGCGGGCGCACCCACTACACTATCCCGGCCCCCCATGGGCCCTTGACCTACCACGGCTGACTAGCCCGGTGCCCGGGGTACCCACTCAGCGATACTCACCTTTCGCAGCCACGCTCCCAGCCCGTCAACAGGGCTCCTGCACCCCTCCAAAACATGTTTCGAACCTACACTCCACCAACAACAAAACGACCTCCATTTTGTCAATTTAACTAACCCACTAACTCACTTTATCCTGACCCCAGGGTCCCTTGGGCGGGAAATCATTCATCCCCCCAATCACTCATCGCACCATGTATACCACATTCACTCCATTCACAGAGACCCGCTGGCCTCACTCACTCACCAAGCACACGTTTCCACTTCACAACCCACAACTCACCGCTGAATCCTGCCATCCCGCTCACTACATCCCCGAACTAACTCGTGCTCCCTAGTCATCCCTTACGCTACAGCACGTTCCTTTTAACACTATGTAGCTAAGCTACGTCCCCTCTACACATCCACAGTCTGTCACTGTCTCCAAATAATCCCATCCATTTTCCCCTCCTCGATCTCACCTAAAATCCCTCTACCTAATCCATTCCACGGACTCCATGAGGACTTACCGCTGCCCCATGAAGCCGGTCTAACTAACACTAATCCTTCCCCCTAACTAGTGGTTATCCTGTGCCCAGGCAGGGGGGTCTTCCACCCCATGCCCAGGAATCCTGTTCACCCGAAAGCGAGGCTTGCTTTTTTTTTTCTCTCGCGCAGCACCAACGCGGCAACTCGCAACCTGCGCACCAGCGCAGCAATTCACAGTCGTGCACATTTGGCATGACGTCATGGCAGCTGTTCGCGTCCCTCGTCCCTCTTGGACGGCACCATCCGGCAGGGATTCACCCTCCTGCCGGATTCCAAGCATACACGCAGCCATGACATCACCCGGCGCATCAAAAAAAAACAAGCCCCGCGTTTCGAGGGGTTCCCCACACGAACACATGTGCTCTGCCCGTTGGAGCTTAACACAAGCTCGCGTGGAGAACCCATCCGGTCCAAATCCGTCTACCCACCCTGGCTTTTGTCCGTCCGCGGGATCGGCAACATCCACCGCTGGAGTTTCTGGACCGGGTTTCACTCCCGCAAGCGCGCACGTGGCGGCCTCGTGCATACCACAGCACGGACCTCGCGCTCGCCGCCGTGTAAACCCGGCGCAGTCCCCGAAACAGCTACGGCCGCTACTTGGCCCTTGTCTCTCTGTCGCCGTAGTCTCCGTTCAACCCACGCACACCTGCGTGTCACGACGCTCGCCCATTGGACTGAGAAAAAGGGGGCGTGAAGCCTTCCTGATCCGGATTTCTCCCTTGGAAAGGCCGCCATTCGCGCTCGCGGCTCGATGCGTTCGGCACCAATCGCCAAACGGGCCCTAGACAGCAAGACGTTTGGTGTTGACTGGTGGTGTGGTCAATGGTTGTAGAAGGAGATAGGCGAAGGTGGTTTGGTGGTTGGCGGGCGTCGTAGCGATGTTTGCGGGATGGAATTGTGAAGGTAAAGGTAGTGGCTGTTTGCGTTGTTGATGGCTTAATGGTCCAAAATAACAATAGAAAAAGAAAAAAATGGCTTACTCAAAGCATCGCAGCCCGGATGAATCACACATATTCCCTCTATATAACGGGTTTGGGCTAACTACACATGAACTTACCGATATATCTCACCTGAGGACTATTTTGGTGTAATGCGAATTTCCACAACCGTAACAATATATATATATATATATATATATATATATATATATATATATATATATATATATATATATGACGACCCGTGAACCTGTTGGGTTCCCGTTGTGACAGCGGGTGATGAAAAAAAAAATCATTTCAAGAAAAAAAAGATAGCTTTTTTTTTTTTTTTTTTTTTGTATACCTTGGTCGAGGCTCGTATAAGAGCTAACACACAACTCACAGCAAGGAGGCATGAGACAAGAGGGGGGGTGGAAGGGACAAAACAGTGGGGAACAGACACATTAGGTGAACTGTGGAAGGGAGAGGGATGGGGATGGGACGGGGAACATGGCGAAGAGAAGATGGACATTTCAGGGACTTTCAGGAAGGAAAGCAGGAGAAATGAAGGAAGTGGGCTTGGGTGGATTATCGGGGGTAGAAAAGATCGAGGATTTGGATGGGGGAAGATAAGAGGTGGTGGTGAACAGCTGTTTTGAAAGCCTGGAGGGAAGAATGGGAAAGAATAGAGTGAGGAAGTTTATTCCAAAGGCGGGAAAAAAGAGGAATGAAAGAGTGAAGATGAGCAGTGATTCGTGATTTTGGTAGTTTTACCAGAAGGGGGTTGTTGGCGGACCTTGAGCGCTCTGTGGAAATGTGGTGGGGACAAATCGCAGAGAGAGCAGGGGGGGCAAGGCTGGAGAGGAGTCGGTAGAAGACAGAAAGACCACCGACCAACCTGCGGTGATTGAGTGAGAGGCCCAAAGACTCAGCTTCATTGCGGGAGATGCCGATGATCTTAAATGCCCTGGTTTCGACAGCATGAAGCCGAGAAAGGTGGGAGGCAGGAGCACCAGCCCAGAGGGGAGAGCACTACTCCATCAGGCTACGGACAAAAGCTTTGTAAGTGTTCAGGAGCTCAAGATGGCCGAGGAAGGACTTAGCACGACGGAGGATTCCCAGTCGGCGACTGGCTTTTGAGGCGAGGTTGGAAATGTGACTTTCCCAGGAAAGGTCATGGCAGATAGTGAGACATAGAAGCTTGAAAGAAAAGACTTCTTCCAGAGGATTGTTGAGAAAGTGGATGGGGGGGGTTTTGTAAACGGTCCTTTCGAAGAGACATAGTGAAAGTGTGAGATTTGTCTGGATTGAAAGACATGTTCCACGTGTTGGACCAGTTTGTGATTTTATCCAGATCTGCAGTGAGTGAAGAAGCTGCTGCTTGCCGGTCTGAGGGATGACAGATGGTACGGCAGAGGGTGGAGTCGTCGGCAAAGAGAAATAGAGGATTTTCCAGAGAGTCCGAGAGATCATTGATGAAAATCAGAAAAAGAACAGGGCCCAGAACGCTACCTTGAGGAACTCCAGCCTGCACAGGAAGAGGGGATGAAAGAACTCCATTTAGGGCCACACGTTGACTGCGACAGGAGAGGAAGTCTGCGAGCCATGAGTGGAGATGGCCTTGAATACCATGGGAAGAGAGTTTGGTGAGTAGGGCAGGGTGCCAGACTGTGTCCAGCGAACTCCAGGCTCCAGCGAACTATACTGCTGAGGTTGTTTGCATTGATCAAATTCTCCTGAAGAGTACTTGACTGAATCGGGAATTTATTTTTTAATAATGTTTTCGTTGCCCGATTTTAACGAAATTTGATACTGCACACCACAGGCGAATGGTGAGTAAGGTGGAGCCGAAAATTTTTGCGCTATCATGTACCGCTTTGGCTGTATGTTGGGAACATATACATACATGATGAGAGTTTTAGAAATATATATATATATATATATATATATATAAATATATACATACATGTAAAAATCACTGTGATGTTTGATAATTCGTTTCAGAATTTGAATATCAACAATGGTGACAGAGGTACTCACCAACCAAAAAAATACGAAATCCTGCTTGTGTTGAAATTAAATTTCACCGATTTGAAAAGCTTCCCAAGATTAGACATTTTAGATGCGAATTTTGTATTTTTTTTGATGTACCAATTAGGTATGTTGCGAACATGGAGAATGACAAGGTTTGTGGACTTCACTGAGCAGACTTTAACATTTGCCCAGGTTCATGTTTGGTGAACAAAGTTCCATTCAAAAAAGTTTTTTCCCTGAACCATGAAGCAAGTCCTGCGCCAGCAAAATCAAACAGACATTTGTTAAAGTTTGTGGCATTTTGTCTTCCTTTATGCTATACTTGTGTAGGGCTAACTGTGCTGTGTTGTTATCCTTTCGCAACTTCCTGAAGTTGTTTCAGGTGGTTTGTACATTACCATGTACACTCTCTCCTACTGCTGAGACCCTCATTCGTGCTTATTATGTTGCCAGTCGGCGTCTGCGCTCGACTCGACATGGAATCCTCTTTCCTGCCAGTGCCGTCAGGACACTGTAAGAAGTTTATAATCACAAAGCTTACAGGTCAAACATGTTTGGCGAACAAGTGCAAACAAGCAAAAGTTTAAAATGCAATACAATTAATACATAAACATCAGTGGAATAAATTATTTTGATATGAATCTCAGGTGTACAACTCTGCAATTAACTTTTCAAACTATCTGCAAGATTTAATTACAAATGAAATGCAAGACAATACTAGTGTGTGTATATATATATATATATATATATATATATATATATATATATATATATATATATATATATATATATATATATATATATATATATATATATATATATATATATATATCAAATCTATATCAGATTTGAATGTGGAGGTTCCACAATCACAAGGCAAGTTCTCTGACCACAACACCAATGACTTTTTTTTTTTTTAACTCAACTGGATTCAATTTTTGTTTTCCAAGCCTCATGGAGGAACTTTCACACTGTACATATATTACTTGTAGGAAAAGTACATTAGCAAATATTATACCTTTACAAACCCAAAACAAAGCAACACGAATTAGAATTTGAAGTTAGCATCACAGCACTGTGGACACATTGCTCAGATGGAAATACCACATAGTGCCGTGCTGCCTGCTAGAGCATCAAGGAGAATATATGCACACATCTGCAAATTTGATTTCTCTTCCATTTTAGGAATCACAATTAACACAAGACATTGAATTGCAAGTTTGTGCCAATTGATATTATTAACACAACACAGTAAATTCCATGATTGATTGCTGGCTTTTTAAATATACAAGCACTGCCATACAAAAATGTGAACCTGATTTGTCCTGTGGTTGGGTGCAGAATTTCTCTGTCATGTGCACATGCCAAGCTGAGCCTGCGGAACACAACACTACAAGAAGATGCATTGATTGCTATCCTTTTGTATGAGATTGCAGTCTCAGCACGACATGGTACAGCCGAGTAGCTTTGGATTACATTAAGTTACATGTGTACATGTATCACAAAGTACATCAAATGCATCACAAGATTTAAACATGTGGTAGATAAAGGCAGCAATCAATGATTGTGTTGTGTGGAAGGAGAGGGGGAATCTATAGCTAGACTGTGGTAAGTGCAACATGAGCTGTGTGTTTCAAGTAGGTTAGATTACCATGTAGCAGGGACATCTCAGAGCAAAGTCATTTGTTACACGTGACGCTGATGTAATTTATTGACAGGATAGCCAGGGTAAACAATGGTATGCGTAAACACCTCTTGTTTGTAAGCAGGGCAAGGTGAGGATTTCCCATCACAAAAGGCACACGTGTGCGGAAAGTCTGTCACAATCTTTCTGGCCAGTGTGTGCCAGCCATGCCATCATAATGCACTATAGGGACCAGAAACAAAATTAATTTGTTTTTATTGGGGCTGCCCCACATGGGCATGATGGCCTCAAAGAGGACTCCTTCCGGGACAGAGAAGGAATGGAATGTGAAGGAGCAGGGAGTATTGAGCCCGGGAAGAAGGGCCAAGAGGAGAAAAAGGACACGAGAGCTCCCAGTGTGCAGGAGAACCACCTTGAGAGAGGGTCATGAAGGCTGGTTCATGGTGTTCAGGCTGGTCATCGTTGGTGCTCTTCGTTGGCTTACTTCATAGCTAGCTCTCATCGTCCCGCTCCTGGCTTCCAAAATGGGTTGCAGGGCATCCTGTTTCTACACCACACATAGTCAAAGGAAAGTCCTCACCTGATATTTAAATGTTTGTACGAGTAATCTGTGGCAATGAGTGTGGGTTAGGTTTTATTTATTTCTTATTTCCCTGTACATAAGTTTGCACGTCCCCATTTTCCTGTTTGTCTTTTGATTTGCATGATTTGTTGTCTGTCTTTTTTACAAATTCCACTTACATACCATATTTATTTTGCAAGTTATCCATGAATCT
This sequence comes from Eptatretus burgeri, assembly GCF_056783735.1. Classification (NCBI taxonomy): domain Eukaryota; kingdom Metazoa; phylum Chordata; class Myxini; order Myxiniformes; family Myxinidae; genus Eptatretus; species Eptatretus burgeri. The sequence continues at coordinate 10,243,389 of NC_140973.1, read as the reverse complement.
TCTTAAACAAAACAAATGAAGTACTACTTCCTTTGACTTTTCTCTGAGTTCCTGCCCTCCTATCTCCACCATTCCTTCAGGTAGTTCGTTGCTACCGGTGCCCCGCACATGCATTTTCCCAATGGTGGATGGGAAAAGTGTGAGCATGGGGGAGCGGGATGAAGTGCTCACCCAAAAGCTGGAAGAGCTCCAACATTTCACTTCACTTTGTACCCCAAACCTGTCACAGTTCAACCCCGAGGAATAGTGACTTGGTTATGTTCACTGGAAACGTGTCAATTTGCTTGCGATTTATAAGAGCAAGTGGTATAGATTTCAAAAGCGTTTTCACACCTGTTAAATAAAATTTGATTTTATTTTAATCAGCTTATGTGTAAAGCCGTCGCGTCATGTGGGATTCCTTTTCAAGAGTGCAAAACAGTAAACTTTATTGCACATGTTCAATATGTTAGAGCAGCCGGATTATACCTTCCACATAAAAGGCAAACAGAGTACAATGCAAATCGTTTTAGCATCACATCAAAAGCATTTGGAAATGGCCTCAGATTAAGTGGAATCATGGAATATCAGTAGAGTTGGGAATGTGAAAGTTCGCAAATCAAAGCTTCCTTTCTTACATGTTCTACTCTTTATCCAACTTTTTGCTTGACTACACCAATGAAAATTTCTCTGCATTCACAAGATTTTAAATTAATTCAAGACTCCCTGCTTATGATTAGCTTCAGAAATATTTTCCCAAGTATTCCAGAAAGTACAATCAGAAGTAATCCTGTTTTTTTTTTTTCCCCCACCAATTACTGCTATTAAATACCCTTGCGCAGTATTGACCAAAATATCATATTATATCCCTACTAAACCCCTATATGTTCTTAAAAAAAAATTGAGGGAATTTATCAAATGATGAGGTAAGAAAAATTAAATTTAAACTTCAGAAGGAGCACCTATGGTGTGCACCACACAATTTTAATGATACCATGACAGCATCTTTCGTTCTGTTCCGAAGAATTTTCAACATTACAATGGAAGCAATACAATACCCAAAGTGCACGATTAAATGGTCATAACAGAATTCAGAAAGTTTGAGATTTCAAAAGAAGCCATAAAACCTTTATACAATACAATTGTGAATCTTGGAATTAACAGTCCAGTGGATTTCACCATCAGTTAAATTTTTCATATGGGTTGTCATTTCCAAGGCCTGTGGAAACATAGTTTGTGTTAATGAAATGGAGTGTCTATTGATAAAACATATCACAATGCTTTTTCCACTTTATTACCAGAATGTGGCTAGTAATTTGACAGTTTGATTCTGTCCCTGGCTGAGTCATACCAAAGATTTTTTAAATGGTACGTACCGCTTCCTTGCTTTCCGCTTCACATTTAAAAAGGATAGAGCATGGATAAACCTCATAGGTGGGGAGAAAATTTCTCAGTTTCTCCACTGAGTATGGAGAGTGAAGCAACATCATAAAGATGGTGTTTCCAGTACCCGGAGTGCTCTCAAAAGTTATGTCGCTTCCCCAATGCTCAGCGGCTGTTTGTATGAAGTCAAGTCGAGTATTGTCTCATGCATTCATCTGCACGTTTGTGTGCAGCTCCTCCACGAGCCTTAGACCATGTAAGATAAATAAACTAAAATCTGGATACAAAAGGTGTAGGGAAAAGATTGCAATTTTAGTGACAAAGTCTCACTTCTTGCAATGGATACCATAGGATAATCAGTCTTAACATCTTCCCAAAGGAAGGCATGCAAAATGACACAACCTTCGCTGCCAACACAACATCAGAAAGCATTATGGTTACCCACATTTTAAATTCACAAATAAATCGTTTTTGTTTTACTTTTGCCATTAAAAATTTAGAAATGCCTGCAATGCTCTAATCTAGTGCAAGCATCACAATACTTCCATGCAGCTTACCATACTTCTTCCTCATTTCCTCACGCATAACTGAACGCTCATTTTTCCTGTGACAGGAGAAAGACAAATGAAACATCGGTAAAACACAGGATTGAGGCAAAATATTCAAACAAATAGATATAAATTGAATACACAGATTTATCTCAAAAGTGAGATTTTAACGTTTATCAAAATTGACAATGTTCCACACATTTTCCAAAAATACTCAGCAATTGTAAAATTGGTGATTTATTGAGTTATATTGCTAGCATGGCCATAATGAATATACAGTATTCGTGTGAAGATGTACGACCATCACTTTTATTATGTGAAAATAAAGGGTAGACTTGAGCCGCCCTCCAATCCCATATGCCCCTTTCACATCTGATCACATCCATGTTCTTTATTCCCTCTACCAACTTTTTAGTTAACTTCCATATTCAACCTTCATTTGGATGATGGTCAAGTATAAGTATACACTCAAGTTCTCATCAAGGAGCTTGCTTGTACATACTTCCATGCAAAGTGCTTTCCTCATACTTACCCAAAATCTATATTGCCCCATAAACCCTTCCTAAATCAACCCTCTTACTTTCAGGTTACTATGTTCCTTCTACCTCCTTTCCTGTTCATTTATTCCCTCACTTATTGGGTCCAAGAGTTGTCCAAGAGCCCCACTGTCATAACATACCCTTCACCAAATTGCTCTTCAGAGCCTCAATGTCAGATGAGAACGAGAATGGCACTCGTTGAGCGCATACCTCTGCCACGCAATGCCTGATCCATGAGAACATATTGGGCCAAATACATTATTGAACAAGAAAAAGAGCAATCAGAGATTGCAGATCCTTGCCAGGACTTCTTTTAAGTGGTGTATTTGATATATATACTAGTGCGGGCCCGTAGGTGCAGCTTCGTTCCTTCACTCTCGTAAAAGATGACTGGATTGGGGCATTATTTCAATTAGATCGGATCAACCGTATCATAAATGGCCATAACTTGGGAAACACCTGGGAAACTCAGGTCCCCAGCATCAATTGTGACATCATATCAAACGAAGAAGAAGAATTGTGACCCCCCCCCTCTCTCTCTCATCCCCTCTCTCCCCCCTAGTCTCGCCCCTCCTCTCTCTCACACCCCCTCCTCTCAAATTGTGATGCCCCCTCTCTCTCATCCCTTCTCTCACTCCCCCAAACCTTGGGATTAATTATTTGAACAATTAATTCAAACCTTGGGAAAAAACAGCTTTCAAACCTTGGGAAACAGCTGAAACGGATGAAGAACAATATCAAACCTTGAAAAGGCACATTTTTCCCAGCGTCAATTGTCCCCAGCGTCAATTGTGACGTCATACCAAACGAAGAAGAAGAAGAATTGTGACGTCAATCGTGCAAAAATAAATAAACATTAATTGTGACATCATTCGTGACGTCATAGCACCGTGTCTTGTCATTGGTTGACAGATAAATGGCCGTAACTTGGGAACCGCTTGTCCGATTAATATCAAACCTTGAAAAGGCACATACTAAGGTCCCCAGCGTCGATTGTGACGTCATACCAAACAAAGAAGAAGAATTGTGACGTCAATCGTGCAAAAAATAAACTAATTGTGACGTCATTCGTGATGTCATAGCACAGTGTCCTGTCATTGGTTGACAGATAAATGGCCGTAACTTGGGAACCGCTCGTCCAATTAATATCAAACCTTGAAAAGGCACATCGGTGCGGCCCCGGCAATATTCCTGGCAAGTTTCAATCAGATCGGACCGGCGGTCGTCGAGAAACGGCGGTCGCATACAGACAGACACACACACACAGATTGCTGGAAATATATATATATAGGTTTGAGGCTAAATCCAATATGGCTGCCAAACCATGTGTCTGATCAAGTTGAAATTTAAAACATTTATTTTCCCCATCTCTACGAGATCATAAATGTGAAGTTTCACATCGATTGATTAAGCGATTCCAGAGAAAACATTATTTAATATTTTCTTCAATCCAATATGGCTGCCAAACCATGTGTCCGATCAATTATTCCTAAACACACTTGTACACCCATGGCTTGGGGAACACTTGTGTGAAGTTTCCCCTCGATTTGTCCAGCCGTTCTGGAGAAGATTTTTTTTTATAGATTTTAGGGTAAATTCAATATGGCTGCCAAACCATGTGACCAATGACATCATATGTGAACTTTTTCTTCCTCATGGACAGGTGGTCGGTCAAACATGTAAAGCTTCGCCTTGATCTGTTCAGCCACTTCATGGAAGATTTTTTATTTTATTTTTTAAACAATATGGCTGCCAAATCACGTGACTAATGACGTTATGTTTGTTTGTTTTTTGTTGACCATTTTATCCCGAGATGACCCTCAAAAATTTTCATACTGATCGGATGTGGTGTTCTGCAGATGCAATTATGATATCATAACGAGGGCACCTATGATGTCATGAAAAAAAAACAAATCACTTATTCCCATGAGGAGTACTTGCTATGTGCCAAGTTTCAATGATACAGAGGTCCAAAGTTTTTCTGTTTTTCCAATATGGCTGCCACACCATGTGACCTATGACATCATCATTAAAACATTCTACACGAGTAGTTGCACCGATGGTGAAAATTTCCTCTCAATCCAACAAGCGGTTGCGGAGAGAAACACGAAAGTTCTGTGCGGACAAACAGACCCAAATGTAATACCCTCCTTTGGTGAGGGTAAATATCATGCTATATATTGTTTTTGGCCCCATCTCTCAATGGTGAAGAATCACTAAAAAAAAAAAAAAAAAAAAAAAAAAAAATCGGATCCAGATTCTTCCCCAAAAATGAATAAATTCTTCCTTGTCACACACCCAACATGTCCACCAAGTTTCGTCCAAGTCCGTCCACAACTTTTTGAGACATCCTGCACACAAACAAAGAGACAAACGGACAGAAAGGGGCGAAAATATAACCTCCTTCATCTTCGGTGGTGGAGGTAATAAAATAAACCATATAGACAAAGATAATTTGAAGCGACGAGTGGAGCCTCAGTTGACCCACATGGCAGTCTGTAATTAAGAGACAGTTTGAACGTCAGTTGCACCATGACTACGTCTATTAATTACATACCAATTCAAATGTACATTTTCAACCTTTCGACTGCTGAAACCCCTTCGACCTTTGAAGAGCCTTTAAGATAGACATTTACATCCTTTAGACACGTTAGAACCCGATAAAATGTTACATTGGACACGTGAAAACCAACACTGTAGAGACCACCAAGCCCATTTGGACCCTAACACCCTTGAGATATGTTAGACAGCTTAAGACTGCTCACTAGACCCTTGGCCATTGAAGGCTTTTGACCCTGTAGACCCTTCCTACTATTGAAATGGACACTTTCGACTTTTTAGATGAACACCCCACAAATATCTATAGTCTTCTTACAAAAAACACAGACTATACTTTTTTCCCACAAGTAATGTGCAAACTCTACGCACCCAGAGGGTGGGTATATACTCTGCTACTACAGCAAGAAAAGGCAAAAATAAAAGAATTAAAGAATGAAAGAAAACTTTAACAGCACAGAACATTGCAAAGTGAAAGATAAAATGCTTAAATATACAATTTTGGACAACAAATGAAGAAAGATGCTCTAGCTTTTCCATGTAAACAAAACAAAAAAAAGGAAGATAAATTGGGTGGGTGGGGGGGGGTATTCGAAGACAATAATCTTTACTTTGTATCCTTCATATTCAGCTTCTCCTCTTTATTCTTATTGGGCTTGTGCAGATCAACACTGCAACACAATGAGAAAGTTAGAGAGCATTGGCACAAATAATAATACAGATAAAATGAACCAATTGTTTTATGTACCAACAACAACACATATACATATATATATATATATATATATATATATATATATATATATATATATATATATATATATATATATATATATATATATATATATATATTACAAGGAAACAATATACAATGGTCATTTCTTTCTGGAAATAAGTTATTGTAAACTTTTAATGCAGTATGATAAAGCCTATTATATACATTATACTGAACCTGAAAATATCAAACCATCATTAAAAATGGTGTTCAATTACAGTTCACAGATGATACCCAAAATATTTATGGATGAAGTTAGGTCGCACAAATCTATAAAGCCCGAACAAAGGATTTAGACATGCCAAAAAATTCAGGCACAAGATAAGTGGAAGGTTTTGAGCTGCAGTTACCTTGCCGGTTACCATACTCTTTCCAGAGCGTTGGTACTGTCGAAGCAGTTGTTTTGGCAAGGGTGGTTTGTCATGACCTTCCCAGCATTGTTTGTCTTTTAAAGACAAACAGTTTGTCCCAGCATTGTTTGTTTGTCATTGTTTGTCTATTCTTTTAAAGAGCAGATTTTGGGACGCTGATGACCGCGTGATTCAAAGGTTGTAAGCACATTAATAATAAATCGTTGGGTATTTATTTTCTTACATTTGAAACTCAAAATATGCTAAAATTAACTTTTAAGTCAAAACTTTTGTCAGTGATCGAAAAAGACCGGAAGTTATCGAAGATGCTATGATGTCACGTTCTCCGAAAACTTCATGAACATTTGGAAACAGCGTGTAAACAATGGCGAGATGCGAATCAGAGTGTGATTTCAGCGGCGATGAAATTGAGTGTTTTCATTCCGATATTGCCAAGGACGAGTCGGAGAATGATGGGAAATTATACTATGGAGTTTCTGGCCCTGAACCATATAAATTTGAGCCACTTGCAAATGCCAGAAAACAGCCTATTTCGTGTACAAGTGGCAGGACTGACTGTCCGGAAGTTTACACTGACAGACTCCACCAGACAGATTGGTTTGTAGATTTTCATTTTCTTGTTCAATGCATAAAATAATGTAAAATTTGATTCGTCTGTGACTTGATATAATAATTTTTAACCCTCTAGTCACTCAAGATTCAGAAATAGAATGAATCAATAATGGACTCAAATGTATTATACACCGTAGCCTTGGCGTTGAAGTCTTTCTGACAGCTGAGCTTGACCCCAGCGAAAGTGAACAGTTAGAACAAACCACAACTTTCAAGAGACTTGTGGCATATAAATACCAAAACATGTTTAGCCTCATTGGAAAATATTCAACCAAATTTAGAAAAAAAGTGGAAAATTGTTATACGCCCAATATATATATATATATATATATATATATATATATATATATATATATATATATATATATATATATATATATATATATATATATATATATATATATATATATATAGATTGGGGCATATTATATGATACCAGTCATCCGTCCGTTCCTGTCCGCACTCTAACTCCCAAAGTTTTCAACTTTCACGTTTCATATTTGGTACATAGGTACAGACTGTGGTGACAGTGTGTCGCGACATACTTTCGTCATCTAAAGTGGTTGCCATGGCAACCAGGATGCTGTTTTATATGTAGTAGCACAATTCTGTGTAAACCTTGTTCGGGAGTATATTGTGCTCACTTGAGCTCTTGTTTACAATTGAAATGAAATAGCCCAATTTGCTGATGCTGTTAAAAAAGTAATTTAAATCAACAATAAGTTGATTTGTTGAGAAATTTTTTCATGCTTGTGTTTTTCAGAAAGTTTATTTATGTGTTTTTCCATGTACTCTTTAAGAATACATTTCAAGGTTTTTCTCACTTAAACTCAACAATTGATTATGTGACAGAGCAGTATCTCGAGAACTTGTCAACCAACAACTCATATTCACAGAGTGGTGATCAGATGTGTCTATGCCTTCGTAATCCTTGGCTGTGAAATGGTCACCACAAATGACGTGTATCCAAAGGGCCCTCTTTACACGTTTTCTTTAGGGGAAAATTCGCCCGTTTTGTTTGTACAAATCTTATCCACTGCCGGCGAATGTTTGATTCCTTCGGGAATCGGTGTGAGCGATTACCCGTTTTCCAGCTATTTTCGCAAAACATGACGACACGCGTACGAGGCATGATGTACAAATATCCAAATAACTTTGTTCTACAATAATTCAAAATAAAAAAGGATAATACAGACAGTTGCAAGCTCAAAAAAAGCAAAAGAACGGCTCACTCAACTGGACACTTCATCAATGAGCGAGTGAGCTTCCGCTTTTTTTGGAGAACATGACGTCAACATCCATATATGGGCACGTGGCTTTTTTTTTCAACGGCCTCGAGAAATAACAACTTCGGAGTTAAATTTCCTTAATTTTCCCAATAGTTAGGCAACCACAATAGTTTTCATCAAACTATTTAATGCACATATAATCATATTGATAAATTTTCAGAACATGTTTGGTGACCCGCAACCTGCTCTTTAAATGTTGATCTTCAAACAACACCACCGAGTCTGGTTCAGTACTTACTAATTCAAGAAAAAAATTTGTGCTGAAGCTCGTATGCAATTCCATGTTTTTCACAAAGGTTGATCAGTGAGTGAGGGTTGTTCAACCTCATCAGTGAGGTTGCTTAATCACATAGATGTATTTTGTTCTGGAGCCATTACAAATCTTTGGAGGTTTTTCATGCACCAATCAAATGTAATCTGACAAAATTAAATATTCATGCAGGAGGAACATGAAGATGGAACAGGTAGGCATTATTACTATCACTGCATCAACGATACACATGTGTCAGAAAACCAGCACATGGCATTTCTAAAAAAAAAATGTTACACTTTAAAATGGGCATCTCACAGTTTAAAAAACAAACAGCCGAGACAGCCATTTAAATGTTCAATTCGATTTTCGGGGAAATGTCACATAGTTCTGGGTCAATTACCCACACCTCTATTTTAAATTATTTAATGATAATTGAATTACAGATTTTTCTTTTCTTCTTCACAACCATTGAAGTTAATCTTACCTGTCTTTTACACGGCAGCAGCAACGGCAGCAACAGCAGCAGCAGATAATGAGGGCTATAAGGAGAATTCCAGCTACCACTGCCATTATTATGATGAGTATCTGAAAGGTAACTGGAAAAACAATTCACAAATTTAGAAAACAATGAATGAAAGTCCAGTACTATCAATAATTAATAATTGGCAAGATGAAGGGAGACGTGTAAATTACCATGACAAAGCCTTTTGAAAGCTTGACAGTATTATTCACAAGTTGTTTTGTCTTAAATGGTGCAGAATACGAGTGCATTTTTTGCAAAATGGACACATGCCATTTAAAACGGTTCATTGAAATGCTTTTATACTGCTGGGAAATCAGTTAAACAATTACGACCAGTATCCCAGAGGTTGCAAAAGTACAAGTGATCATTGGATGGAGAGGACTGCATTGCATATAAATAAATGTTGCAAATTAGCATTTTACTTCTGTACTAATAAATGTCAGAGTGTGTGTGTCAGTGTGTGTGGGTGTCTCCTCCATAACTCCAAAACCATGAAAACTAGCAGCCTGAAACTTTGCATGCACACTAAGAAAACTCCAAGGAAGTGCATGACTGAAAATTGGATGTTTGGGTTAATTAAAACACCCCTTTTGGGGATTATTAACTGCCTTATTTAATTATATCCTTTATCAGGTGCATCCTCGGTCACCGCTCCTTATGGGGTCTGAAGGCGTATCTGAGTTAACCTCCCTGGTGTCTGAAGCCGCCACGTTTTTTTGGCCTGCTCAAGAATGCCTTGACTTGGAAGAGGCCACAACAATTTTTAACGATAGTTTTTTTTTTGGTGTTTTTTTTCCACTTTCCTCACTGCTATTATAGAATGCCTCTTCATCATAGCTACAAATTACTGGGTACATCACTTTTGTAAGTGCTATAGCTTTTCAATTTTGGAGCTTAGAGCGACTTAATGCATTAATATATGATGCAATTTTCCACGATCTCCTCTCACGGACTAATTAAAGTATATCATGGAAATATTATTTCGGCTTTGAAGATCGGATATCATCCGGACTAAGTAAGTGTCAATCTGGAGTGAAATTTGATAATTTGAAGAAACGTGTTATAACTAAGCAGATATACCTATTTACTTTAAACAATATATACACAAGAAAATGTGAAATTTAAAAAGCATTAAACTCTTCTTTTCCTGTTTGGAGAATAATATTGAGTGAACAAAAAATTGAAGAATGTGACAAAATTAACCAGCTTCATTGAGCTATAAGATTTAATGCATTCACTGCTTGACATTGTGCCCTGTCCCCCAGAGGGACCACCCATGCATAGCATCTACCAGATCTGTGTCTCTGTTTTTGGAGGTTTCACAAGGTGCTTCACAGGGAACCAAAGCAAATCCGGTGAAAAATGGATGCTTCAAAATGAAGCCATAACGTTTGCGCAGACTGCAAACCAATGCACCACCTGACAAGTGCACAGACGAGCAGGCAACACAGTGGATCATCTGCAATGTCTACCTCACAGGCGATTAAGCTTTGCTTCACATCAAATAGCAACTCTTTCATGTATAAAGTCATTGTTTGAATGAATTCATTTAATTTCTTTAACTGCTGTGGGCACGGTGAAGACTGGCTTTAAAGTTAAAGGGATACTATATGGCATGCAGCCACAGCCTGGCCAGCCATTCCTTATCAACCATTTAATTTGAGTGCTTAAGCCACTTGCCGAGTGCCATTGTCGATAGCGGTACCACGCTATGTCATTCTGAGCGAATCGTTCACTCACTGTGGATGCTTTTGCCGCACCACGTCATTCAGAGCGAGTGGTTTGTGCTCAGTCATCCTGAGCGAGTTGTGAAATAACACCCGCTTTCTAAGCAGTTTGCTGTATTTCTAAATGACAGACAATTTTTTTTCCACCCGTCACACGCAGCCGTTTATAAAGATTAATGTTTGTGAACATATCCCTGAAAGGTCTATATCAATGTAACGGCGTTTTTCGGTGAAGCTACTTAAGGTTTTTGGGTTGTATACAGTTTGTACTGTATTCGGTTCGCACACTGACTGCAACCTGCCGATTCCTGAAAAATTGCCAATATCGGAAAGCGCGCGTGTGTGCGTGTGTGTGTAAAGCATAACATATTCTCTCTAACTCCCCTACTCCAACCCCTCTCTTTGTCCCATCCTTGCTTTACCCCCTCCCAATAGTCCCTCTCCCTCTCTCTCTCCCAAATATCCGGATTGGAGTTTGTCTCTGGACAGCGAGACTCCGGATGCGTCCGGGCAGTGTTTTTCTCTGGACTGCTTGGCTTCGGACGTGTCCAGGTGGTGTTTGTCTTTTGGTGGTATTTATAGTATGACCAGTAGAAAATGGATTTCGCACATTATTTTATTTCCATCTTCACTGTTATTCTATACAGAATCATTTTGATGAGACAGTATGAATCAGACAGTATGTCTGCCTTCCCTTCCCCCACCCAACTCTCTCCATTAGTGAGGGGATGGGTGGTATTTGCTCATTGTCAAATAATTATGAAGTCGCTTGATTTGAAATGTCATTTGATTTTCACAGGAATTTTCTTTTTTGAAGGTGCCTCCTAAGCCTCCTTAGCTGAAGGCATAATGTTTTTGGGGTATGTGGGTGTGTGCGTGCGCAGCAGATTTTTGTTAACACTATAATTTGCGAACCAGAGAAGGGATTTAAACAAAGTTTGGCACAAGTACGGACTGTGATACAAAGATCAAACGATTCAATTTTGTGTTCAATAGGTCAAAGATCACGTGCACTTTGAAAATCATTACTCGAGTTAGAAGCATCTGATCTTTTTTCTCTCTGGAAACCTTTAATCAAGATCAAATGTAACAGTGGGAGACACATTCGCATCAGATAATTAAAAAAATAATAATAATAAAAAAAATATATCAGCCACTTGCTTTATTTTCCATGATGATCACCATTAAAACAAGTCTGAAGACAACAATGGTTCACGAGCGGTGTTTGACGATGTAGATTGTTTCAGAAGTCAAGGATGAGACAATGTGTTAATTTTCGACCAAGTTATAAAAATGATCAACATGATGTGGTATGGGTGACAGGTTATTAGCTGAAAAATGTCGAAAACCCGGTTTTGTTCAACAACTTTCCAAATGTGACCTATGCATAACCTTTAAAGGTCACAAAACAATGTTGTGGACATTAAAATAAGGAAACAGGATACGAGCTATAGCTAATTGGAGTTAGTTCGTCAAAGAAGATCGAAAACCCGGTTCGATTCCCACAACTTTAAAAATTTGACCTTTGTGGCCTTTAAAGGTCAAAGGTCAAGGATTATGACCTTTGGTGCAAAACTTCCTCTGGAACATTCCAGGAACAATATAACGTCATATAGGCTATATGGCATTTCGCACTCCTCGGATAATTATCCATACTTTGATGAAATCAGCGTAAAAACATACTTGAAGGGGGCGCCACGGGCAAGGCGTTCAAGATAGAGCAAAATGGTTTCAATACTTTAGGGTGGGGAATGACCTCAAGATTATGCATAAAAATATTGTCATCCAAGCTCTCAAAGTTTGGGCGGTCGTATGACTTTTATGTCAAAATTCGCAATTTTCTAAGTTTTTGACCTTGTAACGAAATGAAAAATCGGACAACAACAAGTTTTAGATAATTCATTTTGCTATTCAAATACCGAAGAACCCATCCCATTCAGTCAATTCCCTAGGAGAAGATATATTTTTAATCCGACTACCCATAAAAATGGCTATTTTTGGGCGTGGCTCCGCCCACAATTGGCGGAGCATGCCCTCATCCAGGAAAACACAACTAGACATTGATATCGAACACATAACCAAGTTTCATCAAGATCGGTTCAAAGTCCACGGAGTTATGCTCTGGACAGACAGACAGACAAGCCGGTAGGCAGACATGGGTAGTCGACTACCCAATATAACCTGACGCGATGGGCCCGTTCAATGGGGAATGACCTGAGGATTAAGCACAAGAAAATTCATGATTCTAGCTTCAAGAGTTAATGCTGCAGATTGTTTTTTTCGTTAAAATACCCCCACATTTAGAGGTTTTTTGACCGTTGCTAGGCAACGGAGGGGTCCACAGCAATGGTTCTTTCTCACACATAACTAGGACATACCATGAACCTACCATACCAGTTTCATGTATATCTGACTCATAGTCTCTGAGATATAATGAACTTCGTTTTTTTATTGTTTTCGATTTTTATTGTATAAAAGATGGACATTTTCTATTTTTTTTGGTTTTAACCACATGAATGCCTTGTTGATTTGCAATTCAAAGTTAAACTTCAACATTATGTTGTTCAATGTAGTAGTGGGGCAGACAGCAGCAATTTTTTGAGAGGAATCGTGCAAATGATGATACAAGCATCAAATTTGGCACATTTGTTCTCAAGGGGATTCTAATCAAATCTGCCTGATTGGCCATTTGAAAATCCAAATTTTGAAAAAAAAAAAAAAAAAAAAAAACTTCAAAAAAGTCAAGATCACGAATCAATGTTGGATGCTGGCTGAGATTGGTGAATGTTTCAGAAACATCATCAAAGACATTCCAAGTCTGCCATGCAGTTTTCTTCCCTTTACCGCAGAAGGCAGACACAACGTCACATCCAGTGAAGGCATGGAAGTATGGGATCCCTCTAGCTTTCTCAGGCTCTATTGCAGAAACTACCTCATGGACTGGAATCCATCACGCATTGGCTCCTTGGCCAAAGGCAATCCACATGTTCTCAAGACCTAGTTTCTGTAAGGATGGCAGTACAGATATTGCTATGACTAGTACGTCCGTGTCATTAGCCTTAATGATAATGGACTTGCTACCATCCGTCGTTGCATCCCTGGTGTGTACAAATATTCGAGTGTCAGCTTCTTCATGACAACATGGAGACACAGCATCCAGTGACTTCCTTGTGTTGCTAATGTCATCTTCTCCTTTTGTGACAATGACTGTGCTTGTCGTCTGTGCTTCACACATCTTTTCCGCAAGGAAGTGAAACAGCTCAGTCTTGTTGCTGTCATCTCGAAGAAAGCTTCTCCAGTTACTTGGGGTCTTACTGGTTCCTGTCACTCTTCTTCTGATTCCTTGCCCCCTTTTCGACCTTGCCTCGGACTTCAGACTTGACTTCTTGTACACATCAAACACTACGTCCACCCTCTCGTACCTGGCACCATAGGATTCCACCTTTGGGATGATGTCTTCTTTAGCATAGTCATCAAATATGTTTGAAGTGTGTGGAGGTAGGGCATTGATAAGTGCTGAGCCATCAATGATGACTGCATCTCCCCTTGCTTCTCTGTCTGGGATGTTCACTTGCACTTCAAGAATTTCAGCCAGCTGTGACTTCAAATTTTTTTAATTTTTCAAAAGGCCAATCAGGCAGATTTGATCAGAAAGCCCTGCAGAACAGAAATGTCAAATTTGATGCTTGTATCATAATTTGCACGATTTTTCTACTATCCACTACACTAAGTTTGGGGGTTCACACTAGTCTACAATACAGAATTTTGAAGTGCATTTTAAATGAACGAGTTGTTCACTTTGTTAATTACAGACTGTTCAAACACCAATTCAGATTTCTACAAGTTGTTTTTTTTTTAAACAGGGTCTAAAGGTCATGTTGGACTACACCTTTGTGTGGTGTAGTCCCACACATACAAGTTTGCTCCCATCATTCAAATCTATAACAAAACTTACAAACCTATTCATAAATCTATGGTACTTTTTAATACTATGTCAATTGCTGATAATGTTGGGGATCAAACCGAGATAATGACAGCTCAATGGCAAGTATGCTAACCAGAAAGCCATCCTTCAACCAGTTTTATTTACTGCCTGTTCAAATAATGAATTGTGTCATTCATGGTTTGTCAGTTAAAGACTTTTTTTTTAATGTTGGGCAAAAAAAAAAAAAAAAAAACTAAACAAATAGAGGTACATTCAAAGTACACTGCTCCTGTGCCAAATAAATAAATAAATAAATAACAAATCCTCCAGCATGCGACATTACCAGGTCGCGTTCGGCACCCGGCGATGTCACTGTGTAGCAGATGGAGACAGAATTGGGAGGGAGCAGTGTACAATACTTGATTGATTAATTGCATAGTTAAAATAAATACATAGTAATCATAAAATAATTCATTTCTTAATCAATCGGCTAATAGCTTACCAAAACCACCACCATTTCATCCAAATCTGCAACTTATTGAAAATCAAGTAACTCATCGAAAAATGAATAATTAATTGATCAATTAATAAATCAAAAAAACTCTTTATAGCCAAATCAATTGGTCACTGTCATGTTCAAACATCAGCTTTCTAGCTCAAAAGATGCCTGATATATTGCCAGGATGAGAAAGAAAATAAGTATATAATAAATCGATAGTAATGAAGTAATTATTCGATGAATAAAAAAATTAAAATACCGTTTTTTTCAAAGCACACCTTCACTTTTGTCCCCAAATTTCAGCTTCCTTGATCAAAGGATGGCTGAGATATCGCCCGGACAAACAAGAAATAAAGAAAACAAATAAATGGAGTAAAAATTGAGTACTCCCTTCCTTCGGTGCCCGGCGATGACATCATGCATCGCCTGGATATGGAATTGGGAAGGAGCCGTGTACAATATTGTTTTTAGATAAACTTGTAATGGGTTGAAAGTTAGAAGGCAAATTATATTGGAGGGGTGGTGGGGGCAGGACTTTCTACCAAGTAAATGTTCAATAAATGGTACATTGTGCTCCATCACCACCAAGATGATAAGCAAGCAATAATGACAGATATAAATCAGTGTTTCTACCCTACCCCTCCAAATAAAAAAATAGCATCAAAACTCGAACGACACTCGATAGACCACATACCCCCGCCAGACTGAACAGTTTACATTTTATACCCCACTGATAGGTCAGATCTGGATCTGGATCTTGACCAAAATTAATTCGGCTTGTTCTTGTCACCGATCCAACTCATCCACAACTTTTTGAAACATCATGCTATACATCGTTTTTGGCCCCATCTCTCAATGGTGAAGAATCAGTTAAAAATTAAATAATTATCGTATTTCACCAAAATTGAATCAATTCTTCCTAGTGGCACTCCCCACCTGTCCATCAAATTTTGTCCGAATCTATCCATAACTTTTTGAGATCCTACTCAGACAGACAGACACAGAGACCGGTGAAAACAAAACCTACATCAACCTTCGAGGGAAGAGTTAAGAAACATTACAGTTGCTAACACTTAATCATTATATTATGTGGTTGCAATAGATTTTGAGAGCACATAAAAAGTCAAAATAGGGCTCGAGTTATTTATGATAATCTAGGAAAATATAAATTGATTTGGTGCATTTGGCTCAGGGCAGCTGGTTAATTTATCAATATGGCTCCCTCTAATTTAGATATAATCTAGCGTAAATGACTACGTATGTACAGGTTGTGGACAAAGGAAAAAAAATTGGAAACACCAATGTGAAGTGACTTAATAGCCCGTTGGGCTACCACGCGTGGCCAGTTCGGCCTGTATGCGCCGTGGCATAGAATCTACCAGTCTGTGGAATTCTTCAGGAGGGATACAGCACTATTCATCCATGAGAAAGTCTCGCTGTTGTGAACAATATCTGTCTGGATAGATATGCAATCCTATATACAACAAAAGGCTTGCAGGATAGTCTAGAGGTACGCACACTCGCTTCTGAGCTCTCTAGCCTGGGTTAGAATCCCGATACTGTCGTCCTGGTGTTTCACATGCATGGTGATACATCAATGTGTGTGTGTGTGCCATCCCTCCATACGTGTTAAATTGGGCGTCCCATCTTCCAGCATTAGCTGATGGAAATTATAGGTCTCACATTGTCATTCACAAAGAGTAGGTGAGCCAAAGCCAGCACCCTTAACAAATTCCAAATTCCCGTTCGAACGTACTTGGTCAAACATTTAAGCCAGGTCAGCCAATTCCGAAATAATTCGGCGAAAATATTTCGCCGGCTGTCCCCACAAGGTGGGATTAATAATGCTGTTAAACAACAAAATAGCAATCGACCAACTATTGTATAACTTTTTTAAAATTTATATTCTTTATTTGGAATTCAAGGAAAAATTCCTGATAGTTGCTTGCTCAAAAACAATGGCCAAATCATTTACATTTTTTGGCATCTCAATCATCAAAATTTTCTTCCCACATCTTCATTTGGTGATTTTGTTCAACAAAAAAAAAAGTAAAACTCACAACAACAAAAAAAAGCAATTATTTTTGTGCTCTGCACAAACTTCAGATCACATAACCAACAATAGTTTTGCCAAATCTACTATTTTAAGAGTAAAACATTTTTTACTGCTTAGGTTGGTCGGTAACGGTTTAAAGATCAATTGCGGAGGTGGGACATGCATGTGAAGAAATTTTTTTATGGTAAAAGCTATTGAGGGTATTTCTTGGTTGTTTCATGGAGGGCATAGCACGAGTTTCATCGTTAGGGCACCTATGTAGCAGATGTCATCTGAACAGTTAAGTTTGTAACCTGTTTTATTAATCACTTGGAATGCTCATAACTACTCCATCAATATCAAAACATTCTCTTAAAATCATATTGTATACACAAGATAATTAGTCCTTCAAGCAAAAGTTCATGAACCCATCATTATATTGATGTGCAAAAGTTTTATTTACTTTTATATTTTGTACACATGGTCGAGGTTCGCATGAGAGCAAACACAAAACGCACAGCAAGGGGGGCATGAGACAAGCGGGGCGGGAGAGGGAAGGACAAAACAGTGGGGAACAGCGACATTAGGAGATCTGTGGAAGGGAGAGGGATGGGACATAAAAGATGGACATTACAGGGACATTCTGGAAGGAAAGCAAGGAATTTGAAGGAGATGGGTTTGGTGTGGATTAACGAGGGTATAAAAGATTGAGGTTTTGGATGGAGGAAGATAAGATGTGGTGGTGAACATCTGTTTTGAAGGCCTAGAGGGAAGAATGGGATTGAACAGAGTGTGGGAGTTTATTCCGAAGGCGGAAAAAAAAGAGGAATGGAAGAGTGAAAGTGAGCAGCGATTCGTGATTTTGGTAGTTTTACCAGAAGGGGGGTTGTTGACCGACCTCGAGTGCCCTGCGGAAATATGGTGGGGACATATTGCAGACAGAGTGGGGGGGCGAGACCGGAGAGGACACGATGGAAGACAGAAAGACCACCAAACTCTCTGCGGTGAGAGAGTGAGAGGCCCAAAGACTCAGCCTCATCGCAGGAGATACCAATGATCCTAAATGCCTTGGTTTCCACAGCGTGAAGCCAAGAAAGGTGAGAGACAGGAGCACCTGCCCGGAAGGGAGAGCAGTACTTCATCGGGCTGCAGACAAAAACTTTGTATGTGGTCAGGAGCTGAGATGGTTCGAGGAAGTACTTTGCATGATGGAGGATTCTCAATCAGCGACTGGCTTTGGAAGCCAGGTTTTAAATGTGACTTTCCCAGGAAAGATCATGGCAGATAGTGAGATGCAGAAGCTTGAAAGAAAGGACTTTTCCAGAGGATTGTTGAGAAAGTAGATGAGGGTGGGGGGGTGGGGTTCTAAACAGTCCTTTCGGAGAGACAAAGTGAGAGTGTGAGATTTGTCAGGATTGAAAGACATGTTCCATGTGTTGGACCAGTTTGTGATTTTATCCAGATCTGCAGAGAGCAAAGAAGCTGTGGCATGCCGGTCTGAGGGATGACAAAGGGTGGAGTCATCAGCAAAGAGATAAAGAGGATTTTCCAGAGAGTCAGAGAGATCATTGATGAAAACCAGAAAAAGAACAGGACCCAGAACTCTGCCTTGAGGAACTCCAGCCTGGTCAGGAAGAGGGGATGAAAGAACTCTATGTTGGGCCACACGTTGGTTGCGACAGGAGAGGAAGTCTGCGAGCCATGAGTGGAGATGGCCTTGGATGCCACAATGCGTCAAAAGCACACGATATGTCCAGCGACGTGGCTCTGATTTCATGTCCGGCATTGAGTACCTCCTTTGTTGGGAGAGCAGAAGCAGCATATCCAGGGTCAAGTGACCTGGTCTGAAACCAAATTGATAATCATAAATCAAGCCATTGGTGAAGAGGAAGGATTTAATGTCTGAAGCGACGATGCATTCAATAACCTTGCTGAGTGGGAAAAGGCTGATTGGTCTGTAGTTGCAGGGATATGTTTTTGTACCTTTTTATGCAGAGCAGTAATGTTTGCTGATTTCCAAGCAGATGGAAGATGGCCTTGAGCAAATGAGAGGGTGAATAGGACAGAGGGTGAGCAAGAGCAGAGGAGCAGGTTTTTAGGACACGTGGGATGATGCCGTCTGGATCGGTTTCAGAGTCTGAGTCAAGGTTTGACAGCAAGCTCTCCACCTTGTCAGAATAAAAGGACACATAGTCCAGTGATCGTTGGGTGCGACTGGGTAAGGTGGGTACAGAAAGCGATAGGTTTCGGACACAATATTTCGATGCAATCACCGAGTTTAAGCATTCACCCCTTTTCATGTGCGGTATCAGCAGTGCGGCCATTTGAGGTAAGGGAGAGGATGGAGGGGGAACATACACCAGAAACAGATTTGATGAGACGCCACCAGGATTTGGAGGAGGGAAAGAGGTTTGAGAGTTCAGACTTGAGATTAGAAAGATGTTGTTTTCTGGCTCTCCTGAGGGTAGATACACACCTGTTCCAAAGATCACATGGATTTTCATGGCAAGATCACAAATTACTACCCACAGTTGTTGAAAAACTTAATGTTTACATTCCCCCTCACCAAACAATATCAAGAATAGTGCTTATATCAACATAAAATGGTAAAACTTCATAAAAGACGATCAATTTTATGTTACCTCCACAAACACCCCAGCGTGCCTCCGATAATGCACACTCGTTGCTGTATGGAAGCACGTGTCCTTTTGGGTAATCCATGCACTCCGTTGTGGCGTCACACCACAGACACTGAAAAACAAAAAAAAATCGAAATGACCTCTTGCACTCTATGCTGCAATTACTAATCTTATGATCATTACATCACCAACAAATGTTAACCAATCACGAGCATCATCAACACAGTTCACGAAACTGGATCCCAGGTTCAAAAAACTCACATACCAAGTGGATTTATCCATGCAACATTAATTTACCGAGTTGATTCATATCTATCGTCTATTAATCCTTGAAGTGCATGTCCATGTCCCTCCATGAACCTTAAACCCATTT
Organism: Eptatretus burgeri; assembly: GCF_056783735.1. Lineage (NCBI taxonomy): Eukaryota > Metazoa > Chordata > Myxini > Myxiniformes > Myxinidae > Eptatretus > Eptatretus burgeri. The sequence goes on along the minus strand of NC_140973.1, from coordinate 10,223,363 downwards.
ATATTCAGCACCAATCGAGCAGACAGACAAATACACGTTGCATTTTATATAGGTAGATAATAGGTTAAGTGATTACGAAGGGGAAAAAAAAATTACTCACAGAAACTCTCTTCAAGCAGTCATTACAAGACTTTATTGAAGTATTTGTACATTCTGAAAAACAAGTGCATCAAGAGGAATTATAATGCAATCCAGCCAATGAAATAAATGGTAGGTACATTAATACGCCGCATGCTAAAATTAACAAAGCTAAACAACATTTGGATGCGAGACCGGCATTTATATTGGAGATGCTTCTCATGTATCTTGTTATATTTTAGGGTGCTTCATACAAGCTCTACATATTCAGCGTTTTATTATTTATTTGCATTAACAACATACAAGAAAATTCTGAAACAACAAGCAGAAGCCCATGGTGGAAATACCACAATAATAAATAAATAAAATATTTTTTTTAATCTTTTTTTGAAAAGGGGAAGAACATAAGTGTTTGGGAAGACATGAGAAGGTAAAGATTTCCAGAGTTTGGCAGTGGAGGAAGAAATAAACATCGTAACGGCCCACCCTTGAGTTGCCAATGGCCACACAATGATCATGTGATGTCGTGGCTTATCGAGTATTCCTTGGTTTCGCTAATGGTGGAGGTACATAAGCAGCAAGTTCTTGCGAGCAGAAACTAAAGTAATATCTGTAGAAAAGAGAGCCTACTTTGCGGCGTAATTTAAGCGGGTTAAGTTTTGAGGTCACATTGGTGGAGTTGACAAGCCGAATAACTTTGGATTCAATTCTGTCCAGTAAGTATATGGAGCTGGAACCTCCCCAGATGTGAGAGCAGTACTCGACACAAGGATCCTTTATATAGTTGGAGCAACTGTTCAGAGGAGAAGAATCTTCGACATCTGAACAGGACTCCTAATTTCTTGGAGGCAGACTTAGCTATTTGCGTAATGTATGGATTCCAGGATAAATTTGATGTTAGAGTGATACGAAGTAAATTTATTGTATCACATGGTGTAATTGTGGAGCTTTCAAAGGAGATTGGAGAGTTTAGAGGTGTTTTTAATAACATGGTGGTGATGCGGCAGCGAGGCGTCTTTTTCCCACAACGTGGCAGCGAGGAATTTTTAATACCATGGCGGTGTTTTTTCACTGTAGTAAGGTGTGGTGAGGCAAGCATAGTGAACCGATCCACGCTAGTGTGTGTGTGTGTGTGTGTGTGTGTATGTGTATATATATATATATATATATATATATATATATATATATATATATATATATATATATATATATATATATACATATACATATATAGACACACACAGAGTACACTACATATGAAAAATAAAGACCCACTCACATCTCTCACCTGTGAATGGAGGGAATAACCAATTAGCCCCCACATAATCAATTAAACCCAGGTGACAAGGATTACACATATAAATCAACTACGCCCTTGTTCTTCTCACCGAAGAAGCTGCATAAAGCAATCAAGAAAGGCTACCAAGGAAAGCCCTTTGCTGTTTCAAACCCTTCCCAGAGTTCCTCCACAGCGATAAAGGTGTTCACACATCGTACACATGTGAGAATCCTAATACTACACACCACCTCAGCTGCCGGACTGGTTCCATCGCTTATTGGTGAAACATCAGCGACAATGCAGACAGAAGATAGTTTTGACATTTGCACGTGGTGTATGCTCAGGAGACTCGATGGTGTGTGTGGTGAAGCGAGAGATAAAGTTTCCACGTGGCAGGCAGGGCTTATCGCTCGCAGAACTGTGCAGCAAGCATCTGTATGGGATGCGGTTGAGGCACTCCCACCACCCAGTTTGGAGTCATATGATGATCGATTCCATGTATGTATGTATGTATGCATCTATATGAGCAGATAACCCAGTTCCACAAGACTGTTTTAAGGGAATTGGTTTCCAAGAGTGTGGAATATCTAAGGAGTTTGATAGTGTAAATGGCAGGGACTCCTGGAAATTCTGCAAAATGTAAAATGTGACCGAGGCCTCAACTCCTTTCTTCTTTTAGTATGCATCCCTCACTCTCTCCCAATTCCAATTCCGCATCCCTCCCCACTCCCTCGCAAGGATTGACATACAGACTAATTCCTACTGTAGCGATCTCTAGCCAAGATGGAAGGTATCACTCTGGTTTTCAGTTTTTCATTTATTCTCCCAAAGCTCCAATTATTTGGGGGTAATTAGGACAATATGCCAGGCTGTGTGACGTCAAGAGCTTTCCCTCACCGAGGCCACGTTCACAACCTTCCAGGATTCCACTTTCAGTATAAAATCATTTCTGATCACATCTAATAAATAAATAAATAAAAACCAACCGTTTCCCGTCCTCACCAGATCTCCATTGCCTCTTTCCCATTAAATACTTCCTTCAACCTTCTATTTCATAATTAAAAATATATTTGTTGACCTTGTGTTTTGTTTGTCCGTCTCGCTTTATGTTGACCACTTGTTCAACAGGCGTTGTCTGTCGACTTACCCATGCGTTTTTCTTTTTTCTTCTTAAATGCAAGGTCTAGGCTCGTGGAAGAGCTAGGACACAGAACAGATCAGGACACAACATAATGAAGGGTCAAGCAGAAGTAAGGGGAAACACCAATAGCAGGGTGGAGGGAGAAGGTAGACCGACAGACAAACAAGCGATGCAGGTAACAATGAGGGGGAAGAGAAGACCACAAGAGGTGGACAAGTTGGATACATTAGAAAAATTTTGGGAGGTGTGGGGGTGGTTTAATGGGTATAGAAAAGATCATCGCTCTGGTTGGGGGATGACCTGAAATAGTAGTAAAGAGCTGTCTTGAAGATCCTGAGGGAAGAATGAGATTGAAGAGAATGTGGAAAGCAATTCCATAGGCAGGAAAAGAGGAATGAATGAGTGGAGGTGAGCAGTGGTTCTGGAGTTAGGCCATTTGACAAGGAGGGGGTTGTAGATACTTGGAGGCAGGAGGCTGTGCTTGGAGAGGGTAGAGGGTGTGACACCGGAAATTAGGCAGGAGAAGACAAAGACCACAGACTTATCGGCAATTGCAAACTGTTCGGCCCATAGGTTCAGCTTCATCACAAGAAATTCCAATGATCTTGAAGGCCTTGATTTCCATAGCATCAAGCTGAGCAAGGTGAGGGTGAGAGGCAGGGGAGCCAGCCCAGAGGGGAGAGCAGCACCCCATCAAGCTGCAGATGAAAACTTGTCGGTAGATAGTAGCTCAGGTAATGCCAAGGACCTTGCATGACATAGGATGCGGCATCTGGCTTTGGAGGCCAACTTTGAAATGCGGCTTGCACAAGACAGATAGTGGCTGAGAATGAGACCAAAGAGTTTGAACGACTGAACCTCTTTGAGATGGTTGTTGAAAAAGTAGATGGGAAGGTTTGCAGAATGGGAGAGAGAGAGGAGGAAGAAGAAGAGGAGGAAGAAGAAGAGGAGGAAGAAGAAGAGGAGGAAGAAGAAGAGGAGGAAGAAGAAGAGGAGGAAGAAGAAGAGGAGGAAGAAGAAGAAGAGGAAGAAGAAGAAGAAGAAGAGGAAGAAGAAGAAGAGGAAGAGGAAGAAGAAGAAGAAAGAGAGAGAAAGAGGAAGAAGAAGAAGAAAGAGAGAGAAAGAGGAAGAAGAAGAAGAAAGAGAGAGAAAGAGGAAGAAGAGGAGGAAGAAGAAGAGAGAAAGAGGAAGAAGAAGAAGAAAGAGAGAGAAAGAGGAAGAAGAAGAAGAAAGAGAGAGAAAGAGGAAGAAGAAGAAGAAAGAGAGAGAAAGAGGAAGAAGAAGAAGAAAGAGAGAAGAAAGAGGAGGAAGAAGAAGAAAGAGAGAGAAAGAGGAAGAAGAAGAAGAAAGAGAGAGAAAGAGGAAGAAGAAGAAGAAAGAGAGAGAAAGAGGAAGAAGAAGAAGAGAGAGAAAGAGGAAGAAGAAGAAGAAAGAGAGAGAAAGAGGAAGAAGAAGAAGAAAGAGAGAGAAAGAGGAAGAAGAAGAAGAAGAGGAAGAAGAAGAGGAAGAAGAGAGAAAGAGGAAGAAGAAGAAGAAAGAGAGAGAAAGAGGAAGAAGAAGAAGAAAGAGGAAGAAGAAGAAGAGGAAGAAGAGAGAAGAAGAGGAAGAAGAAGAAGAGAGAGAGAGAAAGAGGAAGAAGAAGAAGAAAGAGAGAGAAAGAAGAAGAAGAAGAAGAAGAAGAGAGAAAGAGGAAGAAGAAGAAGAAAGAGAGAGAAAGAGGAAGAAGAAGAAGAAAGAGAGAGAAAGAGGAAGAAGAAGAAGAAAGAGAGAAGAAGAAGAAGAAGAAAGAAGAGAGAGAAGAGGAAGAAGAAAGAGAGAGAAAGAGGAAGAAGAAAGAGAGAGAAAGAGGAAGAGAGAAAGAGAGAGAAAGAGGAAGAAGAGACAGAGAAAGAGAGAGAAAGAGGAAGAAGAGAGAGAGAAAGAGAGAGAAAGAGAGAGAAAGAGGAAGAAGAAAGAGAGAGAAAGAGGAAGAAGAGAGAGAGAAAGAGAGAGAAAGAGGAAGAAGAGAGAGAGAAAGAGGAAAAAGAGAGAGAAAGAGGAAGAAGAGAGAGAAAGAGGAAGAAGAGAGAGAGAAAGAGAGAGAAAGAGGAAGAAGAGAGAGAGAAGAAGAGGAAGAGAGAAGAAGAAGAAGAAGAGAGAGAAAGAGAGAGAAGAGAGAGGAAGAGAGAGGAAGAGGAAGAGGAAGAGGAAGAGGAAGAGGAAGAGGAAGAGAGAGGAAGAGAGAGGAGGAGAGAGGAGGAGAGAGGAAGAGGAAGAGGAAGAGGAAGAGGAAGAGGAAGAGGAAGAGGAAGAGGAAGAGGAAGAGGAAGAGGAAGAGGAAGAGGGAGAGGGAGAGGGAGAGAGAGAGAGAGAGAGAGAGAGAGAGAGAGAGAGAGAGAGAGAGAGAGAGAGAGAGAGAGAGAGAGAGAGAGAGAGAGAGAGAGAGAGAGAGAGAGAGAGAGAGAGAGAGAGAGAGAGAGAGAGAGAGAGAGAGAGAGAGAGAGAGAGAGAGAGAGAGAGAGAGAGAGAGAGAGAGAGAGAGAGAGAGAGAGAGAGAGAGAGATCTCAGGATTTGAAGACATGTTCCAAGTCTTTGAGCAGTTTGTGATTTTGTTAAGGTCTGAGAAGGAAGAGGCTGCAGCCTGTCTGTCAGAAGGATGAGGGATGTAACAACCGAGAGTGGAGTCACCAGCAAAGAGATAAAGAGGATTGTCCAGAGTCAGTGAGATTATTGATGAAGATTAGGAATAGGATGGGGCCAAAAACACTTCCTTGGGGTCCTCCAGCCTTGACAGCAAGAGAAGAAAGGGTTCCTTTAAGAGCCATGCATTGACGACAACAGTGCAGTTAGCTCTGGATTCCATAGGCAGACAGTTTGGAGAGCAGGGCAGGATGCCAGACTATCAAAATCTCAAGATATGTCCAGAGACAGTCCTGATCCCATGTCTGATGTTGAGGGCCTCCATCCATTGTTGGGAAAGTAGAAGCAGCATGTCCAAGGTAGAGTGACCAGGTCTGAATCCAATTTGATCTGAAATGAGGCTGTTGGAGAAAAGGAATGATTTTTATGTCAACTGCGATGATGGATTCCATGACCTTACTGATGATTGGAAGTAAGCGAATTGATCTGTAGTTGAGGGGATCCATTTTTGCACCTTTTTATGTAATGCTGTGATGGCAGATTTCCAAGCAGATGCAAGAAGACCGAAGGCAAATGACTGGGTGAAAAGGGCAGAGCGAGGAAGTGGAAGAGTGGCGGAGCAGGTTTGTGGGACATGTGAGCTGATGTCATCCTGTCAAGTTGCAGAGTCAGAGTCGAGCATTGCCAGAAACTTTTCCACCTTCTTAGATGCAAAAATACAGAATTCAGGAGCAGTTGGGTATGACTGGGAGGGAAGGACGGAGACAGAGGCAGTGGCAGAGCCAGAGATGAGGGACACAAGATTATAAAGCAAACTCAGAAATGAGGTATTTGGCCTTCTCGCGAGCAGAGTTGGCTGTGATGCCATTTGAAGTGAGGGAAGGCATGACAGGGGAGCATACACCAGAGATCGAGTTGACAAGGTGCCACCAGTTTTTAAGAGGAGGGACACAAGTTTGAATGTTCATTCTTCCAATTGGACTGATGTCGTTTTCTGGCTCTCCTAAGAATAGACCCAATTATCCGTGCTAATAATGTCGGTTTGTAATCATGGTTATGGCAGGTTTTCAAAACAACTGATGAGTGCTCATGGAATCTCAACAAACAAGAAAAACAAGAACGCTTTTCAGAAAAAGTCTCGTGGGTAAAATCTCCATGCCAGTGCCAAGAGGCAAACTCATCACAGGTGAGCTCGTAATGACATTTGACATTCTGTGTTTATACAATGATTGTGCAGTCAATATAAAAGTGCAGGTATGCAAAGTCATCATAGTCAGTCATTTGATAGTACTTTTGATGTGTAAATAACTAGAATTAGAAATCAGACATTAGCAAATGAATGAAACAGCCCCTCCCTCCCCAACCACCACCGCACATCCAATGCACTTTGACCCCTGCACACCCCCCCCCCCATGTCCAATCCACTTTGACCTCTGCAAAAAAGGACGCTGGACTGATATTTACCTGCTTTTGTGCAAACGCACTGTAGCAAGGTACTCTTGTGCCAAGACTCGTTTGAATTGGTTTAAATACAAAGCCTCGGCAGGCCAAAAGCCTTAATTTTGACCCTGATGAAATTGAAAGGAACACATCAGCAAACATCTGGATCTGGCTGCTGTTTTTTGCATGAACTGTGGCAAAGTCTAATTGGTCAAATTAGATCCTAATTGGTCAAACATAAAGGCTTAGCACCCCAAATAACAATAAAAATCCTTAAAGTTTGCAACAAGTTTAACCTTTGACCCGTTTAATCTTGAAAAATAATTTCAAAATGTTTCGAACCTTCCCCCCCTCCCCCACCCCATAGGGCCTGTTTGAAAGCACTTCCTCCCAAATTTCATCTTGGCTCAAATACAAGGAAACAGCAAAGCAAAAATGGACGATTTTCGGTCTTTCACCTTTCACCCCATTAAATTGGAACCAGCGGCTGGAGGGTGGAGTAAATAAAAGGAAAAACTAAAAAAATGGGTCTGAGTATATTAGACATGAGTATATACCTCGACTAATTGCAAATTCCAACATAATTGACTCAGGAATTAAGGAATTGTGTGCGATTGCAATTCTTGGAAATAAAGGCAAAGACACAATACATGTCTACTCCCTTTAGTAGGAGGAGATGTAAAATTATATATATTGTTGTGGAATACAGCGACAAATTGCTCACAGTTCTTAAATTGAAGCACATGCTACACATTGTGGATAATTGTAGTTTCCAGCTCCAGAACCACTCAGCAAATTGTGACGCTGTATTACGGAGCAACTGAACAACAAGGGATGAGCAACACTGCACACAATGTCATCGGAATTTTGTTATTTGCTCATGCCACCAACCCAATGGACTTCTTGTGGAAGCCGCTTTTGTATCTTTGAAGTCTGCTTGCCAAAACAATGAAAGATGTCCAACTTAATGCTTTGCCCTGAAGGATTTCATTCTTTTGACAAATGTGAGATGTTGAAGAACAGGCTGTAACGATGCTGGGAGAACAAGTACACCTGGTAACACAGCTACACCTTGCAGGTAGATTTTATTCAACTTTAAACTTCAGAACAGGATGACAATCATGAATGATGAGACCACTCACTCTTTGCAACTTCACAAGTTTCTGATGCACTTTCTCCATTGTAAAATGCAGTTTATATTGAGAAAGATCCCCCCCCCCACACTTGTTTTCCCAGGAGATGAGCGGAAAAATTATCCACGTGACTGGCATTTCATAGAGTTCACCAAATGTGAGTTTTGTCTGGATCATCGATACTAATAAATGTCAATGTGTGAGTGTGAGTGTGCGAGACAGTCAATCAGTCAGTGTGTTGGCTCCATTACACCAAAACCATAAAACCGAGCAGCCTGAAACTTTGCATGCATCCCAAGAAAACTCCAAGGAAGTGAAAGAATGAAAATGAATTGGGTGTTTGGGTTAATTAAAACACCCCTTTTGAAGATATAATTAATGGCCTTATTTAATTATATCCTTAATCAGATGCATCCTCGGCCACCTCGCTCTTTGGGGCCTTAAGGCATCTTCTGGGTATCCTTGCCGGGGTCTGAAGCCACCATGTTTTTTTTGGCCTGCTCAACCATGCCTTGACTTTGAACAGGCCGCAACTATTTCTTAACGATAGTTTTTTTTTTTTTTTTTTTTTTTTTTTTTTTTGTATACCTTGGTCGAGGCTCGTATGAGAGCTAACACACAACTCACAGCAAGGAGGCATGAGGCAAGAGGGGCGGGAGTGGAAGGGACAAAACATTGGGGAACAGACACAGGTGAACTGTGGAAAGGAGAGGGATGGGGATGGGACGGGGAACATGGCGAGGGGAAGATGGACATTAAAGGGACTTTCAGGAAGGAAAGCAGGAGAATTGAAGGAAGTGGGCTTGGGTGGATTATCGGGGGGAGAAAAGACCGAGGATTTGGATGGGGGAAGAGAAGAGGCGGTGGTGAACAGAGGATTTGAAAGCTTGAAGGGAAGATAGGGAAAGAGTAGAGGGAGGAGGTTTATTCCAAATGCGGGAAAAAAAGAGGAATGAAAGAGTGAAGATGAGCAGTGATTCGTGATTTTGGTAGATAAATCAGAAGGGGGTTGTTGGCGGACCTTGAGCGCCCTGTGGAAATGTGGTTGGGACAAATCGCAGAGAGAGCAGGGGGGCAAGGCTGAGAGGAGTCGGTAGAAGACAGAAAGACCACCGACCAACCTGCGGTGATTGAGTGAGAGGCCCAAAGACTCAGCTTCATTGCGGGAGATGCCAATGATCTTAAAAGCCCTGGTTTTCGACAGCGTGAAGTCGAGAAAGGTGGGAGGCAGGAGCACCAGCCCAGAGGGGAGAGCAGTACTCCATCAGGCTACGGACAAAAGCTTTGTAAGTGGTCAGGAGCTCAAGAGGGCCGAGGAAGGACTTTGCACGACGGAGGATTCCCAGTCGGCGACTGGCTTTTGAGGCAAGGTTGGAAATGTGACTTTCCCAGGAAAGGTCATGGCAGATAGTGAGACCCAGAAGCTTGAAAGAAAAGACTTCTTCCAGAGGATTGTTGAGAAAGTGGATGGGGGGGTTTTGTAAACGGTCCTTTCGAAGAGACATAGTGAGAGTGTGAGATTTGTGTGGATTGAAAGACATGTTCCACGTGTTGGACCAGTTTGTGATTTTATCCAGATCTGCAGTGAGTGAAGAAGCTGCTGCTTGCCGGGCTGAGGGATGACAGATGGTACGGCAGAGGGTTGAGTCATCGGCAAAGAGAAATAGAGGATTTTCCAGAGAGTCCGAGAGATCATTGATGAAAACCAGAAAAAGAACAGGGCCCAGAACGCTACCTTGAGGAACTCCAGCCTGCACAGGAAGAGGAGATGAAAGAACTCCATTTAGGGCCACACGGTGACTGCGACAGGAGAGGAAGTCTGCGAGCCATGAGTGGAGATGGCCTTGAATACCATGGGCAGAGAGTTTGGTGAGTAGGGCAGGGTGCCAGACTGTGTCAAAAGCACGTGATATGTCCAGGGATACGGCTCGGATTTCCTGTCTGGCATTGAGGACCTCCATCCATTGATGGGAGAGCAGTAGCAGCATATCTAGGGTAGAGTGACCTGGTCTGAAACCAAATTGATGATTGGAAATCAAGCCATTGGAGAAGAGGAAGGATTTCATGTCTGAAGCGATGATGGATTCCATAACCTTGCTGATGATTGGGAGAAGTCTGATTGGTCTATAGTTACAGGGATCTGTTTTTGCACCTTTTTTATGCAGGGCAGTGATGTTAGCAGATTTCCAAGCAGATGGCAGATGACCTTGGGAAAATGAGAGGGTGAATAGAACAGAGAGAGGGTGAGCAAGAGCAGAAGAGCAGGCTTTGAGGACACGTGGCTGATGCCGTCTGGACCGGTTGCAGAATCTGACTCGAGGTTTGAAAGCAAGCTCTCCACCTTGTCAGGAGAAAAGGATACAGAGTCCAGGGACAGTTGGGTGCGACTGGGTAAAGTGGGTAGAGATAGTGATGGGTTTGGGACACAAGATTTAGCTGCAAACACCGAGTTTAGACATTCAGCTTTATCACGTGTGGAATCAGCAGTGCGGCCATTTGAGGTAAGGGAGGGGATGGAGGGGGAACATACACCAGAAACAGATTTGATTAAACGCCACCAGGATTTTGAGGAGGGAGAGAGGTTTGAGAGTTCAGACTTGAGATGAGAAAGATGTTGTTTTCTGGCTCTCCTGAGGGTAGCTACACACTTGTTCCGAGCTTTGTGGAAAGAACTGAGATTGCCCTCAGTTGGGTTTGCTTTCCATGAGGCAAAGGCAAGTTGTTTCAGGACAACTGCCTCGCCACAAGCTTCAGTAAACCAAGGGCGGGAGGAAGGGTAAGACAACTGAACACGAGAGGGGATAAATCTGTGCATGAGGGAGAGCAAGTTTCTTTGAAAGAATTCCCAGGATGAGTTGATGTTTGAGAAAGTAGTGATAGGAGACCAGTCTGTAAGTTTGATGGCTGCTCGGAGACCCTGCCAGTCGGCTTGAGTGAAATGCCAGACTCGACGGCGGTGAGGTGGTTCTCTGATAACAGCCAGAGAGATGTCCACTTTAATAAGGACGTGGTCAGAAGAACCAATTGGAGCGAAGGAAGAGCAGCAGTTTTTTTTTGTCTCCACTTTACTCACTCATATCTAATGCCCTTTCATCATAGCTACGAATCGCTGTGTACATCACTTTTGTAAGTACTGTACTGTAGTTTTCAAATTAGTAGCTTGGAGCGATTTCATGAATCATTTGATACGATTTTCTACGATTTACTCTCACGGACTAATTAAAGTAAATCATCAAATATTATTTTGGTTTTGAGGATCGGATATCATGAGGACTAAATAGTGAGTGTCAAAATCTGTTGTAAAATCTGATAATTTAAAGAACTAACGAGTCTTATAACTAAGCCGATAAACCTATTTACTTTAAGTAAGCAAGATGATGTTCCCTCCTTCTCCAGAGATGCACAAGAAAATGTGAAATTTCCAAAGCATTAAACTTATCTTTTTCTACTGTTTGGAGAATTATATTGAGTGAACAAATTTTTTTAGGAACGTGCCAAAATTAACCAACTTCATTGAGCTATATCATTTAGTGCATTCACTGCTCGACCTCACGCCCTGTCCCCCAGAGGGACCGCCTATCCATAAGCGTCTGCCAAATCCGTGTCTATATTTTCGAAGGTTTCACGAGGTGCTTTACATGGAATCAAATCAAATATGGTGAAAAACAGACATTTTAAAATAAAGTCATAACGTTTACATGGACTGCCAATGATGTACCCCCAATGCGTGCACAGACGAGCAGGCAACATAGCGGATTATCTGCAACGTTCATTTCACATGTGGTTGAACTTTAAGATGTCTCCAGGGTTGTTCTGCATTAAACAGCAACTCTTTTGTGGATAAAGTCAATTTACTTCATCAACTGCTGCATCTGCAGTGAAGACCGGCTTTCAAGTTAAAGGGATCCGAAAAAGTATGCAGCTACAGCCTGGCCAGCCGGGGGGTAAAAAAAAATAAAAATAAAAAAAAAATAAAAACAGAAAAATAAAAACTCTGACCAGATATAGCGTTGAAAACATTTAAACTAGAGAGCACCCGGTAGAGCACATACCTCTGCCACGCAATTCCTGACCCAGTAAAACATATCAGGCCCAACATTTTTTGAGATATCGTGTTGTATACCGTTTTTGCCCCCATCTCTCAATGGTGAAGAATCGTTTTTGGTTTTTTTTGTAATTCTCGTATCCAGATCCAGATCTTCACCAAAATCTAATCAGTTCGTCCTTGTCACACACCGAACCTATCCACAAAATTTCATCCGGATCCGCCACAACTTTTTGAGACATCTTGCACACAAACAGACAAACAAACAAAAAGGGGTGAAAACATAACCTCCTTCACCTTCGGTGGAGGAGGTAACAAGAAGGCTAAATAGCTATCAGAAGAGGCAATAGATATTGCGGACAGAGGAAGAGAGATGAAAACCAAAGGTGCATCAAGCAGCTAGATGGTGACTTCCAATGACAACCTTGGAAAGACAGAGATATTTCAAAGAGGTGTGCATAACGATATAAAGCGACGACAGAGCAGAAAAACAAGATCGTTATGAAAAGATCAGAAAGATCATGGGATTGGGAGGAAAATATCTGAAACACAGGTGAAAGAAAGATGGAAGGGCTATACGGAAACTCGATACAAATGAGACAGCAATATTATGGCAACCTTCGAAGAAAGAATACGAGTAAGAAGCAATTGTGACATAATGTGAGGTTCGTAGAGTCTGAAAGAGCTGGCAAATTTATAAGGCACCAGGTGCCAATGAAATTCCAATCAAACTCCTTAAGGTAGCTGGGGAGGAGGAAATCACAATTTTAACAGGTATGTACACACAGACCAAGAGCAGGATTGTATGGCCAAGCAGTCAGTTACATCCCATTGCCAAAGAAAGGGGATCCAAGAGAATGTTCAATAAAACGAACCATTGCCTCGATTTCACATTCTAGCAAGATATTCCAAAATGGATTTCAACACAGAATAGAAGCCTTCATCGAGTGAGAAATGCCTGTTGAGCAAGCAGGTTTCAGAAGATGAAGAGGTACCGGAGATTAAAAAAAAAAAAATCACAAATCTGAGCTTCAACAAGGAAAAATGCAAGGGAAGGTGCATCTCTGTTTTATAGATTACGAGCGTGGATCAGCTCACTACACTCGCCTCTCCACACGTCGTTGCAGAGATCGACGTCAGATTTGCTGTGTTGGCATGATTTGCAACAATCATAATCCATCGGGACCAGACTCTGTGCAGAGCGTTGGTGCTGCCTAAGCAGTCTCCTTGATGGGTCACCACTCCGACACAGGATACCAGCAAGCTGGCACTCATTTTGCCAACCTCGGAAAGATGACGGGCAGAGTCAACCCCACCTGGTATCAACTCAACAGCTGAGTGAGATTTGAACTCAAGATCCAAGGATCCCAAGCCCACCACCCTAACCATTAGGCCAACACCAGGCTTAACAATCATAATACAAACATTTATTTTGTACAAATTTATTTGTAATTTGTGAAACAATAAGGTCCAAGTGGTCTAAATGGTCAAGGGCCTAAGCTGTCTAATCTGCCTGAAGGGTGTAGGGGTCTAAATGGTGTTAAGGTCTAAGGGGTCGAAAAGGGTCTTCAGGGTCTTAACGTTAAAACAGGACATCATTCATAGGCATACAGTCTTCACAGACTGACGGACGGCTTCACGGCTTCATCGCCTCACCGACTGTGCTTTTTGTTTATATTAGTATAGAGAGACAGCAAAGCCTTCGATTGTGTTGATCATGTCGAGACAAATGGAGATGTCGGAGCACCTGATACGTTCTGATAAGAAACCTGTACACCAAACAATAAGATACAGTAAGAACAAAGTGTGGAGAGACAGAATGATTTGGGATTGGAAAAGGGGGTTAAATGGGGTTCATTTTCTCCCCTTACTTGTTCAATCTGTACGGTGAGTACATCATGAGGAAATCGAACTTGGAGGACATGGAGCCTGGAAGTCAGGATTGGAGAAAGACGTATCAACTTAAGGGATTTTGACTACAATGTGAAGGAGAAATTAATAGCCGGTTAGCGTTGGGGAGAACAGTAATGTCCAGATTGATAAAGATGTGAGAATACAAACGAAGAGCAGGTATTTCCAGTTGCAATGTATGGATGCGAGTTGCGGACAATGAAAAAAGAAAGAAAGGAAAAAAAGATTGACATTTTTGAAATATGGTGTTGGAGACGAATGTGAAAAATCCCATCGTTTTGCAAGAAGAACAAACAAATCAGTTCTTGAAGACATTTTACACCACCATGGACATCTAGGAAGCGCTGCCGATAAAACAGAAACGGTTATACTTTGGACACATCATGCGTGCAGAGATCAATCGTGCTGGGTATGGTTGAGGGAAGACGAGGAAGAGGTAGACCTTGGACGTTTGTGACGGATGGGGTAAAGGATGCACCCAAGCTGTCTCTGCCGGAGCTTTGGGAAACAGGGAAGGATGGGGATGTTTAGAGAAATCTGATCGTGAATATGCCTGTTGTTGGCTTAATGGTTAGGGTGGTGGGCTTGGGATCCTTGGGTCCCGAGTTCAAATCCTGCTCGGCCATTGAATCAATACCAGGTGGGGTTAACTCGACCTGTCATCCTTCCGAGGTCGGCAAAATGAGTGCCAGCTTGCTGGTATCCTGCGTCGGAGTGGCGACCCATCCAGGATTGTGCCCAATTGCCAAGGAGACTGCTTCGGCAGCACCAATACTCTGTACAGAGTATGGTCCCAATGGATGGATGGATGGATGATGAATCGTCATCAGACGTCGGACACGACTTGACGGAACTAGATGACAACATCTGTACAAACAGCCACATCTCATCCGTAATTGACCGAAGTGCATGCAATTTCTGTCAACCAATTGCTCTATTGCGGTTGGTCACGCCGGCTCAGCTCCTTTTGAATGAGGTGCTTTCAAAGTCTGAAGGAGAAGAAAAAAAAAAAAAAAAAGACCAAAGCAATCGATGCGTCCCATAGTCCATCACCCAGGCATCACACATGAACCCCTCCTGCAAGCTCTCCACAAGGAAGTTAGAATCACCAAACGGATTATTTTAAAGTTTTCTGCATCAAATGACCTTCCCAAAGAAACATCACGACGACATTTCCATTCAATGCCAAACAGACGCTCAACCCAGTCACAGAAAGCTGCAGCTGCAATCTTCTTGGCCTCATTATATCTGCGTAACAGGTGGAGCATGCTAATAAACTCAGGATTAATGATGTAAATACACTGTCATTCCACGAGATGTTGATTTTCGTGTGCGTGCGTGCGCATGTTGCCTCGTACAGAAAGGAGTCTCGTCTACTCGACAGGACTTGGACATTTCCACTTGACCTGCACTAGGCCTTGGTTCTCAGCGGTGCAGCTTGACATATGAGCATGCATCTGCAGAAAGCACCCTTATGAATGACTGCCACCGCTCAATGGTGAGGCCGGTTCGAACGAAAGCCAGAGGTGGAGCATCATGGGAAGAGAAGACTTGATGAAACATGCCGGCAGCAGTGGAGGAGAATTTGGAGGAAGAGATTGAGGATGTCATCATCAAAGTAATGGCAGAAACAGTGGGTGAGAGGGTGGAGAAGCAATGGTTTTTGGATCAGCAGCGAGGCCGGAATTGTGCGCTTCTGCCTCGTTTTCGGTCTGCACCCATCGCGGAACTCTGGATTCCGAGAATGCACTTGGGGCTCTACCGCTGAACCTGCAAGACCGTTTGGCCACCACAATGCTCCGTCGAGGCCGTCGGACCTTTCCCACCAATGTCCACAGAAAGTCATCATCACTACAGCAATGCTACAAGCGTCTTTGGCTACCAACCATCACCGCTCTCACAAATTGCTCTTTCCGGTTCTAACTCCCAGAATCCTTCCATCATATCTCAGGGCATTGTACATACTTTTCTAATGCAGTTCTTTCCGACAAAACTCCGAATAAAGTTCAGTCTCCATATTCTGGGTCTTGACCACTTGTGATCGGTCTTAGGCAGACCATTTAAGCCCATTTATAACACAACCTTGAAAAGACAGACTTTCTGCAAATTCAGATCCTCGATTGACAAACTTCCAACATCACAAAAGAAGATGTGCATCAACAGGATGGATCTTTATGAGCCGCAGCTTCTGCCTTACTCTATTACGTTGTCCAAGTCTCCATTCCCCGTGATGTATCGTGGTATTGTTAAATAATCATCACCTCATTAGGATTGACGACAGCATGGGATGGTTTAAAAATCACGCGTGACCGCCAGGTTCATGTACAACGATCCGGCCTCGGTCCCGGCTCCCAGCACATATCCTCAAGCGTGGAACCTCACCACGGGCTATTCATGGTCAACCAACTCAATAGGTACATGTTGCTCATCATTCATTAAATTTTCTTTAACTCTCCCCTTCCTGTTTGACCCATCTCAGGACTCCTCCTCCAATCTAAAAACTTGTACAAAATCCCCATTTTCATCCCGCTTCCATCTGCTCACCAGTCCCTGATCCGATGAGCTTCCAGTCTCTCATCAGTACCCAAACCTGTCATCCTGTCATCAAGCTCTTCCACATTTAAACAAAACACGAGTACCAATGTTCGGTCGCACTTCCTGACGCGCTTCATTCTCAACCTCATTTTCAAAACTTCCAGCAGGAAGAAGAAAAACCAGCATCTCCATTTACCGCAAACATTTGCACACCGGATCACAGCACTCGACGGTCAGATGACCATCCTCATTTTACCGCACGTCACGAACATCCTTTTGAGCACCACAGTAGATATTTGTGAAGACCTCAACGAGAGTCTCAGCTTACCCTTTGGTAAAAAAAAAGCCAGCCAAGACCTTGTTATTTTGAGACGTGTGTGTGTGTGTGTGTGTGTGTGTGTGTGTGTGTGTGTGTGTGTGTGTGTGTGTGTGTGTGTGTGTGTGTTTGTGTGTGTGTGTGTGTGTGTGTGTGTGTGTGTGTGTGTGTGTGTGTGTGTGTGTGTGTGTGTGTGTGTGTGTTTGTGTGTGGTCGTATGGCAGCTTAGCTGCCGGGGTAGCTATCATTTCTTGAAGTGCGATGGTGTCGCTGGTACGTGCCCCTCTACCAGTACACACACTAGAACTGGTACTCATTTCGCCGACATCGGAAGGATGACAGGTTGAGTCAACCCCCTGGTGTATTAATTCAGCGGCCGACGGGGCTTTAACTCAGGACCCTTGGATACCAAGCCACCACTATAAGCACTGAGCCAACACCAGGCTATTTTGAGATGTGTTCATCACAGTCTCCTATTTCAGATTTTGAAAAGGCACATTCTATAATTTGACGTACGTATGTGTCATGTCTCTGAAACTGAGAAACCAACGAGCCCGAACCTAATACTGTTTCTGCTTTTCCCTTTATATCTTCCTCCTTCGCCGCTCGCTCTTCCAGGAGCCTCGACCTTTCAGAGAAAAACAAAGAAAAAAAACAAGCAGTCATAGACAGGTACTTACGAAATCGTCAACTTGACCTCTGACCTTGTCTAATAAAAGCTGTCTCTCGAGAAGGTAGCGAAGCAAACCAGAAGTTTCTACGATGATTCTGTACCAAACCATCAAAAAATCGAATGTTTTGGATGTTTGACCTCACTGTGACCTTGACCTTTGACCGATTTTGACCAAAATCTAATCAGCACTAGCCATCACCCTCCTGAATCACGTGGTGTAATTTGACATTGGTACCTTCTTCCGTTCGAGTTATCGTGCCTACAAACAAACAAACAAGCAGTCATAGACTGGTACTTACGAAATCGTCAACTTGACCTCTGACCTTGTCTAATAAAAGCTGTCTCTTGAGAAGGTAGCGACACAAACCAGAAGTTTCTTCGATGATTCTGTACCAAACCATCAAAAATCGAATGTTTGACCTCACTGTGACCTTGACCGTTGACCGATTTTGACCAAAATCTAATCAGCACTAGCCATCACCCTCCTGAATCACGTGGTGTAATTTGACATTGGTACCTTCTTCCGTTCGAGTTATCGTGCCTACAAACAAACAAACAAGCAGTCATAGACTGGTACTTACGAAATCGTCAACTTGACCTCTGACCTTGTCTAATAAAAGCTGTCTCTAGAGAAGGTAGCGACGCAAACCAGAAGTTTCTACGATGATTCTGTACCAAACCATCAAAAATCGAATGTTTGACCTCACTGTGACCTTGACCGTTGACCGATTTTGACCAAAATCTAATCAGCACTAGCCATCACCCTCCTGAATCACGTGGTGTAATTTGACATTGGTAGCTTCTTCCGTTCTCGAGTTATCATGCCTACAAAAAAAAAACAAACAAACAAACAAACAGAAACGGAAGGCATCAATATATTTACGAAATCTTTAGATTTCGTAAGTGAAAAACCTTCCAGGAAAAGATTCAGACAATGACCACACACACACACACACACACACACACACACACACACACACACACACACACACACACACACACACACACACACACACACACACACACACACCTTTCAGTTCTATTTTAACCGCTCGCACACTCCAAATGCTTGGTGTTGGCTTAATGGGAAGGGTGGCAGGCTTTGGATCCTAGGGTCGAGATCAAATCCTGCTCAGCTGTTGAATATATACCAGGTGGGGTTAACTCGACCTGTCATCCTTCCGAGGTCGGCAAAATGAGTGCCAGCATGCTGGTATCCTGTGTTGGAGTGGTGACCCGTCCAAGATTGTGCCCAATAGCTCAGGAGACTGCTTAAGCAACACCAACACTCTGCACAGAGTATGGTCATATATATATATATATATATATATATATATATATATATATATATATATATATATATATATATATATATATATATATATATATATATATATATATATATATATATATATATATCCCTCCTTATGGTCCACCTCTCCATTTACTGTGCGTGTGCCCAATAAGGAGTGAAGAAAAGGAGAAACAATTCAAAGGTCCTTTTTATTATTGAAGAAGCTGCTCTTGCCGCAGCCAATTCCCACGGATGATAAAAAGTACTTTTTTTTCCAATTCGCAGGCGAAATTAACTTTGGATGACGTCATTACTCATTCGGTTTCCCCTCGTTGGGAAACTCCGCTTGAGCTCAAGGCCGTTTCCTGATAATACAACAGCTGTTACTTCGTTTGTACACAGTACAAGGCTGCGGGGTAGCATCAATGGCCGGAGGTGTGGCTGTGCCGCCGACGCGATGCCCTCCTCCAGGTTGAGGCAGGAATTTGGAATTTGTTCAGGGTGCTGGAGATAGCTCGCCTACTCTTGGTGAAGGACATCGTGTGATATTTAAAGTACACCAACTAAGGGACGGTACACACTCACATTGATGAATCACCGGGATGACGGTTTATAGCCGGGTCAGGATTCAGACCCAGGAGAGATAGCTTTGAGGTGAACGTGCGTACCTGTCGACAGTCCTGCTGTTCAGACATGAAACCGAACATCCTGTCCGTTAAAGATCCCACGCGACGTTCTTCGGGAAGAGTAGGCGAGCTATCGCCGGCACCCTGAACATGTTCCTGCATGGACTGCAAGGAGAAAGTGGTCTCATCTTATTGGACGTTCCTTCACACCTGGTGTGTGTTTGTGTGTTTGTGTGTTTGTGTGTTTGTGTGTTTGTGTGTGTTTTTAGTTTCCAAGCTGCTAGTTAGCGCTTGCCAAGCTAGCCGTTCCTTATCGACCCTTTCAAATTGAATGCTCCACAAGAAACTTGGTAACTGAACACATCCCTGAAAAAAGGTAAGTGAAGGAATAACATACCTGTGTCATGACGTCATCGTCGGTTCATTCATTCCTTCTTTCGACATTTATAAAGTGGTAACTCTACAGGTATTCCACGCAAGGTGGCTCGTTCATTCACGACCTCTCAAGACCCCGATCTCCCTCTCAAGACCCCGATCTCCCTCTCCCTCTCCCTCTCCCTCTCCCTCTCCCTCTCCCTCTCCCTCTCGTTCGGGGTGCAGGTGTGCTGATTCTCACCTTCGTTGCCGTTGAGTCCAGCAGCGCAGGAAAGTAACAGAAGGAGTGCGGGCAGCGCCGCTCCCATCGCGAGATGCACCATGATTCCGGCCACCGAGGCTCAGAGTTGTGCGAGATCCTCGGAAACGGTGCAGGTGAGGAGCGTGAGGCAGGTGAACCAAGGATAGGTGTAGTACAGGTACTCTCGCCACTTTATACTCACGGGACACACCCAAACCCGCCCACACCACACGTGATCTCTCGCA
Source organism: Eptatretus burgeri (assembly GCF_056783735.1). Lineage (NCBI taxonomy): Eukaryota > Metazoa > Chordata > Myxini > Myxiniformes > Myxinidae > Eptatretus > Eptatretus burgeri. Next base: position 10,203,411 of record NC_140973.1, on the reverse strand, counting down.
CCTTTTCTGTGGCTTTTGTCGGGTTTAATACCCTTTGGGATGTTCATGTGTTTTAGTTAGTTGTTTCTCTTGACCATGTTCGTTCATATATTACGTATACATTGAGGTCTCGCAGGGCGGCCCGGCGTTGTCGGGTGCTGTTCTCATCCTGTGTTGGTATTTTCAACAAATGAAGTTTTAGAAAATTAAAAAAAAATTGAAAAATATAAAGAAAAATTCTGGGAACCGAAAACACTTCCCGAACCCACTAACGAATGGGGTCAGGGATCATTTAATATCACCTTTCACCTAACGACAAAGGATTTGTCACTATAGAGATATTAATAAATAAAAAAAATTACAAAAAATAAACTTTTTTTCCCAAATTGAATTTTTTTTTTTTTCCTGAAACAAAAATTTTCAACAGCTGACAAACTGATGAAGATCCGTTTGGTCATCTCTGAGAAAAATGGCCACACACACGCACACACACGTACACACACATACGTGTACACACACATACACACATACGCGCACACACACACATACATACACATGCACACACATACACATGCACACACACACACACAAACATGCACACACGCACACACACATACACATGCACACACGCACCAACATACGCACACACACATACATGCACACGCACACACACACAGAAACATGCACACACATACACATGCACACACACACACACACACACACACAAACATGCACACACGCACACACACATACACATGCACACACGCACACACACACATATGCACACACACATACATGCACACGCACACACACACACGCACACATACATACACACGCACACACACGTGCTCACACAAACATACACATACACATGCACATACACACGCATACATACACATACACATACACATACACACGCATACACACGTGCACACACATACATACACATACACATGCACATACACACGCATACATACGCACACATACACATGCACACACGCACACATACATACACACATACATATACGTGCACACACACATACACATGCACACACACACACACAAACATGCACACACGCACACACACATACACATGCACACACGCACACACACACATACGCACGCACACACGCATACATGCACACGCACACACACACACACACACGCACACATACATACACGCGCACACACACGTGCACACACAAACATACACATACACATGCACATGCACACACACGCATACATACGCACACATATACACACACACACAAACATACACACGTGCACACACATACATACACATGCACACACGCACACATACGTACACACATACATATACGTGCACACACACAAACATGCACACACGCACACACACATACACATGCACAAACGCACACATATACACACATACGCACACACACACACACACACACACACACACACACACACACACACACACACACACACACACACACACACACACACACACACACACACGCGCGCGCGCACGCAGTGGTGGTTGGGGGGGAGGGGAGAGGTGGTTGGGGGGGGGGGTAGAGGAGAGAGATGAAATGGGCAAAGAATAAGGGGGACAGGGAGAGGGAGAGGGAGAGGGGGTTCAAAGTTCTTTTTTTGGCAACACGATATAATCAGAGATCTGTACATCCATCCAAATATGGTGGAGAGGACGGAGAGAGGAGAACATTTCGAGAGAACTGACCATTTTGTATTTGTAACGATATTTTGTTCAATGTTGGGGTTCAGAATCCAGTAAGACGATGAGATTTCAGGAAGGCAAAGTTTGAGGACATGGGGAGAGAGATTCGGTGTTCTGATGAATATAATAACCATTCCTTTGATGCCATGAGGAGAACACGAGGAGCTGCCGAGGCAGTTTAATGTGGCTGAAGGACACAATCCTGGATGGGTCGCCAATCCGACGCAGCATACTCGAACGGCCTAGTACCCCAGTAAGGTGGTGCTCCTCGAGCGGAAAAATACTGAATGAATTGTTCATCAAATAATATCACAACACAAGTAGACATCAATAATGGGAAATGAAAAAGTTTGTCATCATCATGTCGAAGGTGGAGAACGAACCGCTTGGAGAAATCCAGATTGGAAAAATTACACGTTTGGTCAACTACACGGTTATAGAAGGTCTTGATTCCAATGGTACAGTTGGTTGTTGCAGGGCTAGACAGGAGGAATCGGAGATGCAGCTCCCTGGCGTGGTGGCAGTCGAAGTCATCACAGATGAGGAACAGATAGTTAGGGGGGAATGCTCATTACATCCTTTCTCTTTTTCTTTGCTCCTTTACCTGCTACCTGGTCATCGATATCAACAGGTGTTTCAGAGTTGATCCATGTTGAAGGAAATTTATGTATGTGGATGGTGGATGTTACTCTGCGCAGATAAACTGAAGAGGTGAAGATGAGGTTGGGGATGGAGAGATGAGATTTCTCTTCCGGATCACATGTAATGTATTGCCAAAAGAAGAAGAAAAAAATATTTAAGAAGTTTTAAGTCATTAAAGGCAGACCAGGTGATGGAGATAACTAGGTGGCTAGTAAAAGGAGAAAGACAATGATGGAATGCTTATGATTCACGAGCAAACACATTTTTGATATGATCTATTTACGTGGATTTTGAGGACCTCAGTAGACGATGGATAAAACAACACCACTTGTGATTTCAACTTGGGATTAACCAGCATCATTAATTTTGTTTGTTTACCTCTGCCACCGAATGTGGATGGAGGTTATGTTTTCACACTTGCCTGTCTGTCTGTTAGTTGCGAAAATCGAACATTTTTCAAGTATATTGGTTGGTTGCGTGAGTTACTCTGTTTGCATCTTTGTTTGTTCTTGTGTGTATCACTAAGAGGTCACAATTTTAAACCGATCTTCATGATACTTCACCACATGGTAGAGGTCATCACAAGCAAGAAGCCTAATGTTTTTCAGGTCTTAAGGTCGACATCGGCCAAAGGTCAACCAATTTTTCAAAATGATTTATCAACAATTCTGTCCTATTGTGACACCCCAAGCATTCAAAGGTCGTGCATGTGCCCGTGTGGATATTTTGTCAACCAGAATCCATTCTAGTCAGACACATCCATCCGAGTGCACGTACTTATCGCCCGACGCTCGTGAAGCGGAAAGCGTGGTTAAGCAATCGGTAGCGTACGTACGTCGTACATGTGTGCATTTTGTTGAGAGCGTACATTGAAAACCGTTCCTTGGAGGAAATTGAAACTTTACCACATGCTACATGATGATGTGACATTGCAGTCACTCTTTTGAGGTCAACATTGGCCAAAGGTCAAAGTATGCCAATTTTATAAAATTGTCAATTTTCATCCGATTGACAAGAAATTTGAAGATAATTTGCACGTCAAGACACTGAATTTAACCACTAATTGCTTTCAATGTCAACATAGGCCAAAAGGTCAACATGGACCGAATATCTAATTGTCAATTTTCATCCGATTGACTTGAAATTTGAAGACGATTTGCATATTAGGTCATTCAATGGAACCACGAGTTATTTTTGAAGTCGACATCGGCCAAAATATCAACAACTAAGGTGGTATTTCTAAAATCCTCAGTTTTCAACGCATTGACTTGAAATTTGAAGAGGATTTGCAGATCAAGTCATTGAATTCAACCAACTATTGTTTTTGAGGTGAACACAGGGCAAAACATCAATATAGGCAAAGTTGCTGAAATAGTCAATGTTCATCCAATTGACTTAAATTTGAAGAGGAGTTGCATATTTGGTCATTGGTTTCAACCAACTATTATTTTTGAGTTCAAATTTGTTTTATGGATCTTTGCTGGAGAGCTTGGGTGTGTGACACGGATGAAATGATGAGATTTTGGTGAACATCTGAATCCGGATCTGGATCCGAGAATTTTTAAAATGATTGTTCACCATTGAGAGATAGAGCCAAAAACAACACGTAGGAGGATATCTCAAAAAGTTACGGACTGATTCGGACGAAACTTGGTGGATGAGTTAGCTAGACCAAGCTGATTAAATTTTAGTTAAGCCGGATCTGGATTCAGACCTAATCATTGGGATACAAAACATAAACTAATTAGCTTGGCAAAGGTATGCACTCCAGCGAGTGTCCTTCTAGTCTGAAATGGGAACACCAAACAAGCCAACATGAGTTTACTACCTTCAAATCTTAAGATTATTATTATTTTGTATGCAAACTGTGTCTGCTGGTTGCATCATTGCTGAGAGTGCAGCTGTGCCATTGATGCAGTGCCTCCTGTTCCCAGGAAGCTCGTACTCATTTTGCCAACCTCAGAAGGATGACGGGCTGATTCAACCCATCTCGTGTTATCTCACGGCATGACGGGCTCAAACTCAAGACCCTAACATCTTCAACCAGCCACCCTAACCGTGAAGCCAACATCAGGCTTATCTTGAGATGAATTAGCCACAAATTGTAAAACCAAAATTCTTTTATTGTCATATAAATATACGACTATAAAATATATTATTCCTCATCTGTATAAAATAAATAATAAATATCAACTAGAACTGCCACTTTATAACTGCTGGCAGTGATGACCGGGTACCCAGTCCATCCGCCTTTGACACAACTGATACAACATGAGACTTAAATCATAGTCGCAAAGTTTCGCATTTATCGGATAAGCGGTGCCAAAGAAAACATTATTTAATGGTGATACAAACACAGGCCTGCTTCGAGACGTCGCGGAACAGACGAGTTACGAACCGGGCAGCACAAAGCGTTCAATTTCCTTATTACTGGTGAACAGATTCAAATAATTAAATAATTCTGGCTGCCAAACCGCGTGACGGATCAGGTTGAAATTTTAAACTTTTGTTTCGCATGTCGGCTAAATTACAAATTTGAAGTTTCGTATATATATAGAAGCAGCGGTTACAGAGTAAACATTAATTAATATTTATCCTTCAATCCAAGATGGCGGCCAAACCATGTGACTTGTGATGTCATAATTTTCACCACATGTGCAAACATGGTCGCAGACGATAACTGCAAATTTTCACTCCGCGAGGTTAAGCAGTTTCAGAGAAAACATTATTTAATATTTTTCTTAAAACCAACATGGCTGCCAAACCCTGGGCCCAATCCCGTTGAAATTTCAAACCCTCATTCCGCATGACTGTTCCACCATAAAGGTGATGTTTCACATTTATTGATGTAGTAGTTCCAGAGTAAACATTAATTAATATTTTTCCTTCAATCCACTATGGCTGCCAAACGTTGTGTCGTACCTCAAAAGGGGGTGAGAACTTTTTATTCGTCATAGAGAGGCGGTCATAGTGGTGGAGTTTCGCCTGGATCTGTTCAGTCGTTTCAGAGAAAAAGACGTTTAAAGATATTGTTTTTCAATCCAAGATGGCTGACGAACCATGTGACCTATGACATTACAAATTTATATTCTGCTTCCAACTGGGTATTGGAACACGTTTGTGAAGTTTCGTGTTAATCGGTAAAGGTGCGTTTTTCTATCCAATATGGCCGCCAAACCATGTGACGTGTGACATCAGAATTTTGACCACGCGTGCACACACGATGGTAGATGATAATTTCAAACTTTCGATTTGTTAGGTTAAGCAGTTCCAGAGAAAACATTATTTAATATTTTTCTTAAATCCAACATGGCGGCCAAACCGTGTGACATCAATTCGAAATTAACAAACTTGTATCGCCTACGTGTCCCGAATATAGTTCTGAAATCTGCCCTTCATCGGACCAGCGCTTCTGGAGAAGATGTTTGAAGGTTTTAGGGTTTTTTTCAAGATGGCCGCCAAACCATGTGACCGATCAATAAGAAATTAACAAACTTGAGAAAGGACCTCATGGGGAATATATGTGTGAAGTTTCGTCTTCATCTGTCTTGCCCTTCTGGAGAAGAAGATTTTTAAAATTTATTCATTTTCAATCCAAGATGGCTGCCGAACCTTGTGACTTATGATATCATAAGTTTAAATTCTGCTTTCCATCGTCGACCCGAACAAGTGTGTGAAGTTTCGTGTAAATCGGATAAGGTCTATTTTTCTATCCAAGATGGCCGCCAAACCATGTGACTTCTGAGGTAAAAAAATTTTTTACCATGTATGCAGACTTGAGGGAGGAAGGCACTTGCAAATTTTTGCTTCGATGGCTTATGAAATTCCAGAGAAAACATTATTTAATATTTTTCTTAAATCCAACATGGCGGCCAAACCATGTGACCTATCACTTCAAAATTAACAAACTTGCATCGCATGCATGTCACGAATATAGTTCTGAAATCTCGCCTTCATTGGACCAGCGCTTCTGGAGAAGAAGATGTTTGAAGGTTTTAAGGTTTTTTTCAAGATTGCCGCCAAACCATGTGACCTGTCAACAAGAAATTAACAAACTTGAGAAAGGACCTCTTGGAGAATGTACCTGTAAAGTCTCGCCTCAACCTGTCCAGCCCTTCTGGAGAAGAAGATTAAAAAAAAAAAAAACACTAAAAAACAAGATGGCGGCTGAATTACGTCATCGATGACGTCAAGAAAAACATTTTCGTCAGTGATTTTAGACGTAGATGATGCTCAAAATTTTTCAGATTTTTCCCATACGGCGTTCTACTTGACGAATTTTCACCGGTATATCACTTCACCTATGACGTCACGAAAAATCACACGTGTTCCCCATAGGGAGCTTAGTAAAATGTATCAAGCGAAAAAACTTTCCATTGCACGGTTTCTGAGATACAGAGGTCCAAAGTTTACTGTTTTTTTCAAGATGGCGCCCGCACCACGTGACCAATGACGTCATAATTATAACTTGATTGTGCTATCAAAAAAGATACATCCTATGGTGAAAATTTCGTGTCGATCGGTCTTAGTGTCCCAGAGAAAATGATTTTTAAAGCAAAAAAGGGTGCAAAATGCCGGCGGAAAAATAAAAAAAATAAATAAATAATAAATAAACAGAAGAAAAACAATAGGGTACCCTGTACTCACAGGGTACCCTAATTAGAAATAAACAGTCTGTTTAAAAAAATAAATTCTTTAACCCTCTAGAGCCCCAGGGGTCATCGGTTTTTGTTCTTTCAGAACATTTCGTGGGCTCTAGAGGGTTCAGAGAGACATTGTGTCATCATACATTCTGAACAGGTCACAGTGTCCTGGTATACCAAAGCGCCGTGTGAATGCAGATCCTCAATCGGGTCATGTTATCGAGGGTGTCGAGGATGCAGGGTGAGGGACATAGGGTCATGTTATCGAGGGCGTAGAGCACTCAGGATGTTGGAGATAGGGTGGTGTTATCGAGGGTGTAGAGCACTCAGGATGTTGGAGATAGGGTGGTGTTATCGAGGGTGTAGAGGACTCAGGATGTTGGAGATAGGGTGGTGTTATCGAGGGTGTAGAGGACTCAGGATGTTGGAGATAGGGTGGTGTTATCGAGGGCGTAGAGGACTCAGGATGTTGGAGATAGGGTCGTGTTATCGAAGGCGTAGAGGACTCAGGATGTTGGAGATAGGGTGGTGTTATCGAGGCTGTAGTAGACTCAGGATGTTGGAGATAGGGTGGTGTTATCGAGGCTGTAGTAGACTCAGGATGTTGGAGATAGGGTGGTGTTATCGAGGGTGTTGAGGACTCAGGATGTTGGAGATAGGGTGGTGTTATCGAGGGCGTAGTGGACGCAAGATGCGAGCGATATTCTCTGCTTCATGAGCGAAGCTAGTCAAAAGGTTGTGTTCATGCACGATGTTCTCCCAGCTGCCCAGATCACCCGTTCTTGTCGGGAAAGGTACTTGTTCTTCAGGCAGCTGTACCTGTTCCACACCACTGTGAATCTGTAGAACATGAGCCATTCGTGCTTGGTCATCGGTTTCAATGTCAAAGGATGAGAAGATGATAAATGGGTCACCAAATTTCGATAGACCATCAAAGTTTCAAACCAACATTATTTTGAAATTACATTTCATGGTTCGTCTCTGTAGATTGTATTGATCTAAAGACCTTTGATTAACATTTTAACTGCCTGTTGAATAGACCCCTCTGTCACAATCTCAAAATACCTCTGCAGATAGGAGCTTGATCAGCTCTTCAATGTTGTTGAGGAGACGAAACAGCTGATTGCCAAACTCCTTTCGGGTGTTGTTTAGGTCTTGCAGCTCTTGCTTGTGGAACCGCAATGATCGGAGGATGCTCGGAAGGCAAGATTCTTTGACATAGTTCTGTTTGTAAAGAATCATTCCAAATCACAGTCGTTAAGGAAACGGTCCTTTTGAACAAGGTATAAAAACCAGAATGCTTGTGATTAATATTGTTGTGATAAGAAAGAATTTGTGCTTTTCTCAATTTAAGCATTCTTTGTTATTTTTGCAATCACATCGCTCGATGAGATTACATGCTTTGGCTTTCAAATATTATTATTTGGCCTAATTGTATTCATAAGCTAAGACTGGCAGGCCTGGCCTAGAGGTATGCACACTTGCCTCAAAGCTGCCTTGCCGAGGTTTGAATCCCGACGGAGCTATAAACTGTCATCCTGGTGCTTCACAGGCAGGGTGATTCATCAATGTGTGCACCGTCCTCAGGATAGACGTTGAGCCGGTCGTCCTGTCTGCCAGCATTTGTTGGTGAATGTTAAAGATCCCACAGTGTCCTTCGCAAAGAGTAGGGGAGCTATCACCATCATGAACAAATTACAAGTTCCTGCCCTAACCAGCAGAGGGCACTGCATCAGCGGCACAGCCACACCCTCAGTTCATGATGCTACCCCGCAGCCTTGTGCTGCATACGAACGAAGAAGAGTTCAGAAGATATTGTGATAGTTGAGAGCTAATGCAAATAACTTTCCTCCTTTCTGCACCAAAACAATTTTGAATGAATGTTCTGACATTACAGAGAAGGGGGGTGTGTGTGTGTGAGAGAGAGAGAGAGAGAGAGAGAGAGAGAGAGAGAGAGAGAGAGAGAGAGATAGAGAGAGATAGAGAGAGATAGAGAGAGATAGAGAGAGATAGAGAGAGATAGATAGAGATAGATAGAGATAGATAGAGATAGATAGAGATAGATAGAGATAGATAGAGATAGATAGAGATAGATAGAGATAGATAGATAGATAGAGATAGATAGATAGAGATAGATAGATAGAGATAGATAGAGATAGATAGAGATAGAGATAGATAGAGATAGAGATAGAGATAGAGATAGAGATAGAGATAGAGATAGAGATAGAGATAGAGATAGAGATACATACACACACACACGAAGGCTGGAAATAATGATGATGAGGGGGGGATGAAATAAGGAGCATGGTTAAGGGGAAGGTGATAAATTTCCTTTGGTAAGCGGAAGTTATCAGCAAGACTCATGATAGTATAAAATCAATTAACGCTGTATATTTTATCAGCCCTCATTCAATTGATCAGTCCACATATAGATCAAGGTTTTCCCATCCCGTTCAAACAACATCAGGATGCTCACACCAAGTCATGAATGTTGTTTGCTGAGAAACAAACATGGGTTGGTTGCTACTCCATCACAAGGGGTTCTGGGTTAAGGCAGGAATTTTAGAAAACACCTAGAGTGCCAATGACCTACGCTTGAGTAAGACCTTCCATCCACTGGGACCATACATTGTGCAGAGCATTCGTGCTGCCTGAGCAGTCTCCTTGGCTATTGGACACAATTCTGGATGGGTCGCCACTCTGACACAGGATACCAGCAAGCTGGCACTCATATTGCCGACCTCGGAAGGATGACCGGCAGAGTCAACCCCACCTGGTATTAATTCAACAGCCGAGGGGGATTTGAACTCAGGATCCTAGGATCCCAAGCCCACCACCTGAACCATTACTCCAACACCAGACACAGTAAGACCCGGTGGATCTTTAACGTACACCGGCAAATGCAAGACAGGCAAGGCGGTATACTGGTTGATGCAAGACAGGCAAGGCGGTATACTGGTTGATGCAAGACAGGCAAGGCGGTATACTGGTTGATGCAACACTTTGCCTGTGCAGTCCCCAGGGTGGTGGTTTTTAATTGGGTGAGGACTCAAACACAGATAAGACTGCTCCAAGGATTAGACTGTACCTCTGAGCTATCTTCTTGCCCCATGGTCCCTTAACATGACAAAATTAACCTATGACTCCAGCCAAAATAATTTTCTTTTTGAATAATACAAAAAAAACAAAAGTTGATGCAGTTGTATGATAAATAATTTGTATAGATGAGAAATACAGTGGATAAAAACAAAGTATGATGTGTGAAAAAACAGCATACCCAGAAGGCATTTGGGGTAGTTGGCTTGTTGGAGCATTCAGGCAGGGGTGTATTAGGAATTCGGTGATGAGCTCCAATCTCTGCACCAGCCAGCATCTTCTTGTTCTGCACAATTAAAGATTTGAAAGGAGATGGCATTATAGGTGTGAGCCTTTAATGTGGACACACGCATCACACCTGTCAAAACCCTTCTCGTGGCTATACATGAATTTATCAATATGTACCGTGCACCAACCTGGCAGGATGGCCGAGAGGTGTGCAGTCGAGCCTGGGTTCGAATGTTGGTTTGCAGTTTAGCCTGGGATAGCCTCGGCTCTAGGCCATAGAGGTGTGCAGTCTAGCCTGGGATAGCGTAGGCCCTAGAGTTGTGCAGTCAAGCCTGCATTCGAATGTTGGTATGCAGTTTAGCCTGGGATAGTCTCGGCCCTAGGCCCTAGAGGGTGCAGTCTAGCCTGAGTTTGAATGTTAGTATGCAGTTTAACCTGGGATAGCCTCGGCTCTAGGCCATAGAGGTGTGCAGTCTAGCCTGGGATAGCGTAGGCCCTAGAGTTGTGCAGTCTAGCCTGAGTTCGAATGTTGGTATGCAGTTTAACCTGGGATAGCCTAGGCTCTAGGCCCTAGAGGTGTGCAGTCGAGCCTGGGTTGGAATGTTGGTACGCAGTTTATCCTGGGATAGCCCAGGCCCTAGGCCCTAGAGGTGTGCAGTCTAGCCTGGGTTCGAATGTTGGTACGCAGTTTAGCCTGGGATAGCCTAGGCCCTAGAGGTGTGCAGTGTCGCCTGGGTTTGAATGTTGGTACGCAGTTTAGCCTCGGATAGCTTAGGCCCTTGAGGTGTGCATTCTAGCCTGAGTTCCAATCCCGACCCAGCTATAAACCGTCATCTCGGTGTTTCACAGGCAGGGTGATTTATCAATGTGTGTGTCATCCCTCGGATGGACGTTAATTGAAATCCCATGTGTCTATCAGCATTAGTTGGTGGATGTTAAAGATACCACGGCGTCCTTTAAAGAAGAGTAGGGCAAGCGATCACCGGCACCTTGAACAAATTACAAGTTCCCGTCCTGACTTCCTGTGTCGGAGTGGCGATCTTCCCAGAATTGTAACCCTAACCATAGAAACTGTTTCAGCAGCACCAACGTTCTATATAGAGCATGGTACGTGATCCGATCTGTACCGTGCACCACCGATGAAACACTTCATCAAGTTGCAGCTCATGAATTAATTTGTTCCAAATTGATATTAATCAACATCATTATCTGACGTATAAAGTTAATAAACCCTCCACGTGGTCAGCTTTATGTTCAATGAAAGTCATTGCAACCTCAAATCAGCATGTGATGCAGACTGTGCAGGGTTTCCTTGGTGAAAGGGTCATTGTTACATAAGACAACTAACTGTGTGACATCAGGGGATTTCTAAGTTGCCCCAAAACACAGTTTCCATGGTATTGAGGAAGTTGTCAAACTGTTTATTTCAAAATAGCATCCTGTTCTATTCCACATGTGCAAGCTGTGGATAGTAGAGTTCGCTTTCACCTTATTTCATGAACATCTCGATGAATATTTGTTCCAACACAACAATGTAGTTATATTATGTGTGTCGTATTTGGAGCAAGTGTCTTGATCGATACGAGATTGGTTGTTGGGAAACGTGGTGTCTCTGACGTTTTGAGTGGTAGCCCTTCATCGGAGTGAAAGAGCACCTTTGGTTTGCAATTTTGCTCTGATGGGCTCTTTTGCTCTCCGACGAAGGGTGAATGCTCAAAACTTCAACTGCACATTATTTCCCACGGCGGTTAACTTCCTCATCATGCAGCCCAGATAAAAATAGTCGTAATTCTTTGCAGGCTACTGTCGTAGGACCTCTTACCAACTATAGTATATGAGAGTACTACTCTCTAGTACTATAGTTCTAACTGGAGAATTTTTGCCTGGGTTACAAATATCATATTGTGTAAGGTATAGATTTCCTGGTCTTCTCGACGCAGATTGAGTACAATTTAACATCAACAACTTTTGCACACTCTTTCGCTCAACTGGAACGTAGTTCCAGGGAGCTTATGGGATGGTGCATCGTCAATCCGTCTGTCCGTCAATCCGTCCATCCACAAACACAAGATGGATACGGAAGCAAACACTCAGGAAAAACTGGATATTTGGGAAGAGATGTGGTTGGGATTGGGGTTTAACGTCGGTGGAAAAGATCATAGTTTTGGATTGAGGATGATCTGAGGTTGTGGTGGACAGCTGTCATGAATACCTGGGGGAAGACTGCGATTGAAGAGAATGTGGAAGTTAGTTCCACATTCTGTTCAATCCACAAGTTGGGGAAACAAAGACGAATGAATGGAGGTGAGCAACGATATTGGATTTAGGTAGTTTCACCAGAAGGGGTAGATGGTGGACTGTGTGCACCCTCCAGAAACCTGGGGGGGGGGGGCAAACCACGGAAAGAGTAGAAGGTGCAAGACCAGAGAGGAAATGGTAGAAGATAGAGTCCACCAACCTGTCTGTGATGTGAAAGTGATAAGCCCATAGACTCAGCTTCAAGCTGGGACATTCCAATGATCTTGAAGGTCTTGAATTTCTATGGTATCAAGCCGAGCAAGATGTGAGGCAGGGGAGTCAGCTCAGAGGGGAGAGCAGCACTCCATCAAGCAATGGATGAAGGTGTTGTTGATTGATAGGAGTTCAGATATAAATGGAAAAACTTTGTATGATGGAGGATGCCCAGTCAGCAAATGGCAACTTTGAAATGTGTTTTGCCAAAGAAAAGAGTTTGAGTAACTGAACTTCCTCAAGAGGATTGTTAAGAAAGTAGTTGCTGGGGGGGTGGGGATTGCCAGATGGTCCTTTCAGCGAGAGATGGAGGAGATAGAGATAGATAGATTTGTCAGGATTGAAAGACATATTCCAAGTGTTTGACCATCATGTGATTTTGTTTTCAAAGTCTAAAGAGAGGAAAGAGGCTGCAGCCTCCCTGTCTGAAGGATGAGGGATGTCACAGCAGAGGGTTGTCATCAGCAAATAGATAAAGAGGATTTTCTAGAGATTTAGAGAGATCATTGATGAAGATCAGGAATTGGACTGGACCCAAAACACTGCCTTGGGGAACTCCAGCCTTATCAGGGAGAGGAGATGAAAGGATTCCATTGAGAGCCCCATGTTGGCTCCAATAGGAGAGGAAGTCAGGAAGTCAGGAAGCCATGTGTGGAGTTAGCCTTGGATGCCATCGGTAGACAGTTTGGAGAGCAAGGCGGGATGCCAAACTGTATGAAAAGCATGAGATATGTACAGAGAGACGGCCCTGATCTCACGTCTGATATTGATGGCCTCCATCCATTGTTGGTAGAGTAGGAGCAGCTTATCAAAGGTGGAGAGACCCGGTCTGAATCTAAATTTATGATCTCAGATGAGGTCGTGAGAGAAAAGGAATTATTTTATGTCAACTGCAATGATGGGTTCCATGACCTTGCTGATGATTGCAAGGAGGTTGATTAGTCTATAGTGAAGGTGGTCCATTTTTGCACCTGTTCATGTTGTGCATTGATGTTTGCTGATTTTTTTTTTCAAGCAGATTGAAGATGACCTTGGGCAAATGACAGGTTGAAAAAAAAAAAGAGAGAGAGAGAGAGAGAGAGAGAGAGAGAGAGAGAGAGAGAGAGAGAGAGAGAGAGAGAGAGAGAGAGAGAGAGAAAGAGAAAGAGAAAGAGAAAGAGAAAGAGAAAGAGAAAGAGAAAGAGAAAGAGAAAGAGAAAGAGAAAAAGAAAGAGAAAGAGAAAGAGAAAGAGAAAGAGAAAGAGAAAGAGAAAGAGAAAGAGAAAGAGAAAGAGAAAGAGAAAGAGAAAGAGAAAGAGAAAATGTGGATGTGGAAGACCGGCACAGCAGATTTATAAGATACTTGAGCTGATGCCGTCCGGTCCGGTAGCAGAGTCCGAGTCGAGGGTTGAAAGAACCTTCTCAGGTGCAAAAGGCACAGAGTTCAGGAGCAGTTTTGTACGACAGGGAAGGATGAGTACTGAGAGTGAGGGGTTATGAACGCAAGATGTTGAGACATTCAGCCTTCTCGCGAGTGGAGTTGGCTGTTGTGCCGTTTGAAGAGAGGGAAGGGATGGAAGGGGAGCATATACCAGATACAGACTTGATTTAGTACACAAACACTGAATACAAGTGACTTGGATATTTTGGCTCCACCAATTACCAATACCTATCGGGTCGGTTTATCCTCCATCATCGTCATCGTCATTACGTCCGTTTCCATGTGTAAGCCATTGACAAATACCCTTTGCTTATCTTATCGGCCGATGCAGACTGACACTCGTCTTCACAGAGACTACAGTATTCCGTTGTTTGGTTATTCTCTATTTTCTTAATTACAAGAACAGATGAACAACATTAAAAGTGTCCCTCTGGTGTTAGTCTGCTGCCCTGCTTTCCACTGTGTCGTGTTCACCTCTCTCTCCTCCATGTTCTTGCTCTTCCATGAGCCTCGACTTTATGTAGAGATAAAGAAATTTAATGTTTACAAAAAAACCAACAGAACTTTAGACCAATAAGTGTCGGTGGAGATTAAAAAAAACAAAATTGTTCAATCATGAGGGATTGTGAGACGCACGAGTGAAACTCGACGCCGTCTACCGTCGCATGGATTCCAACCTGTGGCCGAGTTTCCAAGTTCCATTGAAACAGGAGTTTGTAAAAAAAAAAAAACTTTTTTATTTAACTTTCTTGTGTACTTTAGTTATCAATTCCTCCATAACAGCCCTTAACCAATTTTCGAAATTCCAGTACCTCGATGCTTCTTAGATAAATAACTTGGGTTTTCAATGAAAATGGAGACCATTGCACTTTCACTCATGTTATATATTTCCTCGTGCACGTCATGCTCAAAGAACCAAGTTTCATCCTTGAAGGCCTCGAGGGTCCACTTCAATATTCTTATCGAGCACAACATAGTACAGGCCAGGTATAATATGTTACCGCACCAGAGCTAAGTGCTGCAACTGGAGTAAACTCTGAATGTTGTGACCATCACGCACACTCAGACTGACGGGTAAACTCACGTAGTCTCGGAGCAATCTGTTGGCAGCCAAGCGAGTAGTCTCGGCCAGTTTGGATCCAGAGGACAGCGTTTGGGACATGTGCGGCCAGGAGACCCCTAGAGATTGGCCGTGGGGTGCCGCCATGCGCACCTGGGACTCAGATTGAGGTCGAGCCACGGTGGTCGCCAGGAGCAGGACGAGCGCAACGGCGAGCGAGCAGAGCACTGTGCCTGGGACGGGAGGAAGGGAAGTCGTGGTGTGGGAATAGAAAACATCGTCAGAACCACGTGAACTTCGATGGGGAGAAACTCGAGATCCCTTCTGGATGATCCTTTCGTTTGCTCGGATCACAGTCTCGGCCTATGAAATATTCCAAATCTGGAAACGACTCCAACTCATTTTGGACACGTTTGTTGAAATTTAAGAACCAAATTAATTCTGGTGAAACTAACGGGACACTTGATAGAAGGGGCAACCGATTGGTAGGGGGGGAAAACCACCACATGTCGCAATGTCAGCTGAATGCAACACTACAGCGTGTCTGTCCCAGCGAATCTAATACCATCACGCAACTGTCCATGTCTGTCCCTCACACTCCTCTCAACCTCTCCCCCCACCGCACAACCCTCGCCACAGCCCGGCTATCCAATTCCAATGCCTTTGCTGGCGGTCCCTTTCAAAATGGATCAACTGACTTTGATGAAGATAACTCAAGAAGACTCACTTGCTGTATGAGGCATTGTCGTTCGTTTTCACCTCAAAGTGTCTCTCTGACAATTTGCTGCTCGGGATTCTCGTGCTGTCTCCAAGTTGGCAGGGTTTTTATAAGTCACATGTTTCAAGAGGAATCTTTCCTCTGTTGTAAGCAAACGGAAAATCATTGACCCGATAAAAAAAATTTTCTTTCTTTTTCTGGGTAAATGGAATTGTCATTGTGTGGAGAGGGATGTTCGTTTGATATTCCCCGATTGATCAATCATGTCTCCTTTTTTGCAACCGCTTTTGGAAAAGTGGAACTTATTCCGTTTAGTGCTATTTTAAAGATTTGCTTTCGATGTGCATCATTGCGGTATATCCTGGTGTTGGCGCAGTGGTTAGGGCAGCGGCTTGGGATCCAAAAGGTCCTGAGTTCAAGCCCCGTTGGGCCACTGAATTAATACACCAGGGGGTTGACTCAGCCTGTCATCCTTCCGAGGTCGGCGAAGTGAGTACCAGTGTACTGGGCCGGTGTATACCCTGGTTAAAATAGGTGTACCATATCCCTGTGTCGTAAGAGGCGACCAGGGTTGCATCAGGAAGGGCATCCGGCGTAAAACATGTGCCAAATCGCGATGCGGATCATACGGATGATCCGCTGTGGCGACCCCTAACGGGAGCAGCCGAAAGAAGAACAAGAGAGTGCATCATTGCGGTGACGGTTTCATGTTGAAACGATCGTTTTGACTCTGTCTTTTTATTTTTTTAAAGATCTTGGATGGGGGTTGCCCCTTTGAGCCGTCATCTGGATTTGATTGCACAGACCCGACTCGAAAACTGTCGCATTGGTGCTTTGGATGCAAGGTGTCGCCTTAACGAGATGGTGCACAGGTAGCGCACTTACCTTTTAAGCCGCCTCGTCTGGGTTTGATTCCATAACCAACTAGGTGATCCGACGGGTTGGTGCTTCGCAAGCAGGCGGGCGTTGGTTAGATCAATGAGAGCAACGTCCTTCGGAGGGACTTTCATCTGGGCCGGTGAGCATTTGCTGGTGGACGTTAGAGATCCAATGGTCTCTTTTTCGAGGGTAAACCAACGGATGCCGTTCCCATGATTACCAAAACTAAAATTGTTGCGACCATTTACACAGGTCGTTTTTGGCCAATAATTAAATGTTCACGACTCGTGAACACCTTGGTACTCTATTAAGAGTATGGACATACCTGGATGAACTACATTGGTTGCTGTGCAACTTGTTGTGTGGCTGTAAAAAGCTGGTAAAACGAACCTGATGACTCGTGCATCCTTCCAGTCGAAAGTTGATGTGGCGATATGATACATGATTCATTCTTCGCATGATCTAAACACTTTGAAAGGGGTTGTGGAGTGGCGGGGGGGGGGGGGGAGTCGTTGTCTCTTTTCCTTCCGTTAATTGTTTTCATAATTGAGAAACTCGTGTTGTAGATTGGTAATGTCTGTAAATACAACTTCAGAAATGTGGAAGAATGTCCATGTCATGGATTCCCCCAAAATATACATACCCACAGGGAATCACGAGTCAGAATTTAGGGAAACCTTGCAATTATGTCATTTAATATGGTGGTGTTGTCCTGAAATTGCAGATTTGTTCCTTTTTCTCTTTTTATTTGAATGATTAGCAATGACAGTGCTGACGGAACTTACACAAGTTTTCCTTTTAGCCTCGAGGATGTGTTTGAAAATGCCCGTGCTGTACCCACACCGGAACACCAATTATATACAGTCAAGACCAGGAAGGGAACTTGACCAGGGTACTGACACACAAAATGGCCTGTTCTTTTTGAAAGTTATCCACGAGAGCTTCGTTGGCCGTGATCTAAAATTCAGTTGGAACTGTTGGCTTTGCGTCTCCACCCAAAAGATGGAGTGCTTCAAGTTACAGTGCCCCCTCCACCCCCACCTTGACCCCTGTTATACCACATTGTGGAATTGCAGTCTTTAGTTTCGTGTGACCTCAAGGAATGGATGATGACAAGTAATGACAAGTTTCAATGACGATATAAAATGGAAATGCATGGTTTACAGAAAGGCATCTGGAAAATCCTTACCACAGGCTTTGGTGAAACAGACACGGACTGGTCAGTTTGTTTCGCTTTCTTCGAAAAACAAACGAGTTAATTTGTGGTGGGTTAGTAAAACCAAATTAGGTTCACTTTTCATGATGTCAGGATTCAGTTCCTCGAAATTCTTTTGATTAATTGTGACGTAATCGATAAATCAGATACCCCGAATGAAAGGTGTGTGTTGTATGTGATTATTTTGTTTGTTGTTGTTGTTTGTTTGGGTTTTTTGTATACCTACTCGAGGCTCATGAAAGAGGTAGTACTAGTACACTGAACGTATTGGGAGGCAACAAGACAAAAGGAATAGATGATGGAGGGTGGGGGGATGGGGTGGAAACACCAACAGCAGAGTTGAAGGCCAAGATAGAGGGAGACTTGGACAAACAATGGGTGTGCGGAGGGTTGGGGGGAAGCACAACAGAGCACGATGCCAGACTAGCTCAAATACCTGAGATACGTCCAGGGAGACCTTGTTATTTTTGGGAAAAAAATAATCTACCCCACCAAAAGCAATCAAATTCCATGAAAAGTATTGTTACGACTGTGGAAATTTGCAATACACCATAAAGGTCCTCAGGTCAGTTATGCCGGTAACTTTTTGTTCAGTTAGTTCCACACTGTTGTTCAGAGGGATTTATTCGTGTGTACGTCGGGCTGCGACTCTTTGAGATGGCCGTATTTCTTTATCTCTCGTTATTTTGGATCAACCACACAACAACCACCTTAACCACAATGCCAACCACGCCACCATTACAACAAACGCCAACCACGCCACCATTACAACCACCAACCATGCCGCTTCAACAACCACCGCATTCTACCTCGGCACACGGTTTCCAGGGGCCTGGCCTTCGACGAGGGAAAGCAGGAGGCCCCCGCCCCTCCCCCCTCCCCTGAACGAATGGCGTCGCCGCGGTGGATCACCCTGCAAGGGAAAAAGAAGAATACTTCCGCGGTGCGAGCGTCGCCGATTTTGCAGGAAAACCCTTCCTTCTGGAAGTTTCACGCATGTTCTGGAAGGAGGGGCGGGAGTTGACAAGGGGGTGGGGCTTGGTGGAAAAGAGGCGGAACCCGAGCGCAAGGGACGGGGCTTGGTGAAGAAAAGGGGCAGAACGCGAGCGCAAGCGAGTTGAGTTTGGAAAAAGAAAAGGAATGCGAGGGCGAGAGTTTTCCCGCTGAGGGAAAACGCGAGCGCGACGACCAGGTCTGAGGCGTGCGTGTGAGTGGACGCGAAGGCTCGCTCGCTGGACCCCGCTCGCATGGGGTCCATGCTGGCTGTGTCGCTCTGGATCGAGGGCACTTTGAGGGGGTCGGTGGTCATGGCGGAGTCACTCCAGATTGTGTGCGGAGCCGGATAGTGGAGGACACGAGCTCGAGGAGCTCACCACAAGGTCACGCTCTTCCTTTTATTTCTTTGGGCTTTTGTATGTGTGTTTGTGGCGCGAGTCTCCATAAGTAAAACAGTTTAAGTGCTCGTAAAGAATAACTAATAGTCAGTTGTAGTGCTTTTGCCTTGCTCGTGTCTTTGTCCCCGTCCTGTGCACGATTAATTTTCATTGCATTGCCTGTAAATTGCATGACTGCCCCTTGCTCGTGTGTGCAATAAATGTGCTTGTGAAATGTTCCCGTTCGTTGCATCCTTTCCCTATGTTGAAAGTGCCACCCTACCTCGTGGAATAACTGGTAGTGGGTTTCAACACCCGATAAACAGAATCTCATCCGTCGAGGTCGGCGATAACACCGCTCGGTTATCACGGTATCACGGAACGGACCGCTTAAGCGGTTCGTGTCCTAGGCCAACCTGCGGCGAGGTACGATCGCCCGGTCGACTACTCGCGCAGGTACTTAGGTAGGTCGAATTTGGCAAGCATCCCTATCCTGCGCGGGTGAGAATTGACACGATCATGGTGAGGTTAAACCCCCACCCGTGACTGGCTCCTGGCGGTAGTTCCAGGAAGGTCACGACTGAATTGTCCGACCGGTGGGCGACGCGGTCGTGATTAGAGTTACGTGGCCGATCGCACGCCGGGCGGACCGAAATTCGTAACAGTGGTGTACAGGGGTGTGGGATTCGAATCCACCTCGGTCTCCAACTAAATTTACGGGAGTCGGACCAGGGGTGTGCGAAGCAACCCCCCCCCCGTTCCCCCTCCCCCAAATTACGAGCGATTCAAATTCATTTCTTCCACGCGATAAGATGGCATTTCAAGGCAAACGGGAGCCGGGGGTTTTAGAAATGGATGTGGAATTGGTAGAATCCATGGCTCAGGATGAGAACCCCGAGCAGGAAATGCTTGTTGTGCAGGAACAATTTCCCCCCCAACCGAACCCAGAGCCCGAAATGGGCGCGGCAGCGGCCGCGGTGTATGACACCTCCCCTCCCCCTCTCCGCCAAAATCCCCCGATCCTTGCCGAATCGGCTCAGCCGAGCGCACATGACATGGCCCAGCTATTCGCCATTATGGCAGGAATCAGTAGGGATATGCAAGGAATGAAAAGCGAAATGAACAACAAAATGGATGGCATGATTAAAAATGTGGATGGGATAAAAAAAACAAAATGGATAACAATGTGCAAATGCTGTGGGAAGAGATGCAGTGCATGGGTGCAGACCTGCAGGATGGGCTGGACAAAGTAAAGAAGGGACAAGACCAATTAAGGGGGGAAATGGAAAAGAATACGAGGACGGTCGAGCAATTAAAGAAAGAGCAGGGGGGAATAAAAAAGGGATCGGGAGACGTGAGGAGGGAGTGTGAAAGGAGACATCGGGAAATAACGGAGAGAGTGGAAAACCTGCGGCAGGAGGTAAAAGCGGAGACACGGAAGGGATGAAAGGCCGTGGGAATGAATGTAGAAAGAGACATGAGGAAATAATTATGGAAGTGGAGCAGAAAGCCGAAGAAAAGACAAAGGAACTGGGGAAACGAATAGAAACACACGGGGCGAGACGTAAGAGCAGTTTAGGACAACGAAGGAGGAAATAGCAGAGACAAACAAGGAGGTGGCACAGGTAAAAGAGGAGCTCGGAAAACTATCGTTCGAGACGACGATAGGGGAAGAATTAAATGAAGTAATGGAGGGGAAAATAGAGGATATGGAGAGGAGGCTGGCGAAATGTGTGGAGACCCAGTGTGAGAAGCAGGGTGTCCTTCTTCGGGAACAGGGGGAGAGGATATGCTCCCTCGAGGCAGATCGTGCCCAAGTGGGGCCGGTGTCACAGGGCGGAGTAGGAGGGTTGCACGACGCGGGGGTGTGCATGCCGAGTTTGGGGAGGGTAGAGGCCGCGGGGTCTTTTGGCCTAATGCGGGCACCTGGTATGACTGTTCCGGTGGGTGTGCAGAGTGCGAGTCCGATGGCTTGGGAGAGTAAGCGGGACGGTGCGGAGCACGCACAGACATGGACGGGGGTGGTAGATTCCCCGGGCAAATGGCTCAGGCCCTGTGGGAGTGGGGCGCCATTGGGATCTGTGGGGTCCACCCCTCCAGGAGTCCCTCGGGAACTGGAGGGGGGACCTCAAAAGGAACAAGGGTGCTGCTACCTCCGTACGATGGCAAGACGGACCTGAGGGCGTATATGGCCCAGTTCCACTGCGTGGCCAGAGGCAATGGCTGGAACGAGGTGCAGGGCGTGGCGCAGCTCACGGCGGCCCTGCGTGGCACGGCATTGGAGGTCCTGACCACGGTACCCAGCGAAGGGGTGACCCTGGAGGACCTCCATTCGGCCCTAAAAAACCGATTTGGCTTGGACCAGCAGAGCGAGCTTGTTAAAGCAAAGCTCAACGGGCGCAAACGACGCTCCCAGGAATCACTGGGAGAATTGGCACACGACATTCGCCGCTCGGTGGGG
Organism: Eptatretus burgeri; assembly: GCF_056783735.1. NCBI lineage: Eukaryota > Metazoa > Chordata > Myxini > Myxiniformes > Myxinidae > Eptatretus > Eptatretus burgeri. Next base: position 10,181,468 of record NC_140973.1, on the reverse strand, counting down.
ATCACGCACGCTAACATGCCGCCAGAGTACCGGGAGGAGATTGCCCTAGACCATTTTCTCCGAGCGATAGGGGGCACCGATATCGGGGCGATGCTGACCATATGGCGCCCGGAGAACCTCCAGAAGGCGGCTGATACTGCCGCCTGCTGGGAGGCAGCCAGAGGGCCGTTTGGAGGGGCCGGGCAGCATGCAGTAGCGGTCCGGCAGGTGGGCCCCATGAATGACGGTGCGCCGGAACCCAGAGTGGGTACCATGGGCGACCGGGTGAGCATTGAGAGAATGGTCCAGAACGCGGTTGATAACCGGTTGGCAAGATCTGGACCGAGGCGGTCGGGCCCCGGAAGGGCGGGGGATGGGCCATTAGGGGGTACTCCAATTCGGAACGAAGGGGGGTACAATTCGACCTACCGGAGGCAAACACCTTACCAGAGGAGGTGTTATAATTGTGGCGGAGGGGACCATCTGCGGCGGGAGTGTAATGCCCGCGCAGGGAAGAGCCACGGTCCCCCAGACCACCAACTCCGCCCCAGGCCGATAGGGATAGCCAGGCCCAACCATCACCACCCCCCCACCAGTCCCAGGGAAACTAAAAAGTGCCGAACATGTAGGGCCGTGTTCGGCAGACTCAGACGGAGAAGAGCCCTCAGAGCTGCGACAGGTCATCAATTGTGGCCAAATTGGTAATGGTAATTTGACAATTCGGTGCAAAATTGCTGGCGTAGGGGTAGACGCCGTTGTGGACACAGGAGCAAGTGCCACGATCATCAGCCCTGTGGTCCTTGATTCAAGTGTGGATGGATGGGATGAGATCCACCGTCTGCAAAACCATAGTTTGCAGCTAGCTACCGGGGCAACGGCCCCCATCATAGGACGTGGTTTCGTGTCGTTTAAATTGGGCACTGTGAAAACAAGGATAGAGGTTTGGGTGGCGAAGGTGTGCGACCCATGTCTAATAGGGTTGGATGTGCTAACTGCCGGTGGTTGTAAAATCGACTTGGGTCGAGGGGTCATGCAGTTGGGTGGTGAGGAGTTGCCGTGAGGGAGTGTGAGCACGGATGAGAGAGTGGAGCTGGTGGCTCCTGACTCCGTGGTCATTCCCCCGGGCGCAGATGCAGTGGTCCTGGCCCGGTGGCGAGCACACTCAACGTCGCAGGGCTCCTGCGGCCTGGCGGAACTACCGGCAGGACAATCAACCCCGGGTTTAGTCGTGGGCCGTACCCTGGTAAGTACCGACGGGCCTATTGTGCCCGTTTGGGTGATAAACGTTAGCACGGAACCACGCACTATCAGGGCACGAAGGTGGCAGATTGCACCCCAGTGATAGAGGTCGCAGAGCTGAGGGACGATAACGTCGAGCCGGACCGGCCCAAGAGGGAGTCTCCAGACTTAATTAGGAATTGGCCCGGTCCCATTTGTGAGATGGTAAATCGGAGCAGTGTAGATTTGGAGGATGCCCAGCGGGAGGCCTTATACAAACTGGTCGACCGACACATGGGGATCTTCTCCTTGTCACCCGAGGATATTGGACGGATGGGCCTGGTGCAACATCAGATCCACACCGATGGGGCCCGGCCTGTCCGTCAGCCTGCTCGAAGGCTCCCATGGAGCAAGTGAGAGGAGGCTGATGAACAGGTTGAAAAGATGCTCAATGCAGGTGTCATTGAGCCCTCGGGAAGTCCTTGGATGTCACCGGTTGTGCTGGTCAAAAAGAATGATGGAACCACGCGTTTCTGCGTGGACTATCACCAGTTGAACAATGTGACACACAAAGACTCCTATCCCCTGCCTAGAATTGATGAGACCCTCGACGCCGTTTCAGGCTCCAAATGGTTCTCAAGCTTGGACCTCAAGAGTGGGTATTGGCAGGTGGAGATGGATAAGACGGGGAAGGAGAAAATGGCATTTTCTAAAGGGAAGGGACTGTATCTGTTCACTGTGATGCCGTTCGGTTTGTGCAACGCCCCCGCCACCTTTGAGACATTGATGGAGCGTGTGCTAGGTGGCATGCCATGGCAATCATGCCTGGTTTATCTGGATGACGTCCTGGTACATCCGAGAACATTTACCCAGGAAATAATCAATTTGGACCAGGTGTTTGGGTGCCTCAGGCAGGCAGGGCTAAAGTTGAGCCCGGAGAAATGCACTCTGTTTGCAACACAGGTGGCCTATCTCGGACACATGATAGGCCGTGAAGGGGTGAAGACTGACCCAGGAAAAATGACCGCGGAAGAGGAGTGGCCCGTACCTACAACTGTTAAACAGGTACGGGTTTTTTGGGGTCTTTGCTCCTACTACCGGCGCTTCATGGCAAACTTTGCGGAGATATCCAGGCCCCTCCACTGGTTAACGAAGAAGGGGGTGAGATTTAATTGGACAGAGGAATGCCGGGAGGCTTTCCTCAAATTAAAAGGGTGTTTGACATCCACACCCGTTTTAGCGTACCCCACCGATGACGGGATGTATACCCTGGACACGGATGCAAGCCAGGAAGGATTGGGAGCAGTCTTGTCTCAGACACAGGGGGGCATGAAAAGAGTGATCGCGTATTACAGTCGGGCCATGAGTAGGCCCGAACGAAATTATTGCATTACTCGCAAGGAGCTATTGGCTATGCTCTCTGCGGTGAGCCATTTACACCCGTACTTGTACGGGAGGAAATTTTTGGTTCAAACTGACCATTCCTCCTTGCAATGGCTCTTGTGGTTCAAGGAACCGGAAGTCCAGATTGCAAGGTGGTTGGAGAAGTTGCAGCAGTACGATTTCAGTGTGGCCCATAGAGCCGGTAAGGCTCATGGGAATGCCGATGCGCTCTCTCGACGCCCCTGTCTGGGAGAAAACTGCAGATATTGCACGAGGTATGAGGAGAGGGACGAATTGGCAGACACCTCCCCTGAACTCCCAGCCCGTGCGGCCCGGGTGGTAGGCCCAACTTTTCCACTAACCGCGGGGGAGGAATTTGATGGATTGGCATGGAGCATGGCCCAGCGGGAAGACCCTGTGATAGGGCCCATGTAAAAGTGGGTCCAGGAAAACAAGAGACCCAGTCGGGAGGAGATCACCCCACTCGGAGCGCGAACAAAAGCGTACTGGGCTCAGTGGAGGACCCTAGAAATGAGGGATAACATCTTGTATCGCAAGTGGGTGGAGATTCCCTCGGAACAAACTTCTTGGCTGGTGATAGTCCCTGATGGGTTTAAGACCCAAATTTTGAAACAGGTGCATGGTACCTGCGCCGGCGGCCATTTGGGCAGGACCAAAACAAAATCTCGGGTCCGCCGGCGGTTCTATTGGGTTAACATGGGGCGCGATGTGCAGAACTGGTGTCGAGCATGCGATGCCTGTACTGCCAAAAAGGGACCGCCACAGAGGATGAGGGCCCCACTCCAACTACATCAGGTTGGGGCCCCCCTTGAGCGAGTGGCCATGGACATTTTGGGACCACTGCCCCCTACTCGCCAAGGTAATAAATACATCCTCGTGATTATGAACTATTTCACCAAATGGCAGGAGGCCTTTGCCCTTCCCAACCAGGAAGCGGGGGTCGTGGCAAAGGCCTTCGTGGAAGGATTTGCATGTCGGTATGGGATTCCGCAGGAGCTGCACACGGACCAGGGATGAAATTTTGAAAGCGAATTGCTAAAAGAGGTGTGCAGGCTCCTGGAAATTCGGAAGACACGGACAACGCCCCTGAGACCACAGTCTGATGGCATGGTGGAGAGGTTCAATAGGACCCTGGTCCAACAATTGGCCCTCTTCACCGCCACGAACCAGAAGGACTGGAGCGAACATCTCCCGTACCTCCTGATTGCTTATCGCGCGTCCCAGCACGGGGCTACCGCCTGTAGTCCGGCGCTGTTGATGTATGGACGGGAGCTGAGAGCCCCATCGACTTGTTGTGCGGTCCGACGCCTGAGCATCTTGATAGGCCCCCGGGGGAGGGCTATGCCCGTCGGTTGGAGGAAGGCATGGAGAAGGTCCATGCCTTCGTGCGCCACCAGCTCCAACAGGCGGGCATAAAGATGAAGCGCAGGTACGACCACCGGAGCCAGGTGAGCGAGTACCCACCGGGGGCGAATATTTGGTTCTTCAACCCCCGGCGGAGGAAGGGCAGATGCCCGAAGCTTACCTCACCTTGGCAGGGCCCGGGGGTCATCCTGGCGCAAATCAGTGACGTGATCCTTAAAATTAAAATGGGACCACGGGCCCTTCCCCGAATAGTCCACGCGGACCGCCTGAGACCTTATAAGGGCGACCTTACGCCCTCATGGACATGTCTTGCCGGAGGAGCCGGTGCTGGAACAGCCACTCCTGCAGAGGCACAAGGCTCTCAGAGCCTTGCAACAAGTTCACGAGCCTAGTATGGAGGGATGAAATCCCCCCTGCAAACAGAGGATTTTGAGGACGGTGACAGACTGTGAATGGGTAGAGGGGACGTAGCTTAGCTACGTAGTGTTAAAAGGACCGTGCTATCATGTAAGGGATGATGTGGGAGCACGAGGTAGTTAGAGGATTTAGTGAGCAGAATGGCAGGATTCAGTGGTGTGTGTGGAAAGTGGAAACATGTGCTTGATGAGTGAGTGAGGCCAGCGGGTCTGTGTGAATGGAGTGATTGGGGAATGCATGGTGCGATGAGTGATTGGGGGGAGGAATGATTCCCACCCAAGGGACCCCGGGGTCAGTGTAATGTGAGTTAGGTGGTTAGTCAAATTGACAAAATGGAGGTCGTGTTGTTGTTGGTGGGAAAGTAGGCTCAATACCCGCTTGGAGTGGTGCAGGAGCCCTGTTGACGGGCTGGGAGCGTGGCGACGAACGGTGAGTATCGCTGAGTGGGTACCCGGGCACCGGGCTAGTCGGCCACGGTAGGCCAAGGGCCCATGGGGAGCCGGGATAGTGTAGTGGGCATGGGTGCGCCCGCATTATGCGGGGGCCCGGGCACCATATGCCACGGGGGCAGTGTCCTGGGCACGGGCGATCCTCGGAAAGGGGCCCAGGGTGCCAGCCTGCCACGTGAGTGTTTCAGGGGAGTCGCCAGAGAGGGCACTCCCCGGTGTCTAGGGAGCTGGTAGGCTCGGAGGCAGTGTAGTGCCCGGGGTGCCATCTTTAGAGAATCGGCAGAGGGTAGTTCCTGCCAAGGGAGCCACGCGTCCCAGCCACGAAGCCGTGTGAGGGCACGGGAGGAAAACTGGAGGGCAAGGCCCAAAATTGCGAGGGATACAGGCGATACACCAATACAGGCGATGGGAATCTGGGTTGTTAGAACCAAGAGATTAAGCGAGAGGCGGTGGTTGAAATCCCCGGGGTAGTTTAAAAGTTAAATGGTTAGGGTAGATTAGGAAGTGTACCCCTCCGCACCATCCATCCCTTCGCTCTCGTTGTGGGCTACTGGACCCACTTTGGGTTAAGATCGCTGAACTCCGAGGAGGCCATCCTGAGGCTTGAGTTGGGCCTCGACGCAGGACGATAGCTCTCCCTCATTCCCCTCCAGGAAGGGAACGTAGGGGTTGGGAGTATGCAAGGAGACGATAGGTTAGCCGAACAAGGACAGTAAAGGGGGTGAGGGGACGAATTGTAGTGGTGAAGTCAGAATAAAAATAAAAACAACAAAAAAATAAGTTGGGGCTATATTGGGTTTTAACAAATTAAGGGAGTGGGTATGGACGGAGACAGGCAAAGGCGATAGGTTGGGAGGGAGACCGTAGGGTAGGTCCGAGTGTGCCTTCTGAGTGGCCAGCACCACCGCACTCCCTCCACCAACCTCCATCTCAAGGCAGAGGCTGACCAACTTCATCGGCTGGCTGTGTTACTTCAAGGCCTCTGCCGGCTGTTTTACTGCAAGGCCTGTGCCGGCCGGATCGTCTGCCGGCTGTTTTACTGCAAGGCCTGTGCCGGCCGGATCGTCTGCCAGCTGTTTACTGCAAGGCCTGTGCCGGCCGGATCGTCTGCCGGCTGTTTTACTGCAAGGCCTGTGCCGGCCGGATCGTCTGCCAGCTGTTTACTGCAAGGCCTGTGCTGGTCGGATCGTCTGCCAGCTGTTTACTGCAAGGCCTGTACCAGCCAGATCGTCTGCCAGCTGTTAACTGCAAGGCCTGTGCCGGCCGGATCGTCTGCCAGCTGTTTACTGCAAGGCCTGTGCTGGCCGGATCGTCTGCCGGCTGTTTTACTGCAAGGCCTGTGCCGGCCGGATCGTCTGCCAGCTGTTTACTGCAAGGCCTGTGCTGGCTGGATCGTCTGCCGGCTGTTTTACTGCAAGGCCTGTGCCGGCCGGATCGTCTGCCAGCTGTTTACTGCAAGGCCTGTGCCGGCCACATCATTGGCTGGCTGTTTTGCTTCAACGCCTGTGCCGGCCATTTCATCTGCCGGCTGTGTTCACCTGCAACGGCCTTATTTTGCCATGCCTTGCCTGCCCACCTTTGCCATGCCATGCCTGCTGCCCATGTTCACCAGCCCCGTTCTGTTTTGCATTTCCCCCCTGTCATTACCATGTGTGCCAGGATCACCGTGCAAATTTGCAGGGACTGCCCTGATGGCAGCTGCAACACGGGCCTGCATTGGCGGCCTGTGCATCGTTCATTGCTTGTGTTGCTTGAGCCAACATGGAGACTGCGTTTGCGCAGCTCATGCGCCGTTGTGTTCGCTGCGTTCATTTTAAAAGGGGGAGGCCTTGGACTGCGTGTGAGCAGCCGGCCCCGTTCCCTGTCAACTGCATTTCATGAGCCAGAGACTGTGTTTGAGCAGCCTGGCTCCCTGCTAACGTTTTTTTTTTTTCCACAGAGTCCATCGATCCTGGGCCATGGTTAGTGTAAAATGTGTAAGGTTAAGTTGTATTGTACATGAGTGCACCCCCGGCATGTCAGTCATAGCGCCGGCAATGTAGTTAAGTCGTCTGTATGAGTGGGTTTGTTTAGTTAGTTACTCAGCCCGTAGGTTATTTATTTTGGGGACATGAATACACTGAATGTCACACTCAGGGATCTGAAGGTAAAACGTATTGGGGCAGGACTACACATGATGGCACACGAAAATTCGACGACTCGGGACGAGTCTGTAAAAAGGGGAGGGGGTAGTGTTACGGCTGTGGAAATTTGCAATACACCATAAAGGTCCTCAGGTCAGTTATGCCGGTAACTTTTTGTTCAGTTAGTTCCCCACCATTGTTCAGAGGGATTTATTCGTGTGTTCATCGGGCTGCGACTCTTTGAGATAGCCGTTTTTCTTTATCTATCGTTATTTTGGATCAACCACACAACAACCACCTTAACCACAATGCCAACCATGCCACCATTACAACAAACGCCAACCACGCCACCATTACAACAACCACCAACCACGCCGCCTCAACAACCACAGTGTTCTACCTCGGCACACGGTTGCCAGAGGCCCAGCCTTCGACGAGGGTAAGCAGGCGGCCCCTTTCCCCCCTCCTCCGAACGAATGGCGTCGCCGCGGTGGATCTCACCCTGCAAGGGAAAAAGAAGAATACCACGGCGGTGCGAGCGTCGCCGATTTTGCAGGAAAACCCTTCCTTCTGGAAGTTTCCCGCATGTTCTGGAAGGAGGGGCGGGAGTTGAGAAGGGGCGGGGCTTGGTGGAAAAGAGGCAGAACGTGAGCGCAAGGGGCGGGGCTTGGTTAAGAAAAGGAGCGGAATGCAAGCGAGTTGAGTTTAGAAAAGGAATGCGAGGGCGAGAGTTTTCCCGCTGAGGGAAAACGCGAGCGTGACGACCAGGTCTGAGGCGTGCGTGTGAACGGACGCGAAGGCTCGCTCGCTGGACCTCGCTTGCTGGACCGTGCTGGCTGGGTCGCTCTGGATTGAGGGCACTTTGAGGAGGTCGGTGGTCATGGCGGAGTCGCTCCAGATCGTGTGCGGAGCCGGATAGTGGAGGACACGAGCTTGAGGAGCTCACCACACGGTCATGCTCTTCCTTTTATTTCTTTGGGCTTTTGTATGTGTGTTTGTGGTGCCAGTCTACATAAGTAAAACTATTTAAGTGCTCGTAAAGAATAACTAATAGTCGGTTGTAGCACTTTTGCCTTGCTTGTATTTTTGTCCCTGTCCCGTGCACGATTACTTTTCATTGCATTGCCTTTAAATTGCATGACTGCCCCTTGCTCGTGTGTGCAATAAATGTGCTTGTGAAATGTTTTCCCGTTCGTTGCGTCCTCTCCCTATGTTGAAAGTGCCAACCTACCTCGTGGAATAACTGGTAGTGGGTTTTAACACCTGATAAACAGAATCGCATCCGTCGAGGTCGGCGATAACACCGCTCGGTTATCACGGTAGCACGGAACGGACCGCTTAAGCGGTTCGTGTCCTAGGCCGACCTGCGTCGAGGTACGATCGCCCAGTCGACTACTCGCGCAGGTACTTAGGTAGGTCGAATTTGGCGAGCATCCCTATCCTGCGCGGGTTGGCAATTGGCACGATCGTGGTGAGGTTAAACGCCCACCTGTGACTGGCTCCTGGCAGTAGTTCCAGGAGGGTCACGACTGAATTGACGACCGGTGGGCGACGCGGTCGCAATTAGAGTTATGTGGCCGATCGCACGCGGGCGGACCGAAATTCGTAACAGTATTAATCACTTGATCTGATTTTAATTTCACAGGGAGGTTATTGGTCTTAGAGCTATTTACCGCGAGGGCCCTAAATAAGGAGTTCGCACAACCCACGCCACATACAAGGTTTGACGATGTTTTCTGTAAGTTAGAATAACACTTTTTGAACATTTCTAGGGTAAGTGTCACATCAAAGTTTTAATCACTTTTATTTTTTCTCCAAGTCAATGTTCATGATGGGAGTCAGTTCCTGTTATGTGTTCAAAATGAGCGAAATTGTAGGGAGGTGGTTTCTATAAATGACTATATTTCTATCTGTGACTTCAATTTCAAAGTATTTGGCACCAATGGATTCAAAAGGGACAAAAAAAAATTCCACATTGTATGAGTCCTTGAGGAACTGGACTACACACAGATGTGCCATATATGATATCGCATTGTGCAACGGATGTCGCAATAAATTCTGCAGACCTTTCTCATTTACCGTTTTCTGTTTACCTCCACCACCAAAGGTGGATGGAGGTTATGTTTTCTACCTCTGTCTGTCTGTCTCTTTTTGCTTGCTTGCTTGTTTGTTTGTGAACAGGATATCTCAAAAAGTTATGGACAGATTCAGACAAAACTTGATGGATTAGCTGCTCAGGTGACAAGAACAAACCGATTAAATTTTAGTTCAGGTCCGAATCCGTATCCGAGCTAAATTTGGTAGACAGATTGGATGTGTGACAAGGACAAATTGATGAGATTTTAGTGAAGATCTGAATCCAGATCTGGATATGAGAATTTTTTAATGTGAATCTTCATCATTGCAAGATGGGGCCAAAAACGACGTCGAGCATGATATTTCAAAAAGTTGTGGATGAGTTATGACAAAACTCGGTGGATGAGTTGCAAAAGTGGCAAGAACAAGTCAATTAGATTTTGGTGTGTGACAAGGACGAATGCTCCAAGTCCAGATCCAACCTGTTAGTGGGATACAAAATGTAAACTGTTCAGTCGGCGGAGGTATGCACTCTCCTGAGTGCCGTTATATACTGAAACGCAAAAGAAACTTACCACTTGTTTGAAATGTAATAAAATTGTAACAGTTCAAAATAAAACAAGCCAACAATTGCTAATTGAAACATTGGCATTTTATTGATGACATGTTAAGTTTTTTTTTACCAAGATACACCATCTCATAAGTTTGTTCTACAGTACAGAACAGCACAGGGTGCAATGTCAGTCCCCTTTCAATAGCGTGTGTGGCCACCATTGTTTTGGATACAGGCAGTGCATCGTCGGCGCATACTGCCTACCAGTCTTTGGATGGATTGCTGCTGGATTCTGTCCCACTCAGTCCTCAATGTCTGAAGCCATCTGACTTAGGACCATCTGCCTGTCCTGCCTTGCAGTGGTGACTCTTGGCCTCCCTGATCGAGGTCTGTCATCTGCAGAGTTGTGGAGGGTGTCTCTGTCCACCAGGGCCGATATCGTCTGGTGTGAACAGCCAAGGCGACGTGCCACCTCACGGTAGCTCAATCCGCCTTGCAGTATGCCCAAGGCACACTGCCGTTGATCCCTTGACAATCGTGGCATGTTGATTGAAATTCCCATTTTGCACTGGCCTTTTTAAAGCCAATATCAAGACATCACGTGCAGCTCATTAAAATCATCCCGTACCCGTTGGCTAATCACTGACAGTCAAAACGGCTGTTCAACAGCTGTGCTATGAAGTGACCATTGAAGGTTCAAGTGACCATCCGTGACCATTTTGTCTGACAGTGAGGACACTATTGTCCACAAATAAGTTCACACATTTACTACACGCAGTGTTATTGTTGATATTTGAAGGTTTATAAGGTGGTAAGTTTCTTTTGCGTTTCAGTATAGTTTGAATTCTATTTATCAGATATTTATCAAATGTAACTTGTGTAAACTTTCTCTGCTGCTCTTTCACATCCTCTTTTTCCCCTTTTATCCATATCATTTGTGCTAGGTCATTTTCCATCTGCTAACATCACTGAATTGCATTAAAACCGAGATGAGCCTCAAAATTTTTCATAATTATCAGATAAAGCATTTGACAAATGAAATTTTGATGTCATAAGGAAGCAACATATGACGTCATCAAAAAAATCACCCTTGTTTCCGATGGCGAGTACTTCACATGTATCAAGTTTCAGAGATGCAAAGGTCAAAATTTTTCCCTTTATAGCCGCGTTACGCGGGATGTGGCTCTAAGAGAGCAAAGCGTTGTTGTTGTTGTTGTTGTTGTTGTTCTTATTCTTCTTCTTGGTCTTCTTCTTGTGAAGACAAAACCTTTAGGACTCGGCTCTTTTATATACAAGATCCGGATCTCCTTAAATACTAAACACCTGTACACATCCTCGCATTGAGGGTGCCTTTTGAGAGCGTCTATCATGAACTTTTAAATACATTCGGACATTTGCTTTAAAGTTTCGAAAACTTCACGTTACTATTTAAAGATTATTCCATTTAATGTATTGTAATTTCGTAAATACACTATTTTCTCGTCATGAATGATGATCGTCCATGACGGGTCTCGCTATTGGCTCAATCAAGGCACGTGACAAAAAATCGGAAGTTTTTTTTTAATTATTATTATTATTTTCTTCCTCTTCTTGTTCTTGTTCTTCTTCTTCTGGTGAAGACAAAACCTTTAGGACGCAGCTCTTGGACACATTTGTCCTTGTTTCCAACATGGCTGCCACGCCACACAGCCTTTGATGTCATCGTTATCACAAAAACATTCTACATGAGTAGTCGCATCTATGGTGAAAATTTTGTGAAATTTCTGTGGTGAAAATAAAAGCCCATGCTGCCCCGCTTTGAATGGACACCTGACCCACGACGTCCTCTTTATCAAACCAAATTCAGAAAGGGTGGCCCATCATGTCTTTGGAATTTCGCACTGATCGGATAAGGCTTTTTGTCCAACATGGCTGCGAGACCATGTGACCGATGATGTTGAAATTTTCAACCAATATTCCCCATGCTGAGTTGATCATATTAAAATATAGATATTTTCTCTGAAACCGCTTAGCCTTTTGATGCGAGACTTTGCAGTGATGATCCACTGCCCTTGCCGCATACGTTTGACTTAAAAATGACTTCATCAGTCACGCGATGTTATAGTCAGATCTTTTTCTCGGAAAATATTTTTTAAATTATATTTTGGAAACTGCCATAGCAATCGATGTGAAACTTTGTAGTTGTGATTTGTGATTTACTGCCCGTGTTCCATGTAAAGCAACATGTTTCATATTGATCTGTAAGGTGGTTTTGGAGAAAAAGGTTTTTTTAATTTTTGGTTTTCAAACTAACATGGCTGCCAACGGCATTGAAAATTTGAACTCTGCCCAAGATTTGGTCGAGGATGACGTGTGTGTGTGAAGTTTCGTTTTGATCGGATAAGGTTAGTTTTTCTATCCAATATGGCTGCCACACCATGAGACTGATGACGTCATCATTTTCACACTGGATGCAGGGATATGCTTTGATGATACTTGGTAAATTTTGCTTCGATCAGATAAGCAGTTTCCAGAGAAAACATTATTTAATATTTTTCTTCAATCCAATATGGCCACCGAACCATGTGACATCAATTATTTATCATACTAATATCCCCAAATCATGGGGAACATGTCTGAAGTTTCCCCTCAATCTGTTCAGCAGTTCTGGCGAAAAAGATTTTCGAATGGTTTGAGGGTAAATCCAATATGGCTGCCAGACAATGTGACCTATGACATCATGGTTATCCAAGTTTATTCAGCATGGATAGTCAGTCGATCATTTCTGTGCAGATTCACTTCAACCTGTAAAGCAGTTCTGGAGAAGAAGAATTTTCCATTGAAATTTTTTTTAACAATATGGCTGCAAAGCCATGTGACGGATGATGTCATAATAATTTTTTCTTTGAAATATTTCCCTCGATGAACCTCACAAATTTTCATACCCATCGAATGCAGCGTTCTACTTGTCGAATTTTGACCGGGATACCACTTCTCCAATAATATTGTTGTGGATTCTCGCCCATTCGGCGTGCGGTCGGCCGCCTTTATCCCGATTGCGGCCGCGCGTGCCCACCGAACGTGGCAATCCAGTCGCAGCTTTTCGGATCAACGCTGAAATCCAGCTACGGGTGTGCTTTTAACCACACCATAAGCCAGCCAACTTTTCTGTCCACGTGCTACAGGGTCGATCGCCGAATTGTCGATGTACCCAATTATTCACGTGGACAAAAATTCCGGGAGCCTACACCTCAACGGAGCCTGCACGGAAATGAGCCGCCTTAAGCAGCTCGTTCCGTTTGCGATCGCCGAGCGGTTTATTATCGCCAAGCCCCGTTGGACCCGATTATTTTATCGGTGTTAAAAACCAGCTAATATTCCGAACGCAATTACGGAAGTTCAATGAAGGAAGGGACGCAATGAGCGGGTGATTATTCAAACAATAGGGGACATTTATTTCCAATGCACATATGCAAGCAAGGCAATGAATGGGGGTAGGGGACAAGACACTGTGGTATAGCCTGTGGGCCTGCGGGGCAGGGCATGATGGTGGGGGGAGTAGTCGGCGTGATCATCGTGTCTGCCAGGGATATAAGGAGTGCGCGCCGCCTGAGGCGTAGTAGTGGGTGCCGTGGTCGCCACGGCTCGTGTGTGTACTGAGTACGTAATAAAGGAGGGCTGCGGGCAACGTACGTCCGCGCTCCCGCTTGTGCACCTCAGCCGGGCTCGACTGTTCCTCCGCTCGTGTCTGCCTTATAGGCATCCCTACCACGACACCACAGTTGGCGACGAGGATGTTTGAATACGGACTTATGCTCGTTTTCGACAAGGATGTTCGGTTCAGCGTGAGCAGTTGGCTGGGTTTGGAGCGGCAGCGAGTAACTCAGCGCACCCCGCGCAGTTCGAGGTTCCGGAGGAGGACGCATCGCGAAGAGCGTATCGCAGGTTCGCTCGCCGCGCGCGCAGGCTCCGGAGCCAGGAGGCTCGCCGGCGCGGCCAGCTCAGGCATGACAGGAAGTCGGGGCACGGCGCACGGACGCGTGCCCGCCTTCGTTGGAGTCGACTTCGGCCACGTCGAGTGGGCAACGGCCGCGCTCGGTGTTCGTTTAATTGAGGCACGACAAATCTGGGGAATGATTTCTGCAAGGTCACGGCTAAAGAACGAGGACACGCAGTTCAGCTCGGACGCGGCGTTGGGCGTCGCACGAGCTCTGAGGAATGTCCGGGGTCTCGATGGTCGGTGGGCAGCAGATGATCTGGAGGTCAGCGCGATGTTCCAGGCGCGCACAGCCGCGCGCCGGTCTTCGGCGCGGGTCGTGGACGAGCGTTGCAATGCGATCACTCGAACGGCGGTCTGAGCACTCGGGGACGTCTACGGTGTGTGTGCCGAGAGTCATTGCCCATCATAACAGTCATAGATGGCGGTGTGCGAAGCGATCCTTCCGTCCCGGGTGGAGACCTACTGCCGGTATGGTGTTCGGTGCATGGCGTACATGGTAACGCCTCGGATCGGGTTTTGCAGCCTGGGCACGGAGATTCCAGCGACCCGGAGCGGGAGATACTGCCGATGTTAAACCTGCCTTCAATTGGTCCGGAGGTGACAAGATCAATGGCAGGGGGGGTTGAGATGACCGGGGCGCTGATGCTGCCCATGTTGAGCCTGGTTTCAGTTGGTCCGACGGTGACAGGGCCGATGCCGGTGGAGGTCGAAGTGATCGGGGCACTGATCGGGTGTCGAGTTGAGTCCACTCGTGCTGCCCTCGCATCGCACACGTACACCGGCGAGGCGATTGTTTGTGGTGCGGTGTTTGTGGTGCGAGGGGAGGGGCCCGCCCTTTTGGGTCGGGACTGGCTGATGCGCGTCGGGCTGGATCGCCAGTTCGTACCTCCAGGTGTGCCGGTGCTCCCTTCGAGGCTGTCTTCGAGTTCCGAGGGCGAGGTTCTGGTGGCGGGAGCCACATCGATGCAACGGGAGCGGCCGTTCGTTGCTGCCTGCAATGGTGATGTGCAGTTCGGGAGCAGCGGGAGCCGTGCCAGCTCTGGCGATGAGCTCTCGCGCTTCGGCGGCGCTCATGAGGCAATGCGCACCTGTGTCGGTCAGGCGATTTCGACGGGGAGTGGCAGCGAGCCCGTCACGTTCAAGAGAGTCACGGTTCGCAACATTGAGTCGACAACCAAGAAACGGACACGTGATGTGGGTTATGGGTTGCTGTTCATTGCATGTTTGTTTTTAGTTGCTCAAGTGATGCGGTTTAACGTTGTTGAAATAAATGCCGACGGTTCCTGTGTGGGAGTGGGTTTGGCTGAGATCAATCGATGGGATTTGTATTATGATCAATGTGATGTGGGGGCTTTGGGAGCGGTGGGGGCGAATAAAGAGGTTTTATTGGCCTCCCGTTGCCCCAGACCACGGGTGGTTGCTTTGTCAGGTGCTGGGATTTTATCGAAGGAACGCTCTGTACGGAAAAATGATTTTGCGATTGTACCAACGATGCTCTTGTTGATGTATGACGAGCCTGTGATTGAAGTGTGGTTTGAATGGAGTGGCTACCGTCTAGCTGCCGTGTGGGTCTCGGAGATCGACTCGGAGCCGGGGCTGGTGCGCTGTTCAGCGTTACCCCCACCTCTGGTTTCGGCAAGGTCAGACGTGCCTGGCGCCTGGGACGCGGCTCTCTGTTTTCGCTCAAGGCCGTTTGGACATGCGTTGGAATCTCAACTGATTGTGGTGCGTGGGTTGTTGTGGGGCTTTGGTTGCATCCAGCCAGCGGCGCTGTTCAGCGCCCCCACTCAAGGTCGATCGGGTCTGGCGTTGGCGCCACGACTTCCAGACAGCGGGCTTCCGGCCTCAGAATGTTTATCTGCTTCAGGTCTGGCTGGGGGAGATGTGCCGCCTTGTGGGCCGGGGGCGTTTGATGGTGCCGGGGGAGGTTTGCTCGGGAGGTCGCCACGACCTCGCCGGAGGCCGTGTAAGCATGAGCCGCCTGGGGGCGCTTTTGCTGCGTAGTGCTGCTGTGCTTCTCGCCTTGCTGCTTCATATCGGTAACGCGGTCAGGGTTTTGTCGGTTCCTGGTGCTACTCGGTCTTCGGAACCTGGCCGTTGCAGCTCCACTCGCTCGCATCGACACGTTATAAGATGTGATGTGCTTTTATACTGTGCTTTTTCTTTTTTGTACCTTGTCTGCTTTAATACCGTGGTATTTCGTGCTGCTTATGCTTATTATGATGATGATCATTTAATAATCATACTTTTAGGAGGGAGGAGTGTGGTATAGCCTGCGGGCCTGCGGGGCAGGGCATGATGGTGGGGGGAGTGGTCGGCGTGATCATCGTGTCTGCCAGGGATATAAGGAGTGCGCGCCGCCTGAGGCGTTGTAGTGGGTGCCGTGGTCGCCACGGCTCGTGTGTGTACTGAGTACGTAATAAAGGAGGGTTGCGGGCAACGTACGTCCGCGCTCCCGCTTGTGCACCTCAGCCGGGCTCGACTGTTCCTCCGCTCGTGTCTGCCTTATAAGCATCCCTACCACGACACCACAGACACGAGCAAGAAAACCTACAGCCGTTATCTATTTACCATGCACATACACTTAGTCAGTTCACTACTTAAGGACAAGACACCACAGACTTCCATGCAAAATCCCCAGAAAAGAAAGAAGAGAACTGGGCTCGTAGGCCTTTAATGTTCCTCGGAGCTGGGATGACCGAAGGAGCTCCGCGAGGCCGTGCAGGTTACCTTCGTCGCCCTTGAGGCGACTCGATGGTCTTTTGTCGGCGACCCTCCGTATGTCCCTGTGGTCCAAGTGGCAGCTGTGGTAACGGCGGCTTGGTTGGTCCCAGGCCTAGCAGCACGGCCTGGTCAATCGGGCCTGGCCGGCGACGCTTCACAGGAGCAAACGGGCCTTGCTCTTTTCGTGTTGATGCTCTTTAAGAGCCCGCTCACTCCTCAGCGTCGCTCGGACTGTTATGTAGCTGGCTGGGGACTTCTCTCCGGCTGCAACTCGACCAACTCCGACCAACTCTGGCGCTCTCCACACCGACTCCTCTGAACTGGACTCCACACTCCCCCGGACTCCAAACTCCATTGGACTCCAAACTCCACTGCAGGCCCGACTCTCTGGACTGTAACAGCCCAGCCCAACTCTCTCGTCTCGGCGTTTCAGCCCGGCCTTTTATCGGGTTCGGGGGGGGGGGGCGCTTGGTCTTTCACCTTCGACCATTCACCCCCGGCTGGCTCCGCCCCTTTCATCGTTTGGATCCGTTTTGCAAGTCATGCACGGACGTGTTTGAGATCGCTCTCACAACGCGGCCGTGTTTGAAAACACCCTGCCCCTGCGAGGATGCCATCATGTTCGCCGGTGGAGATGTTGGTTGTTGGGGATGTTGTTGCTGGTGAAAAGATGGCGGCGCCATGGAGATGATGGTGAGGAGATGTTGATTGTTTGTGGAGATGATGTTGTTTGTGGAGATGATTGTGAGGACTTGTTTTTGTTTGTGGAGATGTTGTTTGTTTTAAAATAAAGATAGAAAAAGAATAACGGCTAACTCAAAGATGCACAGCCCGGTACACGAATAAATCCCTTTATACATCGGTGGGGAAATCTAACCTGGAACACACACTTATCGACATAACTGATCTTCGGGGAACCTGAATGGTGTTCTGTGAATTTCCACAACCGTAACAATATCATAGTCAAATCGCACTTATTCCCCGTGCAGAGTAGTTTGTTGGTGCCATGTTTCAATTTTTTTTTTCCGTCTTGCAGTTTAGGAGAGACAGAGGTCCAAATTTTTTCTGTTTTTCCAACATGGCTGCCACCCCACGTGACCTTTGACGTTATAATTATCATTTAAAAATTTTGCATGATGAGTTGCATCTATGGTCAAAATTTTGTGTCAATTGAATAAGCAGTTGCAGAGAAAACAGAGAAGATTCACATGTACGTATGGGCGGGCAGACGGACGGACAGACGGACAACCCAAAAGCATAATGCCACCGGCGACATCGTCATCGGAAGTATAAAAAGGTGCACAAACTGATCCAATTAACTGCAGACCTATTAGCTTACTTCAGGTCAGGTATGGGAGCATGCGCCAGAGCAGCGCGTCGCTGCATCCACTCTCCACCAGTAGACCAGGGGCCTCCGTCTGGCCATCCCCCAGGCAGATGCCTGGCCCATCCCCATCTTCTTGAAATGCCGATCAACCTGCTGCAACCATGAGGAACGTGGTCGGCCCATTGGCCTCCTCCACTCACGAGACTCCCTCGCTGAGAGAATCTGGTGAGCAGGATCAGCATCAATAAAACGAGCCACATGTCCATACAGCCACATCTGATGCTCACGGACTATGCAGGGAACAAATCTCATTTGAGTCTCTCTCAGCAACCGCTTGTTGGACACAAAGTCTGACCAGCGATAGCCAAGGATTCTCCGAAGAGACCTGGTACCAAAGTAATTAAGTCTCCGTCTCAGATCCTTGGTCAGAGTCCAAGTC
>NC_140973.1:10130915-10158415 GCF_056783735.1 Eptatretus burgeri | reverse complement strand
TGCGCTGAGTCATTTCTGCTGATGACAGTAGTGATGCTGGTGACTTTCCTCCGGAATGCCGAAACCATAGTCGGATGAGAGCACAATCCTCATGGTTTCACGAGATGTTCTTCACTGGTCTTCACATGCAAGAGTCAAGACCCCCAAAGCACACAGCTCTTGCCATGGCAGTACACCCTATAACCGGCTCAAAAAGAACTCTTGTGCCGAGGCTGCATGTCGTCCGTCTTGTTGTACATGCCGGGTGAATGAACTTCCCTGGAAAGTTTTTATTTTATTTTTGTGAATGAACTGGTTTTTTTGTGAAAAGTGAATGAATTGGTAAAATCCCAGGAACCTCTTGGATTAGAACGATGATTCTGGTGACGCGTCAATCCGTGCCATTGAGTGAACAATCCCAGGACTTTGAAAACTTTTTCTTCGATATTCACTTTCTTTCTGGTGTATTTCGGTTTCTGGAAAGCCATTTGTGTATTTGTGATCAATTGGACCCTTTCTGGCCTGAGCGTGACGATGAGGAGGATGACGATGCTGGTGACAATTCAACCGATACAATAGATTGGACCATCTCAGAACTTGAGAGACATTTTTGCCAATATTTACTTTCCAGTGTTCTCTTCTTCTCATGTATTTCTTCCATTTGCATCTCGGATGTTGGATTAACAGCAATGATGTCATTAATATTACCCCACTTGAAGATCATCACCCTCATTCCATGGATGTTGGAGAGCGGACCCCGGCCACAAACATTGGCCTTCAGAAACAAAAGTGATACCACAATCCGAAGTGACACCAACCCTCAATGTTCCGGAGAGATTGTCAGAACGGAATGTACAGTCACACCTTGAACTGTACGTGATGTGAGTTGTTCGAGAACTTCTTTTTCCCCAAACCATACTCTTGGACTATATTAAGTGCTTGTTGTGAGTCGTCAAATTACGGTTTTGGGCAGCGTGTGGACTTCAGTGAGCAGCTAGGTGTTGATAACTTACCTACTGATGATTTAAAGCATCGTCCGTGAGGATTTTAGTTTTTTTTTTTAATGAATCAAAGCAACTTTGAATGCACAAACGACACAAAGTTATCCAATTGAGTATATCCTTGAAAGAAAGAATGGTGATACTCTGGTTTGCATGAGTAGAGTATGAGGTGTGTTATGAGCGAGGGGCCATAGCAGTATGGCACGTCTTGTGATTTTAATCAAGTAGAATTGTGGATTTATGGAAGAGTAATTAATTCATCTTTTGTCCTTCGATGAAGTAGTTGGGTTCCATGCTGCCAGCTTCGCCTTTGCCCCATCCCCTCAAGCTCCCCCCCCCCCCACCCCGTCCTCTCCCAGCTTCCCACTCGCCTCGTCCTCTCCCAGCTTTCCCCTCGCCTCGTCCTCTCTCAGCTTTCCCCTCGCCCCGTCCTCTCCCAGCTTTCCCCTCGCCCCGTCCCCTCCCAGCTTCCCCTTCGCTCTGTCCCCTCCCAGTTTCCCCTTCGCGCTGTCCCATCCCCCTCCCAGATCATGAAGGTTAAGTTTCACATCGATTGATTAAGTGGTTCGAGAGAAAACATTATTTAATATTTTTCTTCAATCCAATATGGCTGTAAAACCATGTGATATATGACATCATAATTATCATTGCAACATTCTGCATGTGTTGTCGCACCAATGGTGAAAATTTGTCTCAATTTGATAAGCGGTTGCGGAGAAAAACACGAAAGTTCTGTGCGGACAAACAAACAAACAGGCAAACAAACGGACCCAAATTCAATACCCTCTCCTTTGGTGAAGGTAAATATTATGCTACACTGTGTATTGTTTTTGGCCCAATTTCTCAATAGTAAAGAATTACTTTAAAAATTTCAGCATCCGGATCCGGATCCAGATCTTCACCAAAATATGAGAGAAGTGAGAGAAGAAAGCAAATACCTGTTTTTTGGGGGAGGGGCTACACTCCTGGTTGGGTGGAGGGTCTGGTTAACCCTTAGGGTCCGATTTTTATTATTTTTTTATTTTATGATGAGGGTACCAACCCCACAAGGCTGGGTAACCTATTGTTTTTCTTCTGTATATTATTTTTGTTTTTCCGCCGGCAATTTTTGAGGGTTTTTTTTCGCTTTAAAACTCATTTTCTTGGGAACCATCATTCCGATCGACAAACTTTTCAGCGTCGTATGTATCTTTTCTAATGGCATACTAAATTGTTAATTATGATGTCATACGTCACGTGGTCCAGGCGCCATCTTTGAAAAACAGAAAAACTTGGGACTTCTGTACCTCCACAACTGTGCACTGGAAAAAATGGAAACTTGGCCTGTGGCAAGAACTCCCCATGGGGAACACGTGTGATTTTTATTGATGTCATCGGTGAAGTGGTATTCCGGTGAAAATTCGACAGGGAGAATGCTGCATCGGAAAAATTTGAAATTTCTTGAGCATCATGGACACAATTCACCATTGGAAGAAAATTATGACGTCATAGGTCATATGGTTCGGCAGCCATATTGTTTTGAATTTTTATTTTTTTTAATCTTCTTCTCCAGAATGGCTGGACAGATTGAGGTGAAACTTTTTACACACGTTCCCCCATGACATCCTTGTCACAAGTTTGTTAATTTCTAATTGATAGGTCACATGGTTTGGCGGCCATATTGAATTTACCCAAAAACCTTCAAACATCTTCTCCAGAATGGCTGGTCAGATAAAAGGGGAAACGACACACACATATTCCCCAAGAGTTGGTGATATAAGTTTGTTAATTAATAATTGATAGGTAACAGGGTTTGGCAGACATATTGGATTGAATAAAAATATTTAATAATTTTTTTCTCTGGAACCACTTATCCTATTGAAGCGAAACTTTGCAACTATCATCCACCACCATGATTGCATATATGATAAAAAAAATTATGACATCACAATTCACATGGTTTGGTGGCCATCTTGGATAGAAAAACGCACCTTATCCGATTAACACGAAACTTCACAAGCATGATCCCCTATCCCATTAGAGGCAGAATTTAACTTTATGATGTCATAGTTCACGTGGTTCATCAGCCATATTGGATTGAAAATTACAATTAAAAAAAAAAAATCTTCCCCGAAATGGCTGAACAGATTGAAGTGAAACTTAAAAAAATATGTTTCCCCAGACATGCTTGAACAAGTTTGTTAATTTCTAATTGATAGGTCACATGGTTTGATGGCGATACTTCATTTACCCTAAAACCTTCAAACATATTCTTCTCCAGAATGTCTGGTCAGATCAAGGGGAAACTTCACAAACATATTCTGCAATGCAAGGGGATACAAGTTTGTTTCTGAATAATTGCTCGGTCACATGGTTTGGCAGCCATATTGGATTTAAGAAAATATTAAATAATGTTTCTCTGGAACCACTTATCCTACTGAAGTGAAACTTTGCAACTGTCATCTAACCCCATGGCTGCATATGCAGTAGAAACTATGATGTCACAAGTCACATGGTTTGGCAGCCATCTTGGATAGAAAAATGCACCTTATCCGATCAACACAAAACTTAACAAGCATGATCCCTTACTCCATTAGAGGGAGAATATAAATTTATGATGTAATAGGTCACGTGATTCGGCAGCCATATTGTATTTAAAATTTAAAAAATTAAAAAGTCTTCTTCTCTGAAACGGCTGAACAGATCAAGGCGAAACTTCACAAATCAAGGCCAATCTATGACAAACAAAAAGTTTTCACCTCCTTTTGATGTAGGTCACATGGTTTGACAGCCATATTGGATTGAAGGAAAAATATTAAATAATATTTACTCTGGAATCACTGCATCAATCAATGTGAGTCTTCACAGTTATGATGCAGCAGTCATGTGGAATGAAGGTTTTAAATTTCAACTCTATCAGCCCAATAGTTTGGCAGCCATATTGGATTGAAGGTAAAATATTAAATAATATTTACTCTGAAACCACTGCCTGAATAAATGTGAAACTTCAACATTATAATCTAGCCCTCATGTGGAATTTACATTTTAAACTTCAACCCGATCGGCCACAAGCTCCTGCAGTCAGAATTATTTAATTATTTGAACCTGAGAACTTTCATAATTTTTTTTAATTTTTTTTGCATAAGGCTCACTTGGCTGCGCCTGCATGCATTTGAGGGTGCAGAAGTAGCAATTCAATTGATACCGATGATGGCCCCAGGAAAAATTGTCAACTGTGCAC
This sequence comes from Eptatretus burgeri, assembly GCF_056783735.1. Classification (NCBI taxonomy): domain Eukaryota; kingdom Metazoa; phylum Chordata; class Myxini; order Myxiniformes; family Myxinidae; genus Eptatretus; species Eptatretus burgeri. The sequence continues at coordinate 10,154,215 of NC_140973.1, read as the reverse complement.
ATAATAAATAGATGGAACATGGCCTGTTTCTCAGCGCACAACTTGTGAATCCCACGTTGTAGAGAAACATGTGGGGCCTCATTAGATTCAGGGGAATCCTGCTGATGGTGTCCACATTTATTACTTTGTGTTCAGGTTATTTGAACACCAATTCAATTGCTACCGACAATGTATTCAGGAAAAAGGGCTAACTGCTTACGTAATTAATAGATTGAATGTGGCATGTTATTGGGTCCATAACTCATCAATCCCATGTCGTAGAGAGACATATGGGGGGCTTTGTATGACTCGGGGGAGTTTTGTTTTACCTTGTGGACCCACAGAGACATTTCCCGCACATTTATTGCTTCATGTTCAGGTAATTAAAACGCCAATTCAATTGATACCGACAATGTCCCCAGGAAAATGAGCTGACTGCATACGCAATAAATAGATTGAACACTTCGTGTTATTCGGTCCGTAATTTGTCAGTCCCGTGTTGTATCAAAGCAGGGTTGTGTCGAAGCCGGACGTCTTGGTACCCGGTCATCACTGCCAGCAGTTATAAAGTGGCAGTTCTAGTTGTTTTTTTAATGGTGTGAACAAACTTTGGTACATCACGGGTGATGAAGGCTGTGGTCAAGTTTCATCAGAATCGTGCATGTAGTTTCAGAGAAGAAAGCAAATATATAACATGGGGGAGGGGGGGTACCCCCTTGTATTACTCCTTAGACCCTAACTTTTTTTTTTAATCTCGTGAACAAAATTTAGTACATCATAGGTGATGAAGGTTGTGGTCATGTTTCATCGAAATTGTGTGTGTAGTTTCTGAGAAAAAAGCAAATATATATTTTGGGGGGGCAACTCCCCTACCCCTCCCCTGTAGATCTCCTTTGACCCCAATTATTATTATTATTATTATTATTATTATTATTATTATTTTAATGTCATGAACAAACTTTGGTCCATCATGGGTGATGAAGGTTGTGGTCATGTTTCATCAAAATCATGTGTGTAGTTTCAGAGAAGTTGCAAGTGTTTGTGGCCAGACTGACAGACTAATGGACGGATGACATGCCTTCCCAAAAGCTCCTCAGAACTACGTTCCTGGTGAAATAAAAAAAAAAAAGGGAGCAAAAACCAATCCCCATAACTACAGACCTATCAACTTGCTTCCGATTATCAGCAAGGTCACAGAATCCATCATCACAGTTGATATGAAATCCTTCCTTTCCCCCAACAACCTCATCTCAAATCCCCAATTTGGTTTCAGACCAGGTCACTCCACCTTGGACATGTTGCTTCTACTCTCCCAACAATGAATGGAGGCCCTCAGTGTCACATGATATCAGGGCCGTCCATCTCTTTGGACATATGTCATGCTTTTGATAGTCTGGCATCCTGCCTCAATGTCCAAACTGTTTACATGTGGACTCCAAGGAAAACTCCACACGTGGCTTACTGACTTCCTCTACTTTCCTAGCCAACGTGTGGTACTCAACGGAATCCTTTCATCTGTTAAGGCTGGAGTGCCCCAACCCCAAGGCAGTGTTCTGGTCCCAGTTCTTTTCCTAATCTTCATAAATGATCTCCCTGACGATGGAAAAATTCTCTTTATCTATTTGCTGATGATTCCACCCTCTGCAACGACATCCCTTGTCCTTCAGACAGTCAGGCTGTAGCCTCTTCCCTCTCTTCAGACCTTAACAAAATCACAAGCTCTTCAAACACTGGGAATGTGTCTTTCAATCCGGACAAATCTCACACTCTCACTGTCTCTCTCTGAAAGGACCGTCTGACAAACCTCCAGTTTACTTTTTTAACAATCCTTTTGGGGAAGTTCAGTAATTCAAACTAAGTGGTCTCATCATCAGTCATGATCTTTCCTGGACTGGTGGAGACCCCTTTTGAGCTGTCGAGCCTGGGTTCATATTATCACCCTGGTGTTTTACAGGCACGATGATGCATCATTGTGTGCATTGCCCCTCCAATGCGCATTCAAGTGGGCATTCCGTCTGCCCGCATTAGTTGGTGGACATTAAAGTTCCCACGGTGACCTTTATCAAGAGAAGGCGAGATGTTGCCAGTACCCTGAACAAATTACAAATTCCTGCCCTGATTATCAATGGGAAGGCAAAGGCAAACCACCAGTGTAATCCTTACTGTGAAGCTGCTTTGGCAGCACTGAATCTACCCTCGGTCAGAGCACCATAATTACATACATACAGGTAGTGGACAAAAATTGTTTAAAAAAATAAATCGATGTAAAATCACTTGATAGGGCATTAGACCACCACATGTGGCCAGTACGGCCTGTATGTGCTGTGGCATAGAATCCACCAGCGCCTGGAATTCTGCAAGAGGGATGCGGCACAATTCTTCCACGAGGAAGTCCATCAGCTCACACCTGTTTGATGGAGGTGGAAAACACCATCTCGTGCATTGCTCCAGAATATCCCACGAATGCTCGATTGGGTTCAGATCTGGTGACCGAGAAGGCCATGACGTATGGATATCATCAGTGTCCTGCCCATCAAGCCATTGGATGACCACACGTGCTCTGTGGATCAGAGCATTGAGGGGTCCTCCTGTTGATAATCCACTTTGTACAACATTGTGTTTTGGTGAGGATTTCTGGAAGAACCTGGCTTATTGTTGCATACAATTTAATTTTTGTCTGTGGAAGCATAGTTCATGTTGTCCTATATCGTGTGGGAATTGCACATTTTCCTTGTCTTGTGATCTGATGACGCATCGTCAGTTGTCACCACAATTTCTTTTTTCGAATCGTCACCATAAATTTGCATAGTGGCGAAACTAAACATGTTTTTCATCTAATTGAAGTACAAGTGCAAAAAAGTTGGATTTTTTTTTTTCTTCTAACACTTTTTACAATACCATGTTGATGTACAGGTGTTTTCCTTACCGAAAGGTCTTTAAACAATGAACAGAAAGGTATGAATCGAACAAAGCATGGAAATTTGCAACAACAGATGAATTAATTAATTAATTAATATAAAACCATGTGATTCAGAGGGAGACGATCATCATGTATAAATGAGTATGACATTGAATCATCTCGAAATAACATCGTGGTAATGAGGTTTTTGGGGGGTTTCATCGTGTACTTGCCCAGGTCAAGTATTTGCCATTATGGTCCATATTGTCCATTGAACATTGCAATGTGTTGTCGTTTATTCTCGGGTCTAGATATAAATAAATAATCAGACTTTACATTTGTGCAGGAATCTCAGATATATATATATATATATATATATATATATATATATATATATATATATATATATATATATATATATATATATATATATATATATATATATATATATATATATATATATATATATATATATGCAAATTATCTTTGTAAATGTGTATCATATAGCAGCACTCCAGGTGTGGAAGAGGGTAGTACAGCTTCCAACCCTTTAGAGTGCAGTATTCCTGTCCTCACGTTTTCCATTACAGCGAGGTGTTTTGAACTATAAGCAGTAAATATGTTTTGCTTCATACATATACCCTGGGTTATTTTTTTTATTGTTATTTTTGGGAGCAATTGAGACAGCTGTCAGTTGCCTATACACCGCTCAATGTGTCAGAAGAACGTGTTGTATGCTTGGAACAACATCACCTGTGGGATGGGTACTCTGCTAGTAGATGCATGCATACACACATGCTGGATCACCCGATTAAGAACAGGTATTTAGACTTGAGTAAACCATCAATAACATTGATGTTTGCAGACCCGAGAGTGCACCATTCCAACGATGGGCCAAATGACCACATTTCCTTGTTTGAGGTGAGTTTCTTCATTTTCAGACTTGTAAACACACATAAATACAGAAAATTGCTTTGTGAGGGTGAGGGTGGGGAGGGTGATTTGACCATGACCTGATACTGGATACCCCCAGCACATATGCAAAATTTGGTGGAGATTGGGCCAGGTGGTTTGCTTTCCTTTGATTTTCAGACCTCAACACACACACACAATTTGAGTTTCAGACACGCACATACATACAGAGAATTTGAATTACACACACACACACACACACACACACACACACACACACACACACACACACACACACACACACACACACACACACACACACACACACACATTGAGTTTCAGACACACACATACAGAGAATTTGATTTTCGCACGCACACACAATTTGATTTACACACACACACAAATTGAGTTTCAGACACACACATACAGAGAATTTGATTTTCACACACGCACGCACGCACGCACACACAATTTGATTTACACACACACACAGTGAATTTGAGTTTCAGACACACACACATACACACTTTGATTTTCAGACCCACACACACAGTGAATTTGAATTTCAGACACACACACACACACACACACACACACACACACACACACACACACAGTGAATTTGAGTTTCAGACACACACACACACAGTGAATTTGAGTTTCAGACACACACACATACAATCTGATCTTCAGACACACACATACACACACTTTGTTTGTGAGGTTAGGGCTTTTTGGGGGGGGGGGATGGGATTGTGTCATTGACCTGTCTCTTGGCACCTCCAGCACAAATGCAGATTCGGTAAGGCTTGTGAAATTATATAAAAAGCAAAGAAAAGGCCACACATATATACACACACACACACACACACACACACACACACACACACACACACACACACACACACACCCTGCTTTAAGTAGATGGCAGGACTGAGTCAATCGGAAAAGTATATGTTTTGCAAGGTAGAAACAGAAAGCACGAGTCACCTCCGATCGGGATGTAAAAAAAACACTCATGTCAGAACAGCTGTATACACAAAGGTACAACAGAGTATTATGTACTTCCTCGAGACACCGATGTGAGTGGACCAGTTACCCGGAGGGGAGCACAGTAGAAAAGATTTACCGACAATATGTCCAGTCTTTTGTTTAACAGGGGAATCCAATGTGCGACATGAGACAGGATAGCTAATAACTAATATTTATTAATCTCTACTGTCTCCCTGTAAAACATGACTTAATACTGATTAAAAGAAACACTCAATGATTTTAAAAATCCCCAAATTATAAAAGCACAAATGTCACAGATATCAATGCAGCTCTGAGTTAACTCACAACTTTTGGGGAATTAACTTATCTTAGGTAACCAGTTCATAAAAGCAAACTTCAACAGCTTACAAATGATTGAAGGGTCAGCTGAGAACACGTCCGAACAATGTTGTCCAGCTGGTGTGTACAGGTTGATGTCCAACTGGCCGGTCACATTGCAAGTCCTCAATGTGAGCTTGATATCACCAAATCAAGCAGATGAATCCAAATCAACAGATCAAGCTGAGTGACGTTTACTTTGGAACTGCATGCTTGTCAAGAACCCCCCCAAAAAATGCAAACTGGCAGCTGAAGCATGATAAGGATGGAAGGAACATGCTCGATACGACCAGAGAGGAGATGCCTGTTTGGAAGTCGTCTCGGAGACACCAGCAAGGCAGTAGATGTGTCGAATTCTGACCAGCAGGTAAGGTAAGCCAATTAGGTTTGGGGGTCAAATTCTGACCAGGCTGTTAGGGTTAGGGTTTGGGATCGAATTCTGATGAGCAGGTAAGGTCAGAATTTGACCCCTAACCTGAACTGGCTTACGAGCAGGTAAGGTAAGCCAGTCAGGGTTAGGGTTTGTGTTCGGGATCGAATTCTGACCAGCAGGTTACGTAAGCCAGTTAAGGTTCGGGTTAGGGGTCGAATTCTGACCAGCAGGTAAGGTAAGCCAGTTAGGGTTAGGGGTCGAATTCTGACCAGCAGGTAAGGTAAGCCAGTCAGGGTTAGGGGTCGAATTCTGACCAGCAGGTAAGGTAAGCCAGTCAGGGTTAGGGTTTGGGTTCGGGGTCGAATTCTGACCAGCAGGTAAGGTAAGCCAGTTAGGGTTCGGGTTAGGGGTCGAATTCTGACCAGCAGGTAAGGTAAGCCAGTTAGGGCTAGGGGTCGAATTCTGACCAGCAGGTAAGGTAAGCCAGTCAGGGTTAGGGGTCGAATTCTGACCAGCAGGTAAGGTAAGCCAGTTCGGGTTAGGGGTCGAATTCTGACCAGCAGGTAAGGTAAGCCAGTCAGGGTTAGGGGTCGAATTCTGACCAGCAGGTAAGGTAAGCCAGTCAGGGTTAGGGTTTGGGTTCGGGGTCGAATTCTGACCAGCAGGTAAAGTAAGCCAGTTAGGGTTCGGGTTAGGGGTCGAATTCTGACCAGCAGGTAAGGTAAGCCAGTTAGGGCTAGAGGTCGAATTCTGACCAGCAGGTAAGGTAAGCCAGTCAGGGTTAGGGGTCGAATTCTGACCAGCAGGTAAGGTAAGCCAGTTCGGGTTAGGGGTCGAACTCTGACCAGCAGGTAAGGTAAGCCAGTTAGGGTTAGGGGTCGAATTCTGACCAGCAGGTAAGGTAAGCTAGTCAGGGTTAGGGGTCGAATTCTGACCAGCAGGTAAGGTAAGCCAGTTAGGGTTAGGGGTCGAATTCTGACCAGCAGGTAATGTAAGCCAGTTAGGGTTAGGGGTCGAATTCTGACCAGCAGGTAAGGTAAGCCAGTTAGGGTTAGGGGCCGAATTCTGACCAGCAGGTAAGGTAAACCAGTTAGGGTTTGGGTTAGGGGTCGAATTCTGACCAGCAGGTAAAGTAAGCCGGTCAGGGCTAGGGGTCGAATTCTGACCAGCAGGTAAGGTAAGCCAGTTAGGGTTAGGGGTCGAATTCTGACCAGCAGGTAAGGTAAGCCAGTCAGGGTTAGGGGTCGAATTCTGACCAGCAGGTAAGGTAAGCCAGTTAGGGTTAGGGGTCGAATTCTGACCAGCAGGTAATGTAAGCCAGTTTGGGTTAGGGGTCGAATTCTGACCAGCAGGTAAGGTAAGCCAGTTAGGGTTAGGGGCCGAATTCTGACCAGCAGGTAAGGTAAACCAGTTAGGGTTTGGGTTGGGGGTCGAATTCTGACCAGCAGGTAAAGTAAGCCGGTTAGGGTTTGGGTTAGCGGTCGAATTCTGACCAGGAGGTAAAATAAGCCGGTTCGGGTCTGGGTTTGGGTTAGGGGTCGAATTCTAACTAGCCAGTTTTGTGGGGTGTAGCTGGGTCTTCTCAAGCCTCTGGAGTCACAGAACCAGTGTAGGCTCACATCCAGCGTCTCCATGCCCTCTTTGGTGGGTGATCCGGTTTTTAAACTCAATCTGCCACAAGATGTGCACAGTGCAGCCGTTGGTTGCTTCTCACGGGTCACATCGTGTCCTTCTGAACCTGCAAGGTGGTCTGCCCGTTATTATTTATGATCCTTATTATTTATGATCGTTATTATTTTTGTTATTATTTATGATCGAATTATTTATGTTATTATTACGTCACCGAAACCCCGTCACAGACGGATTCCGTTCCATGAGCCCAATATGACAACCAGTGGAGCCTCTTGTAAGAGCCGGATCCCAGTCGATGTACTCCATGGCCTTACCTAACGAGGCCTACAAAACGAGGCCTTGCACATGACATTTTTGGTGTACACTACTCCTTGTGAAGAAGTCCCCTGATTTGTGTACGTGTCTACTTTGACGTACAAACACCGTGTCAAAACTTCTCAGGTCACAGTACCGAGAAAAACGTGACGCGACCGCGAGGAGGAGCACAAAATTGGTCCTTCAGTATTAATATATAGATGTTATTATTTATGATCCTCGCTCGAAGGTCACTGGGATCTCGCGTCCAACGGGTCCACATGTTTACATTCCAAGATACATTGCAGAAATCTGTGGCCATGGTTCAGTTCAGTGCCTTCTGACGCTATTTTAAAACCATCCAAAAATACTTCTCTTTGACGTCATCGGTACACGTGACGTCATTTCTGTGTTGGTCAAAGCACCTCTATATTTTGCGTACATAATATGTAGATGCTCCCAAAGTTTATCGGCTTTCATCATCATTGTGACATAAACTGGAGTACACTACTGTACAGTTTTATTTACTCTCAAACGTGAGTACTGTACACACGAAACGCTCAAGGACGAGAGGACATTGCGTTTGCCTTATACACCGCCCTGAACGACGTGACAGCAATTAAAGTTATTAAGAAAAGATTTTTTTTTATTTTCTGAATTACGAGTTCCACGAAAAACAAAGGATTAAAATGAAGGAAGAAATGAGCAAACGATTGGACTCGGGTGATGTATACCTGTGCGACTTGTGAAACATCTGAGCGGAATGATTGAGGAGTCGGAGGAACGAACGAACGAAGAATGTGAATGAATAGATTAATAAATAATTTTGCTTTTGTTGTCGTCGATGATGATGATGCTGCTGATGAGGTGACGACGTGACGAGGTAGGAAGGTGATGTCACGCGGTCTCGGTGAAGGTGTTTTTGGTGAGGTTTCGACGATTATAATCGGTTCTTATTTGTGTCGTTGGGCCTTGTACTGTACTCGCACTGTACACGTACAAGACATGTCCCATTCACAGTTGGACACCCTTGGACCCACCTCCCCGACAGGACGGTGCACACGTAACAAACACAATCTTCTTTGAGCCGTCGAGTCGATTCCGATTCGAGGTTCGATTCCAGAACCCGACTCTTGACTGCCGGTTCGGTGCTTCGCGTGTGCAGTGTGCTGTCGCCCTCGGATGGTCGTTAAGCCGGGTGTCCCGTCTGCCGGCATTTTGTAACGTCAAACATCCCACTGTCCTTCGCCAACAGTCGGTGAGCTATCGCCGGCACCCTGAACAAAGTACAAATTTCCTCCGGTGAACCTTCAGGGCTGGCCATGACGTTCGTGAAAGACTCGGACAAATGTGCCCCCCTGCGGCTGAGCCCACCAGTAAGTGTGATTAATTGGGGAAGTTGAAGAAGTGGTAGCTTTCGTCCATCATCGCTCGATAAGCCTGGTGTTGGCTCAGTGGTTAGGGTGGTGGCTTGGGATCCTCGGGTCCTGAGTTCGAGCCTGGTGTTGGCTCAGTTGTTAGGGTGGTGGCTTGGGATCCTCGGGTCCTGAGTTCGAGCCTGGTGTTGGTTCAGTGGTTTGGGTGGTGGCTTGGGATCCTCGGGTCCTCAGTTCGAGCCTGGTGTTGGCTCAGTGGTTAGGGTGGTGGCTTGGGATCCTTGGGTTCTCAGTTCGAGCCTGGTGTTGGCTCAGTTGTTAGGGTGGTGGCTTGGGATCCTCGGGTCCTGAGTTCGAGCCTGGTGTTGGTTCAGTGGTTTGGGTGGTGGCTTGGGATCCTCGGGTTCTCAGTTCGAGCCTGGTGTTGGCTCAGTGGTTAGGGTGGTGGCTTGGGATCCTTGGGTTCTCAGTTCGAGCCTGGTGTTGGCTCAGTTGTTAGGGTGATGGCTTGGGATCCTCGGGTCCTGAGTTCGAGCCTGGTGTTGGTTCAGTGGTTTGGGTGGTGGCTTGGGATCCTCGTGTTCTCAGTTCGAGCCTGGTGTTGGCTCAGTGGTTAGGGTGGTGGCTTGGGATCCTTGGGTTCTCAGTTCGAGCCTGGTGTTGGCTCAGTTGTTAGGGTGGTGGCTTGGGATCCTCGGGTCCTGAGTTCGAGCCTGGTGTTGGTTCAGTGGTTTGGGTGGTGGCTTGGGATCCTCGGGTTCTCAGTTCGAGCCTGGTGTTGGCTCAGTGGTTAGGGTGGTGGCTTGGGATCCTCGGGTTCTCAGTTCGAGCCTGGTGTTGGCTCAGTGGTTTGGGTGGTGGCTTGGGATCCTCGGGTTCTCAGTTCGAGCCTGGTGTTGGCTCAGTGGTTAGGGTGGTGGCTTGGGATCCTCGGGTCCTGAGTTCGAGCCTGGTGTTGGTTCAGTGGTTTGGGTGGTGGCTTGGGATCCTCGGGTTCTCAGTTCGAGCCTGGTGTTGGCTCAGTGGTTAGGGTGGTGGCTTGGGATCCTTGGGTTCTCAGTTCGAGCCTGGTGTTGGCTCAGTTGTTAGGGTGGTGGCTTGGGATCCTCGGGTCCTGAGTTCGAGCCTGGTGTTGGTTCAGTGGTTTGGGTGGTGGCTTGGGATCCTTGGGTTCTCAGTTCGAGCCTGGTGTTCGCTCAGTGGTTAGGGTGGTGGCTTGGGATCCTTTGGTTCTCAGTTCGAGCCTGGTGTTGGCTCAGTTGTTAGGGTGGTGGCTTGGGATCCTTGGGTTCTCAGTTCGAGTCTGGTGTTGGCTCAGTTGTTAGGGTGGTGGCTTGGGATCCTCGGGTCCTGAGTTCGAGCCTGGTGTTGGCTCAGTGGTTAGGGTGGTAGCTTGGGATGCTCGGGTCCTGAGTTCGAGCCTGGTGTTGGCTCAGTGGTTAGGGTGGTGGCTTGGGATCCTCGGGTCCTGAGTTCGCGCCTGGTGTTGGCTCAGTGGTTAGGGTGGTGGCTTTGGATCCTCGGGTCCTGAGTTCGAGCCTGGTGTTGGCTCAGTGGTTAGTGTGGTGGCTTTGGATCCTCGGGTCCTGAGTTCGAGCCTGCTGTTGGCTCGGTGGTTATGGTGGTGGCTTGGGGTCCTAGGGTCCTGAGTTTGAGCCTGCTGTTGGCTCGGTGGTTATGGTGGTGGCTTGGGGTCCTAGGGTCCTGAGTTCGAGCCTGCTGTTGGCTCAGTGGTTAGGTTGGTGGCTTGGGATCCTAGGGTCCTGAGTTCAAGCCCCGTCGGCTGCTGAATTACTACACCAGGGGGTTGACTCAGCCTGTCATCCCTTCGAGGTCGGCGAAATGAGTACCAGTTCCAGTGTGTGTACTGGTAGAGGGGCACTGCATCAGCGACACAGTCGCGCTTCAAGAAATGATATCTACCCTGGCAGCTAAACTGCCATATGACCACCATAGCTCAATCATTCGGTTCCATTTATTTATTATGTGATGTCTGATTCCAGTATCAGCTTCTTGTCTTTCCCTCCATTACCTCTGCCACTGAAGATGGACAGTGCCCTGAGGTTTTGACCCCTGTCTGTCTGTCTGTGAGGAGGATATCTCAAAAAATTCTTTACGAATTCGGATTAAACTTGGTGGACAGGTAGGGTGTGTGACAAGGACGAAATGATTCGATTTTGGTAAAGATCTGAATCTAGATACTCGAATTTATTATTATTATTTTTCACAATTGAGAGAGCGGGACCAAAAAGGAGATACACGTAGGATGAGGGGAAGTGAATAAGTAACCTTAAAATGGCGATATAAATTTGAGAATGTAATGTGAGTAGTTGTAGACAACGTATGTTATATGTATGGCTAAGAGTCATGTTCTGCCCGTTTTAGGAGATCTGGTAACGTTGAGCGTGTGACGGCAGTGGAGCCGTTCCAAGATGGCGGCTCCCTTGGAAGCATGCACCAGGGAGGAGCAACGTTCTGTCATCCGTTTCTTGGGAAGCGAGGGTGTGAATCCCAGAAAAAAAATCCATCGCAGAATGAACACGCAATATGGTGACGCATGTTTATCGCTGCAGCAGGTGTACGACTGGAGCACGGAGTTTAGAAGTGGAGTGTCCAGTGTGGCAGACGCTGCTCGCTCGGGCCGGCCTCACACATCCCACACACCAGGAATGGTTGCAGGAGTTGAGCACGTGCTCAGGGAAAACCGTCGCATTACGCTGGATGAAGAGGTCTCCCAATTGGACATTAGCTGTGTTCAGCGCACTATATCATTCACAATGTGCTGCGGTTCCACAAAGTGTCTGCAAGGTGGGTGCCGAGACGACTCTCACCCGAGCTGAAAGAATTCCACTTCTAAACTCCGTGCTCCAGTCGTACACCTGCTGCAGCGATAAACATGCGTCACCATATTGCGTGTTCATTCTGCGATGGATTTTTTTCTGGGATTCACACCCTCGCTTCCCAAGAAACGGATGACAGAACGTTGCTCCTCCCTGGTGCATGCTTCCAAGGGAGCCGCCATCTTGGAACGGCTCCACTGCCGTCACACGCTCAACGTTACCAGATCTCCTAAAACGGGCAAAACATGACTCTTAGCCATACATATAACATACGTCGTCCACAACTACTCACATTACATTCTCAAATTTATATCGCCATTTTAAGGTTACTTATTGACTGCTCCTTGTATATAACATCTCAAAAGGTTGTGGACGAGTTGTGACAAAACTTGGTGCACGAGTCGGGTAGGTGACAAGACCAAGGCGATTTGATTTTTGCTTCAGGTCCGAATCCCGATGCAGCCTCTCGGTGGGATTCAATACGTAAACCGTTCAGCCTGGCGGAGGTATGTGCGCTCTACCGAGTGTCGTTTTGGTTGAATGGATGCTTCATGAACAATTGGAGATCGTGCTATTTGTACGGATGGGTTTGGCAGTGACTGAACTTGTTGATCACTGGAGGGTACGTATCGCTGTGTTGATGCTTGCATGCAACTGATCATGTCCGTGGCATTGTTATCGATTTCTTGGTGCCCATGATGCAGCTCTTAAATGGACTTGACATCAAAGTAAAAAATACTTTCTCTACGAGTCTGAGAGATGATGAAAACAAAATGTGCAGAAACACTTGTGTGTGTTAAAGTTTTTTTTTTTTATCTACTTGTTTTCTTTCTAGGGACATAAAAGGTTATTGACTGCTCGCGGGCGTGCACCGAAGCGCAGCGATGAATGTTGGAGTTGCCCACAGCAGTCCAAACCCAAACTCTGGGGTGATGAATAGTCGTGGGACATGGCTAGCATACGCCATCACCGTGGGAAGTCTGCATGCTGTCCTCATTAGCATGCCTTTCCTGAGTGTCGGGCTTGCTTGGACACTCACAAATGTCTTTCACAACCTGGTAGGTCATTGTGGGGGGGGGGGATGTTGGTCACAGGTGAGCCGATGGGACGTGCCACCTTTCAGATTGCTTCATTCTCGAATACGATTGTTGAGCAAGATTGCACAGCAGAACTTCGCTCGCCTCCAGCGATATGCAAAAGTCTTATCATCCTACCTCAAATCTGTCAACAAATTGATGTCTTCTTTTTTTCATGTGCAGTGCATGGCTCTGTACTGTACGACAGGGTTGTGTCATTTGCTGGGGGCACAGCTGTGCCAGTGGCCCCTGTAGGCCAGAGCAGGAATTTGGAATTTGGCCAGGATGCCGGTGATGGCTCGCCTACTCTTCGCGAAAGATACTGTGGGATAAAATGGTTGTTTTCTGTAAACTTGGTTAACAGAGGTATTGTTACGAATCTAGAAGCCTTGTGCACACAGACAGACAGCCGTCCCCATAGCTTAGTTATTTCGATAAGTGTGTGTTTCTAGTTAGGGCCCCCAACCTGTGTCTAATGGGAATCACATACATGCGCTGTGAAGTTATTTTGATAGTTAGGATTTTTTATAACAACAATAACTACAACGACACCTGCCTTCGCTTCTTCCCACCATCCTCCACCGGCACCATTGCACGCATGCGTGTCAGCACTTACGTGGGCGGAGTCACGAGGACCTGACGCCTCTCTCGCCCAATCAGGGAGATGCAAGCCAGGTTGCCGACGATCGGCCAATAGGCGCAGCCCACACAGGACCATATTCCCCTCCTTGTTTGAGGGGCGGGGACCGTGACGGCCGTCACGTCCCCCCCCCCCCCCAAGTCCAATCAGCGGACTTGGCGTCATTTTGCGGCAAATGGGCGATGAGCGAAGCATGCCCGAGAAGACACAAATAATTGCGCACCGTCTGCTCGAGCCAGTAGTCTGGTTCTCCGTCAGCTCGAGCGCGTGGTCTGGCTCTCGGATCAATCTATCGTCGCTGGCGCTGGTCTGGTTCGCTGGTCTGCGTCTGGCTGCCCGGGTCAGTCTTTTGGCGACTGGAACTCCGGGAAGGGGTGGACATCCAGACGCGTGCTCGCGGCCCAGGTAGCCAGCCACGTTCTCGTCCCTCAGCTCGACCTCCCTCCGTGCTGAAGGAATAATAAAAACCTCGAGGTCCATCTCTCTGTCTGGGTATCTGTTTGTGCGTGTGTGTCCGTGAGGCCCCATCTATAAGTAGAAACTGTTAAGTGCTTTTTGCTCCTTGTACATTATTTGCCTTGCTTTAGGCATGATAACTCTGCTCTTTATGTGTTCCTTCCCCACCTATTGTAAATAAATACCCCTATTGTTAAATGTTTCAGCTCGTCCTCGTCCTTTCCTTCATTGGTTTAGCACGGTGCGTGTTGGGTGATTAATAAGGCCGTTGCTGCTGTAGATGTACGTTTGGACCGACGGGACCTCGGTAACCATCCGTTCGGGTTATGCACGGGTCGAGCACGGTTACGGCTCGTCCCGTTCGAGCTCCCTCGAGGGTGTGAATACTCGGTAGTTCGCCACATGGGCCTCCAGGTATTTTGAAGTTTGGCAAATAACCCTGTGCCCACGTGGTTGATTTATTGACTATTCACGGTCCTATAAGGGACCCGTACCTTCGGAGTTATCCGAGGGGAACTATCTGAATTCCGGGTGTTCGGTGGAGTCGACTCTGCTGTTCCAACTAGCGGTCGTGCTCGCAGCTGATACCTGGCCCAAAACAGTATAACCGTGAGGACGTTCAAAATTTGGTCAGTCGTTTGCAAAGATTTTTGAGGCCACAGTTTTGCTCAATTCAAACGTATCTCAACGTTGTCACCACACTTTGCAAATGAGTGGACAGAACCTGTACGTGAGCTGTTTGAAAGCTCTCCCCATGACTTGCAGTGAAAATGTATCAGGAGTACTGCAGTTTCTTAAATATATGTATCTTATGTATCATGTTTATTTTGCCAAGTTTGTGGCTGCATTTTCAGGCCATGTACGTCCTCTTGCACATGGTGAAAGGGACCCCATTCATCACTCCAGACCAAGGAAAAGCACGCTTGCTTACATACTGGGAGCAGATTGATCATGGCATGCAGTACACCACCTCGCGGAAGTTCCTCACTGTAACTCCCATCATCCTGTGAGCAGATTTTGCCTCCTGGCTTATTTACTTTGTCTATGGTTGTCTGTCCGTGCGGAATGACTATTGTTGGTGTTGCCTCGGTTAGTGTGACTTTATTACAAGTTGGTGGGGTATTTTAGTTTGTTGATTGTGCTAAAGTTCCAATCCGGGTCATAACTGTTATAATTTGATGATGGTGATTTTTTTTGGATTTTTTTTTGTGAAAGCATCAGTCATGTAATCCTGAACCAACGGTCCGTATGTCTGCAGGTACTTCCTGGCAAGTTTCTACACGAAGTACGAGCCACAGCATTTTGCAGTGAACACAGTCTCTCTGATGTCTGTTTTGGTACCCAAACTACCGCAGTTTGATCGTGTCCGAATATTTGGCATCAACAAGTACTGATTCACGAGACGAGCACAAAAAATGCTTTCACTTGAAGACTGGTGACTGATGACTCAATAACTCTATTAGTGCATAGTTTTAAAACTATACTGTCACTTATAGTTCAATTCCACTAAGCATGAAATTGTTTCTTTGTTTCGAGCTCTCTACGTAGTTTTGAGAAGTGCAGCTTTTGTATGAGCAGTGTGACATTTGTAATGATTTTTCTTTTTTTAAAAATTGGGTCTTCATGGCATTTTTCAGTTGTAAAGTTCCGCGTTTTGGATTCATCGCATGTGTGATTTAAAAGTCATTATAAGCTACATTTTGTTCTTTTGTAAAGACACCACAAGTAAATATTGAGCTTTGGCCAAATTTGCTCACATGATTCCTTTTGGGGTTTTGTTGTTTTGTTTTTTTTCGTATCCAATTGGATGGAAAATATTTTATTGCAAGCAGCAATGATTAACGAGAGAGGAAAATGAAGAATAACAACTAGAAGGGCACTCGGTAGAGGGCATACCTCCGCCGTGCAATGCCTGATCCAGTGGAACATATCAGGCCCAATAAATATATCGTTTTTGGCCCAATCGATGGTGAAGAATTGCTTTGAAAATTATAAGATTCGGATCTTCACCAAAATTGAATATTTTTTTTCCTTGTCACACGCCCAACGTGTCCACCAAGTTTCGTCCGAATCCGTCCTCAACCTTTTGAGATATCGTGCGAGTTATCATTTTTGGCTCGATCTCTCAATGGTGAAGAATCACTTAAAAAAATTATAGTAGTCGGATCTGGATCTGGATCTGAATCTTCATCAAAATCGAATCAGTTCATCCTTGTCACACACCAAACCTGTCCACAAAATTTCATCTGAATCCGTTCACAACTTTTTTTTTTTTGAGATATCCTGCACACAAACAGACAGACAGGGTGAAAACGTAACCTCCTTCCACCTTCGGTGGTGAAGGTAACAATAAATAAACTAGAAAGTTCATAGAACACCTTACCCCATGCAGTGTTCAGGTATATAATTCAACTGAAATAGAATAATGATTTTAAAGGTTGAAGAAAAAAAAAAATCCGAACATTTACCGCTGTAGCTGCAGTATCCTACACACCACCTGATTTAACATGCAACGTTAGTTATTCGTGCCTGTTGTTTGTGTCCTTGATGACATCCTTTAAAAACAGTAGGTTTCTTGTTGGGAATGATTTTAAATTTGGTTTGACTGCCAGACAGACAGACGGAGTAAAAAATTATCTCACTCCTCTCTGTGCCTGTGCGATCAGGTGGAATTCAGAGCCTACAGGTTCGTGTTCCGATTTGTGTTCAAAATATAACATTCAATTGAAATTAAGTTGTTCGTCGATCATAAACTAACATTTGTAGACACAGACGGAAGTGAACCAAATGCTTCACCCCGCTTTGATTTGCGTGTGGGGTCATCAGTGGCTGTCACGATATCTCAGAGGTAGTGCACATGCTTTTGAGCTGAATACTGATAGTTTGAATCTCGACCCAGCTATAAAACTGTTACCCTGGTGTTGAGAGAAAGGATGATTCATCAACGTGTGTGCCTTCTTTCAGAGAGACATTAAGCTGGGTGTCCTGTCATGTACATTAAAGATCCCACGAAGTCTTTCATGAGGAGGAAGAGAGTTGTTGCTGGAGCCCTGAATGAATTACAAATTCCTGCCACCTGCAATTGAACATCAAGCCTGGTCTAACTAATTATTGAAAGATCTGGGCCAAAAACTTTTCCTAACTAATCCCACAAGAAGGTTGGAAATATTTGGTAATAGTAGTAGTAGTGGTACTATTAAAAAAGGTGTTTAGTAAATATACATTTTTTTTAATGCCTTCGGTGTCAACCTCAGGGCACGGCGTGCTCATGCACCGGTAACCCCGCTGACATCACGGCAGAAAAGATAAGGACGAACAAAGTTCCCCTGTTATTGTGAAATGACAGGAGACGGAAGGGTGACAACAGCAAAAACATTTAATAATCCCTCATGTGTCGTAAGCATAATACTATAAATTAACTGCAGCAATAACTGACTTGCCCAAGAATCCCAAATCAAATGAGAAAACACAGAAATAACAGACATTTTCCCAACAAATTACAAAGCGTCCACCCCAAACGTGACAAAATTTTCCCAACAAATTGCAACACACCCAACCTGTCCACCAAGTTTTGTCCGAATCCGTCCACAACTTTTTGAGATATCCTGTACACAGACAAACAGACAGAAAGGGGTGAAAATATAACCTCCTTCACCTTCGGTGGCGGAGGTAATAAGTACGAACTCCACATCCAGCAACCTAGCTATATATTAACTGATGACTCTCGACATGAAAAAGCAGCTTAATCAAGCAGTTCGCACATTAAACTCAACAGGTCATAAATTGGTGAAAGGTCAACGGAGGAGCCCCGTTGGTCTTCTCAAAGTGACAGAAATAGTGAAGCCGACACAGGGAGTCACTCAATAGTCCTAAGAAGGTCAGGTATGGGAGCATGCGCTGGAGCAGCTCGTCACTGCGTCCTCTTTCTGTTGGTACTCCAGAGGCCTCCGTCTGGCCATCCCCCCAGGCAGATGCATGGCCCATCCCAATCTCCTTGAGATGCCGATCAACCTGCTCGAACCACGAGGCGCATGGTCGGCCCATTTGCCTCCTCCACTCTAGAGGCTCCCTTGCTGAGAGAATCTGGTGAGCAGGATCAGCATCAGGAAAATGAGCCACATGTCTATACAGCCGCAGCTGACTCTCACAAACTATACAGGTGACAAATCTCATGTGAGTCTCTCTCAGCAACCGCTCGTTGGATACAAAGTCCGACCAGCAATAGCAAAGGATTCCCCAAAGAGACCTGGTACCGAAGGAGTTAACTCTCTGTCTCACATCCATAGAGCAAAACTGGAAGCACCAAAGGCCTGAAGACTCAGACTTTCATCCTGCACAGGTACCGACAGCGCCACACCACTTGATCCAGTGAATCCATGACTCCCCAGGCCCGATCCAACAGTCTATTGACTTCTAGCTCACAGCCAGCAGAGACAAGAATATCACTGCCAAGGTAAATGAATCTCTCCATGACCTCAACATCCTCACCACAAACAGGTGTGTGCAAGGTGTCGTTGAAAGCCGAGATCTTGGTTTTGACCCAGGAAACCCATAATCGCAGTGACTCCAACTCCTCATTCAGCACCGGAGTTACTCATAATCCCAGAGTTACTAGGATCTTGACAGAACATCTGCAATTACATTGTCTTTGCCTTGAACACGTTTCTTGTCAGTTGTCAGTGTCGTTGTCAGGTCAGGTTAGATCTGTGACCTGCTACAGGTACCATGTAAACCTGTACTAATCTGTTCCATGGTCGGGTTGTCGGCGACTAAACCGTCTCCCCAACCGGGTTTTCTGGTGAGGAGGGTGTTTGGATATGGACACCCAGCAGGATTAAAAACAAAACCTGTCAAAGGGCGGAGGAGCTCCTTGTGAGCCAACGGCCATCCATATCTAGTGCCCAACTGTGTCTGCGGACGTCCTCCTGCAGTTGGGTTACTTTTTTATTAGGAGGTTTGTGGCAGGATTTGCACTCAGGCCACCGTAAAACCCTTCATTCCGCAAAACGCAAAAAAATCTGAAAACCCACTCCGTGGGAGTACCTCCTGTGCAGCTTCCCTTCGCAGGGCAGCTCACCGGATGACGGGATTGGGGCAAAGCCTTCGGGACCCCCAATCTTTGATAGGAGGGAAACCACGGGGTAACATCCCTGGGTCAGATTGCGGGAGAGTGTGTCGGAGTGGTGCTGAGGTGTCGTCCACCAGACGGAGGTCTCCTTGGGTTAACCTGAGGCGGTCCCTTCGGGTGGGTGCCTGGAATGTCCTATCCCAAAGAGAGGATGATCACCTGTCTCTGTTATCATCTGAGCTCAAGCGTTTGGACATCGGGATTGCAGCTCTCTCTGAGGTTCGGAGACCGGATTGCGGCGAGATAATGGTGGGTGGTTACACCTACTATTGGTCTGGTCGCTCGGATGGTTACCATACCCAAGGAGTTGCTGAAGCTGTGTCCAATAAGCTGACCCCAATGATAATTGAGGTAACACCGGTCAACGAGCGTATTATGAGATTAAGGATTCGTCACTCCTTAGGTGTCATTTCCCTGGTCTCTGTTTATGCTCCGACTGAGGCGAGTGATCTCACCGTGAAGGATGCATTCAACGCCACACTCAAGTCTGTGGTTGATCAGTGTCCCAGACGAGATACACTTCTAGTCTTGGGGGATTTCAATGCATCGACTGGAACTGATAGGGATGGTTATGAGGTGTGTGTTGGTCCCCATGGGTCAGGAACTATGAACCAGAATAGCACCAAGTTCCTTGACTTTGCAAGAAGTCATGGACTTAGGGTGGCTGGTTCATGGTTTCAGCGCCCACAAGCTCATCGCTGGACTTGGTATTCCAACGCTGGCGGTGTGGCAAAGGAGATTGACCATGTCCTCATTGACAGTCGTTGGAGGATGATCCACAACTGCAGGGTCTACCGGAGTGCTCAGTTCCTCAATACGGACCACAGGCTTGTTGTAGCAACTCTAAAGCTGCACCTTAAATCCTGGAGAATGGTACCATCCCAGCCAAGGCTGGATGTTGGCAAGCTCAGGGATGAGAGGGTAGCTGAGGAGTTTGTGAACAGGCTGAGTGGACACTTGGGGGGTCTGGGTGCTTTGGGGGTCCTGAAGAGTTGTGGAGCACCTTCAAGACCACCGTCCTTGATGTTGCCGGTGGATGTCTTAGAACTCACCGCAGGGCAAAGAAGAATTTTGTCTCTCAAGGGACACTGGATACCATTGACCAGAGTCGCAGGGCCAGGCTGAATGGCAGAGCTGAGCTGTTCAGGAAGCTGAGGCGTGCACTGAGGGTGGACAAGGAGGCCTATGTGCGAGGAATCTGTGAGGGGGTAGAGCATCACCTGTGGACAGGTGATTCTCGTCCCGCTTACAGGGGAATTTGCGCATTACGTTCATCCAAGCCCATCCCTCGGAGCACTGCAGTTCGAGCAGAGAGTGGTAGGCTCTTGACAGAGGAGTCTGAAGTGAAGGCCCGCTGGGCCGGTTACTTTGAGCGGTTGTACCAGGCTGATCCCCCAACTGTCGAGTTGGACGTCAAGGGTGTTTCAATCCCTGTTGCTGACCCTCGAATCAACTGTGGCCCACCTTCGCTTGTGGAAACACGGGCTGCGGTGAACCAGTTGAAACGAGGCAACGCTCCAGGGATCTGTGGCATCCATGCTGAACTTCTCAAGGCTGGTGGAAATGCTGCACTCGTGTCGTTGCATGCAGTTTTGTGCTCTGCCTGGAACACAGGCATCATCCCAACTGACTGGAAGAGGGGCCTTGTTGTCCCTCTCTGGAAAGGGAAGGGTGATCGCCAAGACTGCAACAACTACCGAGGGGTGACGCTGCTCTCAGTGCCGGGCAAGGTCTTTGCTCGGATAATTCTTGATAGGGTTCGCTACCATCTCCTTGAGCACCAGCGTCCAGAGCAGTCAGGCTTTACACCAAAGAGGTCAACGATTGACCGTATCCTTGCCCTTCGTGTCCTCACCGAACGCAGACGAGAGTTTCGGCAGGGGCTGCTTGCAGCCTTTGTTGATCTCTGTAAAGCGTTCGATTCAGTGAATCGGGATGTCCTCTGGAGGATTCTTGGTCTTCGTGGGGTGCCACCAAAACTGATCGATCTGATGTCTGAACTCTACTCTGGAACTGAGAGTGCTGTGAAGTGTGGTGGTACCATCTCTGACTTATTTCCAGTTGTTACTGGAGTTCGTCAGGGATGTGTACTTGCCCCCACACTTTTCAGCACTTGTATGGACTGGATTTTAGGGAGGATGTCGGAGAGATCAAGTTGCGGTGCGTCATTTGGGAATGTCAAGATCTCGGACCTTGATTTTGCAGATGATGCAGTCATCTTTGTGGAGACTTGAGACATCCTCTTGGGGGCCCTCGAGGTGCTGAATGAGGAGTCGGAGCCGTTGGGATTACGGGTTTCTTGGGTCAAAACTAAGATCCAGGCTTTTGGTGACATCTTGGATGCTGCTGTCCTGTCTGTGTCTGTTTGTGGTGAGGATGTTGAGGTCGTGGAGAGATTCACTAACCTTGGCAGTGATATTCATGTCTCTGCTGGCTGCGAGTCAGAGGTCAATAGACGTCTGGGTCGGGCCTGGGGAGTCATGGATTCACTGGATCATGGGGTATGGCGCTGCGGTACCTGTGCGGGAGGACGAAAGTCCGAGTCTTCAGGTCCTTGGTACTTCCAGTCTTGCTCTATAGATGCGAGACTTAGACTCTGACCAAGGATCTGAGATGGAGACTTAATTCCTTTGGTACCAGGTCTCTTCGGAAAATCCTTGGCTCTCGCTGGTCGGATTTTGTGTCCAACGAGCGGTTGCTGAGAGAGACTCGGATGAGATTTGTTCCCTGCATAGTCCGTGAGCGTCGGTTGCGGCTGTATGGACATGTGGCTCGTTTTCCTGACTCTGATCCTGCTCACCAGATTCTCCCAGCGAGGGAGTCTCATGAGTGGAGGAGGCCAGTGGGCCGACCACGTGCCTCATGGTTGCAGCAGGTTGATCAGCATCTCAAGGAGATGGGGATGGGCCTAGCATCTGCCTGGGGGATGGCCAGACGGAGGCCCCTGGAGTACCGGTGGAAAGTGGACGCAGCGACGCACTGTTCTGGCACATGCTCCCATACCTGACCTGAACACGTTGACTGCCAACTCTTGTAGTATACACCATTCCCATTTTCCAAGCCAAGTATGCATGAACATATACTTTATTTTCAAATCGTACCCTTCTATGAGCAAATCTAAGTTCATTTCTTATCCATCGCTGGGGAAACCCTACGTTACGATAAAACTCGTAGCTGGCAGTGAGTGAGACAAGATATTAAATTCGGTATGCCAGGTATGAGCTATCTGGTAGGACTATTTTAGCATGGAATCTATGTTGCTATTATGTCATTGCTAATGGTAGATCATGTGTTGAGTTCCATGTGATTTTTATTTTCTTTTATTATTTTTTTGCTTCTTGTCATCACCCTTCAAAATGGCGCGTGTGAATGCAGATGAAGTGGCGAAACTTCTCATGGAAACGAATCATGATGATTACATCGATTTATGTTCACCGAACTGACACCAGATCGTTTGTTGCGTTATCTGGCACGGCAGCATATTCTGTTTACCATACAAAAGCATGATCTTTTACACGAGAATGCTCGTCGTGGCAGAATCCGGATCACCCATCACGACGAGTCGACTCGTAGTCAGCAGTTAATGTGTCTAATTTCAAAGATTAATTATTGTAAGGACAAGCTCCATCTCATCAATCTGATTTTTGTTTTTCATTTGATGAATGAAAGGTAAAGTATTGTGATCTGTGAAAACTACAACTGGAAAATAGTTGTACATAAAAACAGCTCAAACTGTTGCAAAGAATAGTTATTTTGGTGTTTGTCAAACTTCTTTAAAATAATAGCATCTGGGGTGATCTTTGCCGAGAGTATCTTCCTGGAGCAAAATGGCTCCAACCCCCACATCGCCAGCATCTACTGCTAATTTGAAGTTTTTTTTTTTCTGAAAATTTGGTGCTGCAAGAACTGGAGAATTCATAAGTACGGATTTAAATCTGTCGAATGCTGCCTGACATTTGAACCTCCATAAGATACGGGATGAAACTTTGCCACCACGGCACCTGTAACAGGCAAGGCATGTCCACACACCTGCGGAGAGTCCGTACAGATCCAAATCTACCCATATGTACCACGTCCGTGTGTGCTGTATACATACCTCTACCTTGTAGTAACGATCAAGTGCACGTCCCGATCAGGACACGAACTGCACTGTACAGCTCGGTAAGTTGTTTAAGCACTCAAGCACTCCAACGGAACGCCTGGCCTGGCAAGCGATTACCAATTGCCATCGACACAACTATGCACCCAGAAACACCCATGCAATGTCCGAATTAGACAAATCAACACTTTTTGGGGGAGTCGGAACTGCTGATACTTTCAA
>NC_140973.1:10118415-10123415 GCF_056783735.1 Eptatretus burgeri | reverse complement strand
TGATCCTGGATTTAGATAGTTTCACCAGAAAGGGTTGATGGTGACCACATGCACCATGTAGAAACCTCGGCATAGACTCAGCTTCATTGTGGGAGATTGCAACGATCATGAAGGCCTTTGTTTCCACGGCATCAAATTGAGCAAGATTCGAGGCTGAGAGGCATGGGAGCCAGCCCAAAGGGGAGAGCAGTACTCTATCAAGCTGCGGATGAAGGCCTTGTCGGTGAATAGTTCAGATGTGCCAAGGAGGAACTTTGTACGATGGAGGATGCCAGTCGATAGGTGGCTTTGCAGGCCAACTTTGAAATGTAGTTGCCCAAAAAAGATCATTGCTGATAATGAGACCCAAGAGTTTGAATGACTGAACATCCTCAAGGTGATTGGTCAAGAAAGTCGATTGGAAGGTTTGCAAGACGGTCGTTATGGAGAGCGATAGTGAGAGTGTGTGATTTCTAAGGATCAAAAGACATATTATAAGTGTTTGACCAGCTTGTGAATGTTTTTTTTCAAGGTCTGAAGAGAGAGAGAGAAGAGGTTGCAACCTGCCTGTCTGAAGGATGAGGGAAGCACCACCATCAGGGCCCAGGGCCCAGAACACTGCTTTGGGGCACTCCAACCTTGACAGGGAGTGGAGATGAAAGGATTCCGTTGAGAGATACGCAATGACGACAAGAGTAGAGGAACTCAGTAATCCATGTGTGGAGTTGGCCTTGGGTGCCATAGACAGACAGTTTTGAGAGCAAGGCGGGATGCCAGACTGTATCAAAAGCACCAGATATGTCCAGAGAGACGGCCCTGATTTCAATTCTGATATTGAAGTCCTCCATCCATTGTTGGGTGAGTATAAACAGCATGTCGAAGGTAGAGAGACCTGGTCTGAATCCAAATTAGTGATCTGAGATGAGGCTGTTGGAGAAAAGGAAGGATTTCATATCAACTGTGATGATGGATTCCATGACCTTCATGATGATTGGAAGCAAGCTAATTGATCTGCAGTGAAGGGGATTGGTTTTTGCACCTTTTTATGTAATGCAGCGATGTTGGCAGATTTCCAAGCAGATGGAAGACAACCTTGCGCAAAGGGCAGAGAGAGGATGTGCAAGAGCAGCAGAGCAGGTCCTTGGGACACATGAGCTGATGTCTCCCAGTCCAGTTGCAGGATCACAATCAGAGTCTGGAGTTGCCCAAAACTTCTCCACCTTCTCAGGTGCAAAGAAAGACTCCAGGAGTGTGTGTGTTGTGTTGTGTTGTGTTGTGTTGTGTTGTGTTGTGTTGTGTTTTTATGCACGCGTCCGCACAACGTGGACAGAAATTTGTAATTTGTTCAGGGTGCCTGCGATAAGGCCTAAGTCACATTTGCCACGACGGCCGTGGGGTCTCCAAATTCTACGGCCACTAGCAATTGTACGGCGGCCACAGTATTTCCACTGTCACCCAATGTAGCAGTCACATATGTTTTTATTTTTCGGGTAGCCGCACGGCGTATTTATAAATTGTGGAGACCGAAAACGTGGGGGTGCCGTACGGTCTTTGATTTGATGTCGCACGGTGACCTTAGGGCGTTCCTGCGGCTGCCATATAATTTTCAAAGCAGACGCAAGGCGCCCGCAGGGTGACCGCAGGGGGGCCCTAAGGTGAACGTGTGGCCAGACGGATGGTAACGAGTGGGTTTTTTTTTTTTTGACCAGTTCTTTTGTTTGGGCTTGTCGAATTGCTACGGCGAACGTAGAAATGAAAAAAGTTATAACTCCGCGCTATAATTCCACGGCGACCCTACGGCCTGTAAAATATAGCCATACGGCGTAGAGCCACTCTGCGGCCGCCACACGTTTCTGTCAATTTAGAGGGCGTACGGCCGCCGTATACTCGCCGTAGAGCAAATGTGACTTCGGCCTAACTCACCTGATCAACAACAAAGACATTTGTTGTGTGTGTTTTAACCAAGCCCATGCCCCCTCCCCTGAGGGGAAGAAGAAAAAGAGGAAATATACAAAAACTAGAAATTTTTTTTTGCATTTTCTTGTTTGGATCTTGTGTGGATAGATTAGTCTGGTGTCACGCACGCCTGATGGGCTGAATGGCCTCCACCTTTGTCTGATTTCTTTGTATTTCCTTGTAAAGATACCGTCGGAATTTTTCCAATCTTGATATTGACATGAAGATGTCCGTATCTCTTTCATTCGCTGCACCAACTTTTAGCCGTGGTCTCCCCTCGCAGAAATGCACACAAGGTTAAATTTTCCTTTGAACTGTCTT
Organism: Eptatretus burgeri; assembly: GCF_056783735.1. Taxonomy (NCBI): domain Eukaryota; kingdom Metazoa; phylum Chordata; class Myxini; order Myxiniformes; family Myxinidae; genus Eptatretus; species Eptatretus burgeri. The sequence continues at coordinate 10,121,159 of NC_140973.1, read as the reverse complement.
GGCAAGGTAAGATTTCTGACCTGACTCTGAACTTGTTGGTGGTGCTCAGGCAGGTCTTTGTATCACAAAGTGTACCATCTCACAGGTGGATGGTGAGCTGGCTGTCCCTGACGTCAGCTTTAGTTGGTGGACGTTTACAATCCGACAGTGTCTTTCCTGAAGAATAGACGAGTTATCGCAGACACCCTGAACAAAATACAAATTTCTGCCAAAATGACTTGCAGACGCGCGCGCACACACACACACACACACACACACACACACACACACACACACACACACACACACACACACACACACACACACACACACACACACACACACACACACACACACACACACAAACACACACACACGTTGTTAGTCTGTGTACCTGCTGCTCTTTGTTATTTATCCATGAACCTTTACCCCTTGTATTTAAAAAAATAAAATAAAAGCCAGGTCAGTGTCCAGGTAGTTCTTGAAAGACATGGGGTTTGTGCACAAGGTACCTGATAACTTCATTGTAAACCTGTTTTTATCTGGACCATAGTTTGTCTCAGTACAGCTGTTGTGGAATATATGACCATATATATATATATATATATATATATATATATATATATATATATATATATATATATATATATATATATATATATATATATATATATATATATAGTTACGCCTGTGGAAATTAGCAGAGCACCATATAGGTCCTTGGATCAGTTATGCCGATAAGTCTGTGTTCAGATAGATTTCCCCACCGTTGTCGAAAGGGAATTATTCATGTAACAGGCTGTGAATCTTCAGTTAGCCGTTTTTCTTTCGCTATCGTTATTTTGGACCAACCACTTCATGCCAACCACCAACCACCTTCTCCACCACGCCAACCACCAACCACCTTCTCCACCATACCAACCACCTTCTCCACCACGCCAACCACCAACCACCCTCTCCAAAACCGCCTTCACAACAACGACATCTCCTCACCATCTCCTAATCCACATCTCCCCCGATAAATCAACATGAACAACGTCGCCTCACCTTCATCTTCGAAGCGACGCCATCTTTGCGCCAGCCACGGCGAGTCCGTATCGAATGGCATCGCTGCAGGCAGACGTGGGGGTCCGCTCGTCGCGCGGGTCGATGATCTTGCGCACGTCCGCTCGCCGCGCGAGTCGGTGATCTCGCGCACCTCCGCTCTGTGCACGCTTCGTCCGAGATTCGGATCAAGAGAGCGAGAGGGGCGGAGCCAGTAGGGGTCAGAGTTGAGAGTGCAGAGATCAGATCTCGTCTCTCGGGCCCTATAAAAGGGCGAGCAGAACGCCAGTCTGAGGTCAGTCGGTGGAGTGTCTGTCGGGGTTCAGAGCGCCTGGAGCCTGAAGCCTGCAGTCGGTGGAGAAGCTGAGGAGAGCGGAGGAGACGCGAGTGCGACCAAGCCTGCTGTGCCACGCTGAGCTGCGTGTTCGTGTGCGAGCAAGAGAGAGCTCGCCAACCAGCACCGAACGGTCTGAGGTGATCGGGCTTCGGAACGGTCCGAGCATCGCTGAGGGACGGACGGGTTCTTAAAGAGAGTATCAACTCAAAAAGAGCGAAGACTCGTTCGTTCCTCTCAGGCGTTGCCGGCTGGGGCCCGAATCACCAGGCCGTGGCCAAGCCGCGGTTACGCGAGCTGCCGTGGGGACGGAACATCGTGGGTCGCCCCAGCGAGGAAGGTAACCTGCGCGGCCTCTTGGAGCTCCTTCGGTCCTCAAAGCTCCAGGTTGATAAAGACCCTGAGAGGTCCAGTGTACCCCCTTGTCTTTGAGGGGGTTTATTCCTTGCTTTACTTTGTATGAAAGTTGTGGCGCCGAGTCCGTCAAGTAGAATTGTATAAGTAACTGTACATAATAAATAGACGGTCGTAGCGCTTTGTCTTGCTCGCATCTTGTCCCTGCCCCCATCCATTGCATAACTGCATGCGTGTTTTGCATTCATCGCTTTTGTTGGCTGTATACGTGCCTGCTTGAATACCTGACTGCATACATGTGTGAATAAATGTGCTTGTTTGAATGTTGACCTGTTTGTCACGTCATTTTCCCTCCATTGAACTGCTGTATTGCATCTCGGAATAATAGCGGGCTTTTTAATAGCCGATAATGGAATCGAGTCCAGCGAGGCCTCGCGATAATACCTCGCTCGGTTATCCCAAAACGGATCGAGCTGCTTAAGCAGCTCGTGTCCAGGTAGGCCTCGCTGAGGTACAATCTCTCGGTAATCTACCCACGTGAATAATTAGGTAAATCGATTATTTGGCGATCGGACCCTGTAGCGCGGGTAGATTGTGGACAAGGTTGTGGTGTGTTTGGAGCACACCCGTGACTGGTTTTCGGCGTAGTTCCGGAAGGTCGTGACTGAATTGTCACGGTGGGCGTACGGCCGCGATTCGGCTAAAAGCGGCTGTCCGCACGCCGGCGGGCGAGAATTCGTGACAATATGTTGTTACTGGGCCGGGGTCAACCGCCAACCGACCGCTCTGACGGAGCTGCAAGTCCAGTCGGCCGACCGATCACCCGGAATATAGATCGCCGCCCGGATAAGTCCGAGTCGACGGGTCCTTGTACAAGAACCGAAATACGCCAATCGGCAGATCACGTGGTGCAGGGTCGATTGCCAATCTTCAATGTACCCAAATACCCACGTGATCCAACTACCGGGGTATTCCACCCTCGACAGAACTCGTACGGAAGAAACCGCCGAGGCGAGCCTGTCCCGTGCGCGAT
>NC_140973.1:10108415-10110915 GCF_056783735.1 Eptatretus burgeri | reverse complement strand
ATGATGAGACGCGGAGCGGCGGTGGTGCCTCAACTCCGCGGGCCTCGCGGACAGTGTCTGGTAGGGGGTGGGAAGGGGGCCCCCTTTGTCGCACTATCTCAGCGCGGGGGGAAACAGGAGGGGGTTGCTGATGCTCGGGGGAAGGAGGATATCGCCCTGTCTCGGGTCCCGCGGCGAGCGTCTCCTCCTCGACCTCGGTCGCGTTACTGGCCTCTCCCTGGGCAGCTCCCGGCACCGACGCGAGCACCCCCTCGTCCGCCTTTGCCGCCGTCACCTCTCCACAGCTCCGTCCTCTTCACTCCGACTAGTACCACTTCTTTCCAGCTCCACCGACGACTCTCTTGAACTCCGCACCCTCAACTTCCAACTGAACTGAACTGACTTGACTGACGAACGCAGCCGTTTTTATAAGCCCCGTGGCTTCGCTCTTTCACCCTTGACCCTCTGCCTCCGACCCTTCACCTCTCTTGCTGGCTCCCCATTGGCCCGAGGAAAAGTGGGCGTGAATGCTTTTTGATCCATGAATTTGCATATAGCGACCGCCCTCCAACGCCCTGGAGGCGGGGCCAAATCGCCCCTCGCTCACCGATTGGACGGAACAAAAGTGGGCGTGAGTCGTTTTTGATCCGTTTTTCTTCGGAAAGTCCGTGATGTTTTTGAACACGCTGCTCGGTGCGCGCCCCGCACGAGTCCAGCATCGGCGCCCATGAGTGGCGCGAGATGGTGTGGATGAGATGGTGGCGAGTTGTGACGGTAAAGGTCGTGGCGGTTGTGGTGAAGCGGAATTGTGGTTGGTGGTTGTTGTGAAGCAGCGTTGTGGTTGGTGGTTGTTATTGTGAAGCGGCGTTGTGGTTGGTGGTTGTTATTGTGAAGCGGCGTTGTGGTTGGTGGTTGTTATTGTGAAGCGGCGTTGTGGTTGGTGGTTGTTGTGATGGCTGTTGAGACGTGGTTGGTGGTGGTAATAATGGCGGCTGGTCCAAAATAAAGATAGTAAAAGAAAAACGGCTATCCTGAAGAGTCGCAGCCCGCATGAATGACATTTATTCCCTCTAAACAACGGGTTTGGGCCTAACTACACATATACTTACCGAGATATCTCACCTAAGGGACCTGAATGGTGGTTTGTGAATTTCGTCAACCACAACAATATATATATATATATGATATATGATATATATATATATATATATGATATATATATATATATATATATATATCATATATATATATATATATATATATATATATATATATATATATACATATATGATATATATATATATATATATATATATATATATATACATATATGATATATATATATATATATATATATATATATATATACATATATGATATATGATATATATATATATATATATATATGATATATGATATGATATATGAATATATATATATATATATATATATATATGTGTTAGTTGTGGTTGTGCAAAACCGCATGCCTCTCAGGAAATGGCACCCAACCTGCAGTGATCCCCAGGCAGTTATTTTGTTCGTCTTCATGCAGTCAGACCTTCCCCTCATGTCTGGTGGGTTAACGGGACGAAGTGTGTTGTGTGGGTCTAATAGCTTGGTCTAATAACTATATCTCTATCTTCTTTTCAATCCTGATTTCCATCCAACCCTTTCCTTTTATTCATGAAACAAACCAAGCAAGCACACATGCATGATAACAGACACCCTCGCAGCCCTATGAGAGACTTACCACCAACATTGTACAGGACACGCATGGCGCTCCCTTTCATTCGAATCTGCGTGCCGATTGACAACGGCGTCTCACCTTGCTCAACCTTCGCTCGCCGGGAGCTCACCACCTCGTCCACCAATATCTCCCCCACACGGGAGGGGTCATCCCGTGCCTCCACGCATCTCCACATCGATGCAATTCGCCACCAAACAGGGGCGTGCTGTGCGGCCCAGACCACTTGGACCACGTGGCATGGGGACGGGCCAAGCACATTAACAGCACCAACCGCATCTCGCCGGGGATGCCCCGAATGGGCATGCGGGACTGACACGAACCTCGTCCAGTCACCAGAACACGGCCCGGGAGTTCGATGCAAGGCCGTGTCGCGCCGGATGTGCGAATGAGACCTCTTCCGGCCCAGGAGCCTGGCAGGGCGGAGCTGGGGCCCAATACGGGAGCACAATTCGGGTTACGGCTCGACGCTCCGGGTCGTCACCCCACTCTTCGCCCAGGCTTATAAAAGGCAGATCGTGAAGCCGTCCGCCCTCTCTCTCTGCACTTCTTCGTCTGCCTGCTTCGTCCACTTTGTCCACCTGCTTGCCTCGCCCACTTTTCCGCCTATCTGCTCCGCCCTCTCTTCACCGCTCCTCATCGTCTGCCTGTCGCTGCATCTACACTCAGGGTTGGTGTGTGACAGACGTTCTTCTGGGACCAGTGCTGAGCACACGTTTCCACAAGCCCCAGCAAAGTGATTAAGCAGGAGATAACTCACCGACTCGTAAGGTGGAA
>NC_140973.1:10070915-10103415 GCF_056783735.1 Eptatretus burgeri | reverse complement strand
GTCCGCTCTGAGTCTGGGAGGTCAGTCATTTAAACTGCAGCCGAGTCGTACCAACGATTATAAAAATAGTACGTGCTGCTTCCTTGCTTTACACAACATTTAAAAATGACAGAGCCCAAATAAACAGCAGCAGGTTTTGGTTGGCCTCATGGTGTCCTCCAGTGTTGAAGGTCCTTGAAAGGGAACATTGTTTACCTTTGTCTTTTGTGAAGCTTGGGGTTTATGTAGCAGGTACATCTTTGTCCAAGATTCATTTGTGAATTCAGTCTTCTGGTTGCAGCATTAATGAGATGCATCGGTTCCACGGATGCAGTTCCCTTGGAGAGGAAAGAAAGCACGATTTTAGAAGTCAGCCTGTGTACCGACCGGCACTCAATTCCTATTCTTTCGAAAAAGGACCATGAAGCTTTAACGTTTGCAAGTCCAAGCATATAGGACAGCCAGATTAACGTTGCCTGGGGAGGGTTAAGGTTGTGGTAAGGATGCAGTATTTTAGTGAAGTTACCCTACATGCACGAGGTGCAAAGTGTGGTTAAACAATTGGTTTACTTTGTCAATCTGCAGACGTCAGTCCATGATCGAGGAACAACCCCATTTATATTGAATGTTATATTTTGAACATGAATCGGAAAACGAACCTGCAGTTTAGCAGTACTTTGCCACTGAATTTGGAAAATTGTACAGAATCTCATCCCAATCAAGCTTGCACACAGAGGAGTAAGGTAATTGTTTTTACACTCTGTCTGTTTGGCAGTCAAACGGGATTGAAAATCATTCCAAAGAGGAAAGTTATTGTTTGTTCAGGATGTCATAAAGGGCACAAACAACAGGCATGAAAACCTAACGTGTTAGATAGGGTGGTGTAAAAGACGGTGCATCAACGGTGCCAAACTTCCGAAAAATGTTTTTTTGTTGTTTTTTTTTTTTTTCTACAGCCTTATCCGTGCTCTATCCTGTAATTTCTAAGCATCCAGCAAGGATGCAGCATGTACCATTTTTGAAGTCTGGTCTAACTCGATCAGGCTCAGAACTGAACCGCTGACCGTCCAGACTCAAAGCGGTTGCTTTAACCACGACGTCACAGTGTCTGGTACAGTGGTGTCACCAAGACACATCCTGCCACTGATTCCCCAGTCACAATTCCACTTTACACTTTTGTAGGCTGCAATTGATACTGTTTAGTACTTGTGGCACCAGTAATATCCTTTCAATAAATTTGTTTGAAATAGTTTTTCGTATCATTTATGTTTTTTTTCATTTTGGTTTGTTTGTTGATGGTGCCATTCTCATGTTTGCCTCCACAGGGTTTCACTATCTTTGCATTGTTAGGGGGAGTCGCCTGGGCGGCTCGCCAAAAACCCGAGCAGAAACCCATTGTTGCGGAGCCATCTTCTTCACAGTGACGTGTCCACAAGCATTGCAGTGCTATTGATGCCTTGCTTTAAGTTTGTGTTCAACAAGGGTGTTTTCAACCGAGCAAATCACTGTTGTACAATGTGTCTCAAGTGTGAGGTTCGATAATTAAAATTCTACCCATATTTTGCAATACGTTGTATTTCTCGTGTTTTTTTGTGGATGAATGTTGTGGTGTTATGCATACTTGCTACTAGATCTAAAATTAATCTTTTTTATGTAAATATAGGAAATGATCTTCATTTCACCCACTTGCACACCTTTGTTGTTCAATGATGAAAACATTGGGGAAATTTTTTTCTCTCTCTCTACTTTTTATAGTTACTGGAGGAAAGGTTGTTTCTTTGGGGGGGGGAGGGTGGGGGTAATATAATGTTATGCCTTAAGCAGTTTGATCATGTGGCACACAATCAAAGCAAGCCATTCAAGTTCCGAGTTGGCTCGTGTTATTTCCACGTCGGAGCAATATTGCTCAGAATGCTGAATCACAGGTTTACATCTTGTCTGCTGTTAATTTCTTATTATTGACTACTCATGTTCCATCCACTGGGACCATACTCTGTGCAGAGCGTTGGTGCTGCCAAAGCAGTCTCCTTGGCTATTGGGTACAATCCTGGACAGGTCGCCACTCCGACACAGGATACCAGCATGCTGGCACTCATTTTGCCGACCTCGGAAGGATGCCAGGCAGAGTCAACCCCACCTGGTATTAATTCAACAGCCGAGTGGGATTTGAACTCAGGATACTCGGATCCTAAGCCCACCACCCTAACCATTAAGCCAACACCAGGCATACTCATGTTCTTGTGCTTTATATAAAACTACACTGTTTACAAATGTCTTTGTTCTGCATAACATGTACTTGTATAAGTTCTTCCAATGGCCTTCAGTCACTTTATAAAGGTGATTTTGATTATATAATATTACTTTTGTTAAATAGATCATCAAGCATAATATAAACTAAAACAAAACCTGTAGTTACCCCATGCACGTAGCGTGAAGTGGGTTTAAGCAATTGGTTCACTCTTTGTGACAGATGTCAGACTGATTGAGGAACTACTTCATTTCAATTGAATCTTGTATTTTGAACACTGTGGAACATTAATTGGTACAGGAACTTGCAGGTTAGCAGTACTTTGGCTTTGAATTTGGCAAATTGTACTGCGTCTCAGCATGAGTGCGCATGCGCACTCATGGTGGAGCAATTACTTCAGTCTAGCAGTCAACCAAAAATGAAAATCATTCCAAACAGGAAAGTTTGTGCTTTAGGGACCTCTTAAAGGACACAAACAACAGGAACAAATAACGAATGTAACATGTTGAACAAGTTGGTGTAAAAGAGTTGCTTTACAGATAAATCCCATGGGTTGAACTTCTGATTCAATGTTTTTTTTTTTTTTCTGCAGCGTTTAAAGTTTTTATTTTAATTGGGTTATATACTTGATCACTACAACACAAATCACCTTGTTTGCACTTCCAAAAAAACCTTCAGTTTAGGACTACTTGAGCAAAACTTTACGCCATCTTGACCAATCAACTTTGCCACACGCTCAGAGTGCGGAGTAACAGCAAGATTCAGAGAAATATGGTGGCACCGAGCGATGCAACAACAGAGCTAAGTCCATAAGATCTGTTTGTTTTGTGCATCTTTTTTCAAAGATTATTCCAAAATCGTCAGTTTCTCCAAGAAGAGTTGGCGGAAGGTTCAGCTCTGGACTGTTCCGTTTGACCCATCGGCTTCGGATGGTTGCCATTGCTGCTGTTATTCAAAGTTCACAAACAAAGCTAATATAGATGTTGCTCGTAAATGCAAAGCAAGAGTTGAAAAGATCCTTCCCATGTCCTTTTTCTCAAGACTGCATGGAGTAGGATGTTCGATGAACTCTCTTGTTATTAATGTTAGCTTCGCTTATTATCTCCACCACCGAAGGTAGATGGAGGTTATGTTTTCACCCGTTTGTCTGTCTGTCTGTGAGCAGGATATCTCAAAAGGTTATGGATGGATTCAGACGAAACTTGACAGACGTGTGTGTGTGTGTGTGTGTGTGTGTGTGTGTGTGTGTGTGTGTGTGTGTGTGTGTGTGTGTGTGTGTGTGTGTGTGTGTGTGTGTGTGTATATATATGTGTGTATATATGTGTGTATATATGTGTGTATATATGTGTGTATATATGTGTGTATATATGTGTGTGTATATATATGTGTATATATATATGTATATATATATATATATATATATATATATATATATATATATATATATATATATATATATATATATATATATATATATATATATATATATATATATATAGTGTGACAAGGATGAATTGATTAGATTTTGGTGAAGATACAGATCCGGCCTATCAGTGGGATATAAAGCGTGAACTGTTCAACCTGGCGGAGGTATGCGCTCTATCGAGTGCTGTTCTCGTTTTTAATGTCATTCATTCAGTGTGATTTTAATGTGTCATTCACATGTGCATTTATCTTGTGTAATTATCACACTTTTTTTTTTTTCTTATAAAGATATGACCATTGTGTACCAGTACTTTGGTCTGATTCACTGTTTGATCGTGCTAGCTGTAAAATTAGCATTACCTGCAGTCTGTGACTATCCTGGGGAATGGATATAGCAAAGACATGATGGGCCAAATGGCCTGTCCCTAACCTTCCTGCTATATCTTCATGGAAAACAGAATGGTTGGAGAGGCATGGGGAATAAACGGGATAGTTTTGAGAACTAAGATCATGTTCACGAGCAATAGAGCAGGACTGGCATGATAGCCTAGAGGTCTCGACGCTGTCTAGCCTGGGTTCGAATCTCAACCCAGCAATTATCCTCACCCTGGTGTTTCGCAGGCAGGGCGAGGCTTCAATGCGTGCACCGTCCATTGGATGAATGTTAAATTAAGTGTCCCATCTTTGTATTAGTTGGTGGATCAGAAAGATCTCATGCTGACCTTCGCAAAGAGTAGGCGAGCCGAGCACCCTGAACAATTCTCGTCACCTTCAGCGGGAACCTCAAGTCTGGCCATCCAATTCGTGAAAGGCATCAGACTCGATGCCTCCACTCTGAGTCTGCGAAGTCGCGGTTCAATTCTGACACTGCCCGAGTAATAATGACTTTAAAAATGACATGTGTGTTTGCTCGCTTGATGTTCAGTATTGGAGGATAGAGCACGGATAAATCCCATGGGGAGGAGGAAATTCCCTGCTGAATGCAGAGAGAAGTGATGTAATAAAAAATATGGTGTCCCTGGTACTGAGTGCTCTGGGAAGTGATATGACTTCCCTTCCCCCAAGCTCACCACTGTCTGTGTTTCAAGTATTCATCCCATGGTGAGGCCGAAACGCAACATCTGTTGTTTTCACATTGCAGGCAGGTCGGTGGTCTCTGATTTTTTTTTTTACTGCCTGCTCTTCAATATTCCTCCCTCTGCTCCCCCAGGCCCACTCCAACCCCCCTTATCTGTCCCAGGATGCATGTGTTTTACCAATAAACCCCTCCTGGTTAAACTCCCAAAATCGAGGCTGCCTGCACCCCCTCAACTCTTATTCCTCACTTCTCCCGTCTATTGAACAACCTTCCAGACCTTGTTTTGTCTCACTCTTCCCTCTCGGGCTTCAAGCATGCACTGCATGCACCACCATCTCTTGTCATCCCCAATTCTGTCCCATGATCTTTATTACCCCCTCCATTAACCTTTCCTAACCCAATCATCTTACTTGCTAGCTTCAGTGTTTCCCCCCCTTTTCCTCTTATGCTGTTTGTTCACTCCCTTGATGTTTGTCCCACTGTCAGTTCTACCTTGTTCTTCCATGAGCCTTGCTCTACCTTGTTCTTCCATGAACCTTGCTCCTATATGAACAAAACAAAAAGTCATGTCTGGTGAAGTCTCATGTAGTTGGCTGCATGTATGTGTGTAATTTATCTTCTAGTTCTAGGTTCCTTCATGACCCCATAAACCCAGGACAAAAAGATGTGGCTAATAACATTCCCTAATCTACCCTACAAAGTAGGAATGTTTGCGGTCGTTGAAGAAGTAGTCGTTACAATTGAGTGATAGACAGTAATGATAAGGAGGGTAATTCATTATATATATATATATATATATATATATATATATATATATATATATATATATATATATAATTTCCCAGAAGTGAAGAAACTGTCTGATAGCTTCAGATAATCGATTAATAGACCTTTTCTTCACTTCTGCGAAATTGTCGAGGAAAACATGGGGGATTCCATATAAAACAATGGGTTAGCCTCTGTGACGTCATTAATGCTTGTTTTCGCATATTCATGCATCTCAGTTTTCTTTGAACGAATCACCCGAAAAATAAACAGAGCTCGATGAGTTACATTTTATTGTATTTTCGAATGACGAAAGGACATCGAGAGTGTTTTGCTCCGTATAGATCTTAGTAGATCTGAGAAACTCTGGGCAGCGCAAATTAAATTACGAGATGAAAACATTAAATAACCGACTCGTTTTGTACAATTGTTTTGAGAACACATTTGCTCTTCTCTGAGATTATTTGTCACATTAGAATATATGTTTGACTGTGACAAAAAAAAAATGTACGACTCATTGTATGAAAAGTCACTTCCTCCAAGCTCACGTCCGACCCGTGTGACCCCCAAGCTCACGTACGAATCCCCAAGCTTGCTGTCTGACCCCCAAGCTCACGTGTAACCCCCAAGCTCGCCGTCTGACCCCCACCACCCCCCCAAAGCTCACGTCTGATCCTAAGCTCGCTGTCGGACCCCCCCCCCCAAACTTACGTCCGATCCCAAGCTCGCTGTCTGACCCCCACCAACCCCCCAAAGCTCACATCCGATCCCCAAAGCTCGCTTTCTGGCCCCCACCACCCCCCCCAAAGCTCACATCCGATCCCCAAAGTTCGCTGTCTGACCCCAAACTTACGTCCGATCCCAAGCTCACTGTCTGACCCCCCAAACTTACGTCCGATCCCAAGCTCACTGTCTGACCCCACTAACCCCCCAAAGCTCACATCCGATCCCCAAAGCTCGCTTTCTGGCCCCCACCACCCCCAAAGCTCACATCCGATCCCCAAAGTTCGCTGTCTGACCTCCCCAAACTTATGTCCGATCCCAAGCTCGCTGTCTGACCCCTACCCCCCCAAAGCTCACATCCGATCCCCAAAGCTTGCTGTCTGACCCCCAAAACTTACGTCCTATCCCAAGCTCGCTGTCTGACCCCCACCACCCAGCTCGCTGTCTGACCCCAAGCTCACGTGTAACCCCCAAGTTCGCTGTCTGACCCCTCAAACTTACGTCCGATCCCAAGCTCGCTGTCTGACCCCCACCACCCCCCTAAAGCTCACATCCAATCCCCAAAGCTCGCTGTCTGACCCCCAAGCTCACGTGTAACCCCCAAGCTCGCTGTCTGACCCCCACCACCCCCCCCAAAGCTCACGTCTGATCCCAAGCTCGCTGTCTGACCCCACCACCCCCCAAACTTATGTCCGATCCCAAGCTCGCTGTCTGACCCCTACCACCCCCCCCAAAGCTCACATCCGATCCCCAAAGCTTGTTGTCTGACCCCTACCCCCCCAAAGCTCACATCCGATTCCCAAGCTTGCTGGCTGACCCCCAAGCTCACTGTCTGACCCCCAAAGCTTATGCCGATCCCCAAAGCTCGCTGTCTGACCCCCACCACCCCCCAAAGCTCGCTGTCTGACCCCAAGCTCACTGTGTAACCCCCAAGTTCGCTGTCTGACCCCCAAACTTACGTCCGATCCCAAGCTCACTGTCTGACCCCACCACCCCCCCCAAAGCACGCTGTCTGACCCCCCAAACTTACGTCTCATCCCAAGCTCGCTGTCTGACACCCACCATCCCCCCAAAGCTCACATCCGATCCCCAAAGCTCGCTGTCTGACCCCCAAGGTCACGTGTAACCCCCAAGCTCGCGATCTGACCACCCAAACTTACGTCCGATCACAAGCTCGCTGTCTGACCCCCAAACTTACGTCCGATCCCAAGCTCACTGTCTGACCCCCTCCACCCCCCAAAGCTCACATCTGATCCCCAAGCTTGCTGTCTGACCCCCAAACTCACGTGTAACCTCCAAGCTCGCTATCTGACCTCCCCAAACTTATGTCCGATCCCAAGCTCGCTGTCTGGCCCCCACCATCCCCCAAAGCTCACATCCAATCCCCAAACTTGTTGTCTGACCCCCAAGCTCACGTGTAACCCCCAAGCTCGCTGTCTGATCCCAAGCTCGCTGTCTGACCCCCACCACCCCCCAAAGCTCACATCCGATCCCGAAGCTTGCTGTCTGACCCCCAAACTCACGTGTAACCCCCAAGTTCGCTGTCTGACCCCCAAACTTACGTCCGATCCCAAGCTCGCTGTCTGACCCCCACCATCCCCCAAAGCTCACATCCAATCCCCAAACTTGTTGTCTGACCCCCAAGCTCACTGATCACGTGTGACCCTCAAGCTCACTGATCACGTGTGACCCTCAAACTCACTGATCACGTGTGACCCTCAAGCTCACTGATCACGTGTGACCCTCAAACTCACTGATCACGTGTGACCCTCAAGCTCGCCGTGTTCTTCGAACCTTCCAAACAATACGTCGAACATTTTTTTCCGGCACTCAAACATAGTCATATGTTCTAACATGATAAACAATAATCTCTGAAAAGGAAAATGCAAAAGAATCTTGAGATCCCCGCCTGAGGATTATAGGGATAATGTACCACGTCGGGCGAAGCGCTAATGAATCAGATTGATGATAATCTCGTGTTTCTCGGTTCTCAAGCCAATTTGGCAATCCGAATCGTATTGCGTCCTTGTCGATGTTTCCATTCCACACGAATCTCTTGAAGCCGCAGGTCGTCGCAGTTGTTAGTCGCGGCCTTCATCCATCTCGTTTCCACGTCCTGCTTCACCATGATTGGCCGCAGCCTACTACGAGGCCTTCGCGCGCACCGACCCTCGGCTAGTTCCTTCAACGGCTTCGGCTTCAACATGTCCCCGGCCTCTGCTAGTCGAGCGCCGCTCCGCAGGCTGCACTGTTACCGCCTAACACATCGCACCGTGCTCCGTGCGCAAGGCCCGGACACCGAGGCCTTCCTCAACGGGTTGTTCACTAACGACCTCGGGCCGCTCTTCGTGGATGAAGATGCACGACCGAGCGCCATTTACTCGCATTGCCTGAGTGTGCAAGGTCGTGTCATACATGATATCATCGTTTACAGGTGAGTTCACCAGGTAACCTTTTCATCTCGTGACACCTTCACAGAGAGAGGCTTAGTCTCACTGATCTTACACAATTGGCCTATTTAACCCTTTTTGATGAACCGTTGCTCAAAGTTTTCAAACAAACGATAGTTTCCATGGAAACAACAACAATTTGTCAACATCGAAAACGGATATGCCCAATGATAAAATCACAAAAAGTACCGTTTCATTATGATGCGGTGAAGTTGTTGTCATGGAAACAACAATTTGGCAACATCGAAAACGGATATGCCAATGATAAAATCACAAAAAGTACCGTTTCATTATGATGCGGTGAAATTGTTGTCATGGAAACTGCATGTCAAAACAGGCTGAATCGATCGTTCTGATGTTCGGTGAACTAATTCAGTGACCCAGAAGGTAAATACCCTGTTTCAAAGTTCAAGTGAAGCAGATGAAAAATTTACAATTTCATCTGCGACCTTGACCTTCGACCTCAAAAACAATCGTCTTCTAAATTTTGATTGGTGAACCAATTTAGTGACCCCCCCCCCCCCCCCGAAGTGCAAATTTCAAGTCATTCAGATGAAAATTGCCGATTTTATGTGACCATGACCCGTTTGACCCCCAACGATCGGCTTCAATGACCCAATATGCAAATTCTGTTCAAATTTAAAGTTGATTGAATGAAAGTTGATGGTTTTTTGTGACTTTTGACCTTTTGACCTCAAAAAACGGTCTTCTAATTTTTCATTGCTGGACTGATTCAGTGAACCAATATGCAAACTCTGTGCAAATTTCAAGTCAATCGGATGAGAATTGATGATTTCAGGTGACCTTTGACCTTTTGTCCTCTGAAATGATCGGCCCTTAGTTTTTGACTAGCTCCATGAGGTGGTTAAGTTTTGTAAAGATCGGTGTAGAATTCCGACCTGTCAGCGATTGACGGGCAGAATAAGGGACCCGACCAACCAATATACAGGTATTTGTGAATCTTCCATTTCACAAATATTAATACACAATCATTCTGGCTTGTAATAGTACATATCTCTGCATGTTGACCAGTACCATGGTTATCAAGAGCCCTCTCAATCACTGCTTTTGGATGTGCACTGACCTGTTGGGCTGTTCTCGTCATTCGCAGTTCTATTTACAAAACTTCGTCACGTTTAGCCGACCAGGTGTGATTTCTGTCACTTACATTCATTACCTCGTGGGTTTGACACACACCTTTGATATTTAACTGGTTTCCCGGTTTTGACTTGATCTTTGCCCTCGGTCATCTTGAAGTGCTGGATGAGATCACCTCCACCTCTCCTATGACCTAAAGTTGGCATTTTCAAAGATGGCAACAGCTTGATATAACAATTGTCAGGATGTTGAAGCAGCAAGTCGTAAATTAATTGTACAAAATGGAATGACAAATGCTGCAAGCAATATAATTTGTGTACACTGTTGCTGAAACAAGAGGCTGCATAACTTAATCAGATCACTTAAGCTGCTGTCTTATTTTTAAATGTTTGTTTCATGAAATTTTCAAATCTACACTGTAGGGTCCACTCTACGTCGATGTAGAAACCCAAGTGCTTTACATCAAACCCTTCAAATATATCTTAGCGTAACGATACCAATCTAAACATCGATTAATGATTCTGATTCTCTGTTGCAGAACGTTGCTGCTACCCAAGCTGTTCCTTGGCATGGGTTATGCTGGGTGGTTTGCCATTGCCTTCACCGCAGTAGTTAGGACAGGAATTTGTAATTTGCTCAGGGTGCCGGTGATAGCTCGCCTACTCTTCGCCAAGGACATCGTGGGATCTTTAAAGTCGACCAACTAATGCTGGCAAATGGGACGCCCGGCTTAACGTCCATCCGAGGGACGGCCAACACATTGATTAATTGCCATGCCTGTGAAACGCCGGGAATGGAATTTGTTCAGGGTGCACTTGATGACTCGTTTACTCTTCACGAAAGACACCACGGGATATGTAACGTCCGCCGATTGATTCTCACAGATAGAACAGTCAGCTTAACGTCCATCCGAGGGGCAGCACACTTGGTGGTGCAACCCCCTACCTGCGAAGCACCGATCAGACAGTTTATAGCCAGATCCGGAATCGAACCTTGACCTGACGGCTCAAAGGTAAGTGTGCTGCCTTTGCACCACTCCGTTAGATAAAATTCTGGCCTAATATACACCGTCTAAAAATCATATGGTAACTGTAATCATACCGAGAGGAGAAAATACATTCAGCATGTTGTTTATGAATTGTACAAATGGAAGTGCAAGCAAAAGTCGTGCTGCGAGCTTTGAACATCCATATCGCAGACCGGTCATACTTTCACGAGATGCACGAAACGGTGTGACTCGATGCTCAGTTGTTCGTCAGCACGCTGCGGTATATTTCGCTCCAGCGTATCAATGCTAAACTACAATGGTTGGAGGCTAATCTGTACAGTTTTGTATGAATGACATACAGTGGCCGACAAAAGTATTCACTCCCTTCCAATAATGCCACATTCAGATGAATTACAAATTATGTCGAAACAAGTTTTCCAGATGAACTTTTTAAGTACGAGGTGTGTAGCAGGTCAACAAGAGCGCCGCATGGTTCTTGATGGGGTCGATTTTTGAAATGTGCACCCATTGGTCGGACAGCTGCCGGACCCCACCCACATTTGTCGCTTGACTCCACCCACCATGGCACACAGACGAAATAATATGGCCGCCATCTTGGTTTTATGGTGGGCCTAAGACATCAGGCCTGTAGGCCTCTGCTGATTATACACTTCTCACGTTTGTTGTGTCAGATTTCCATTGGCTTTGTTTGGGTGGAATGTTACTCATGATCCCCCAAAAAATCTAATCATATGTCGAATAAAAATTATTAGGAATGTTTAATCAAGCTCGCCGGCACGCGTGGTACGCACCTCCATAAAAATAGCGTGGACCTAAGACATCAGGCCTGTAGGGCTCTGGTGATTATCCACTGCCAGGGTTCTTTGCGTCATATTTCCATTGGCTTTGTTTTGGGTTGAGTGTTACTCACGATGAGGGTTGATACAATAACGTTAAATAATTTTTGAATGAGCCCCAGATTGGGGTTAAACAATAGAGTGCTTCAAATGCGCGTTTCCCAATTGGCCTGTTACTGGATTTTGTCGCAGGTTGTGACCACAGTGCGGTCATTGTTGTCTGTTCATAAATTAGTAGATTAAACTAATCGCTGTTATAGTCGAAGGAGGTTACATGTCAGAAATCCCTGCAAAAAACATGTAAAAAAACAAAATTCATTGGTTGTAAAAGTATTCAGCCCCTTAGGTCAGTACTTGGTGGAATCACCTTTTACAGCTATGACTGCCATGAGTGAGTGTTTTTGGTTAGGTCTCTATCAGTTTTGCACAGTGAGATGGTGAAATTTTTCCCCATTCTTCACGTGAAAATTGCTCTGGTTCTGCCAAGCTTGATGAGGATCTTCATTGGACTACAATCTTTAAGTCTCACTATAAAGTTCAATTGGGTTCAAGTCAGGAATTTGACTGGGCCACTCAAGAACATTTATTTTCTTCTTATTCAGCCCCTCCAATGTGCCTTTAACTTTGTGCTTCAGATCATTGTCGTTCTGAAATGTGAATCTCCCACCCAGTTTGATTCATGGCTGACTCAAGGAGGTTTTCATCAAGGATTCTCCTGTACTTTGTATCGTCCATTGTCCCTTCTATTCTAACAAGCTTGCCAGTCCCTGCTGATGAAAAGCAGCCCCATAACATGATGCTGCCACAACCATGCTTGACAGTAGGGATGGTGTTGACTGGTTGGTGTGCAGTGTTCAGCTTGCATCAGACATAACGCTTTGAATTGAGACCACAAAGTTCAATTTTTGTCTCTTTTGACCACAAAACGTTTCTCCACATGCCAGCAGTATCATGAAGATGCTTTTTCACAAACTCCACGTGAGTTTTTATATGGGTCTTTTCAGGAATGGCTTCTTTCTTGCCACCAGTCCATAGAGGCCAGCTTTGTGAAGGGAACGGGATATTGTTGATTGATGAACACTGACCCCCATCTCGGATATAGAGCCTTGCAGATCTTTCAAAGTCATTGTTGGATTTACAGTGACATCCCAAACCAGTTTCCTGCTTGTCCAGCTGCTGAGTTTGGATTGGCGACCTGATCCGGGTAGAGTATGGGTGGTATGGTACGTTTTCCACTTCTTCATGATGGATTTCACCGTACTCAAAGGGATAATGAGTGACTTTGAAATATTCTTCTAACCCTCTCCTGAACGGTGCTTCTCCACCACTTCATGTCTGACTTCTTTGGAAAGCTCCTTGGGCGTCATATTTGCCTTGTTGGTTGACCAAGTGAGTTGCACCTCAAAACACTCCTTAGATAAGTGGGGGAGTTTAATATTTAATTTAAACCACTGATTACATTCAGGTGAAACCTATTACACTTGTTTTGTAACCTTTTAAACAAATAATTTGCTCCTGAAGTGATTTAGGGGTTATTAGGTAAAGCGTTTGAATACTTATGGAACTGAGAATCATCTGATTTTCTCCGTTAATCAAACTTATTCACATTTTATCTGTATGTGTCAGCTTTATCACTTCTTTGGAGTAGTTTGTGAAGACTCTATATGTTAAGTTTGATTTGAAAGCATCATATAAAAGCTCAGATGGCATCAAACTGTAAAAACTTTGAAGGGGGGTGAATACTTTCACAGGCCACTATACACTCTACTCAAGTTATACCACAATGTATCTGTTTTACATGTTTATGCAATTTCACAGTGTCGGTCTCACTTGTCAGGTTGTGACTTACACCCGTTCGCCTGTCTTCTGCACAGCGGGAGATAGGGTTTTGCAATCACTTCTGTGTGTATATTTGTCCGAGCCGTAACTTTTTTTTACCATTTCTGCTTTTGTAATCAAATTTTCAGCAAAGCTTTATTATGAGAATATGCAGTAGACAAATTAAGAATTTTGTCAAAAGGTCAAAAGGTCAAAGCTACCATTTAGCATACAGAAGAAGAAGAAGTCCGAATACAAAGTGTATGGGCTTTGCATTTTCAGATGCTTTCTAGCTTGTTTTTTTCGTTTGGTTTCGACTCCTAAATTGCATCTTCAAATGAGTACATAATAGTCAATAGGCATGATACATTTCTGCATTTCTGTGGATTTCCTTGTTTTCTCAGTGTCTGAGTCATTTCCGAGATTCCTGGAAATCTGGTGTACACATTTTGTGGGGAGTCACTCTGCAATCAGGAATAGTGCCTCGAGGGAGAGTTGTGATGCAGTCCCAGATGTTCGAAATGACCATCTCACTGTAATCTCAAAAAAAAAAGGGCTGACTATCCAGCCTTGCATATTACATCCCACATGGTAAAATATTACACCCGGTGATCATTATTACAAATAATAATTATTATTATTATATTATTTTCCCACATGAGACATGTCATGTGCAGATTGTACTTCATTGTGAGGACATTTTAGCACTTCTTTTTGTGTACAGAGTCAAGGCTCATGGAAGAGATAGAACACTGAATGGATCAGGACACAACAGAACAAAAGGAACAGTAGAAGGGGGGGGGGGTTAACAACAAGGCCGAGGAACAAAATAGAGGGAGACTTGGTCAAACAATGGGTGTGGAGAGGAATGAGGAGTAGGGAAGGATGTATGAAGTCGACAAATAGATACAGAAGGAAATTCTCAGGAAGGAAAAACTGGAAATTTGGAACGGATGGACTTGGGTGGGGGATGGAAGTTAAAGGGGGTAGAAATTATCATGGTTTTGCATTGGGGATGATCTGGGATGGTGGTGAACAGCTGGCTTGATGACCTGGAGGGAAGAATGATATTGAAGAGAATGTGGAAGTTGGTTCCGCAGGCAGGGAAAAAGAGGAGCAAATGAGTGGAGGTGAGATTTAGGTAGTTTCACCAGAAGGGGTTAATGGTGGATCATGTGTGCCCCGTTAGTGCAGCGGGGGAGAACAGAAAGAGCAGAGGGTGCAAGACCAGAAAGGAGGCGATACAAGGCAGAGAAACCACCGACCTGTCTGTGAGGGCGAAGTGATAGGCCCATAGACTCGGCTTCATCATGGAAGATTGTTGAAGTCCTGGTTTCCATGGTGTCAGGCTGAGCAAGGTGTGAGGCAGGGGCACCAGCTCAGAGGGGAAAGCAATACTCTATCAAGCTGCAGATGAAAGCCTTGTCGGCAGATAGTTCAGGTGTACCAAAGAAGGACTCTTCTTCAAGGTTGAAGTTCACTGTGATCAGATGTCATCTCCCATTTCCAATCATGATATTTTATAAATCCCAAAGACCACCCAACCATTTACCCATCCTTTCTTACAGGTAATGTTTGTATGACCACTTTTTTCCACTTCTGCTTTTCTCTGTCATTCAAAACTCTTGCATTCTGTCATTTGTGTTCCTCCATAAGCTTTGACCTTGTTTATAAAATCTGTTTCCCAGTTGGCCTGTTACCGAATTTTGTCGCAGCTTGCTTTGTGTTATTGCAGGTTGCAGGCAGATGAGCCTGCGGTGCTGATTGAGTGTGACACGGGAATGGCGCAATCATTGCATGAACATCTTTGCACATACCGTCTACGTCGACGTATCAGTCTGACAGCACCCAAAGAAGGGCAGAAGCTATCTGTCTGGGCTGTAGTGCCAGCCCCTCTGCAGACAGAGCGACCTTCTTTGGAGGTACCCGTACTTGCCTGCACGAATGACCCACGCACAGAGTACCTGGGGCTGCGACTTATCATGAATGCAGATGTTCCTGTGACCGAACTGCTGGTCGGCTCCACAGAGAGGCCAGTGCTACAGTATGAGCAATTTCGCTACCAGCTGGGTATGTTTTCGGACCATGTTTGATGATAAATACATGTACAGTAGTGTCCTGTGGTAAAGAATACTCCTTTAAACCTTTTTCTTTCGCAATTGATAAATGTTGACAATCTTCCCACATTAAAGCTCAAGGTCCTGCTTCTTATTCCATCCTGCAAAGGGGCTTTTAAAAGAGGCATTTTTATAATTAAATGGACACTAATTTTTGTTCCAAGTCAATAGATTTATTTGCTTTTCAATGGTGAAATCTTTATCATTCTATGCCAGCAGAAACCCTTTGGAATAAAGCTTGACGGACGGACATATGTACAGACGCTTCTCCTTTTAGTAATATACGAGCAGACAACCTGGTTCGTTTGGGCTGTTATAAGGGAATTTGTTCCTACTAGAGTGTGGAATATTTTGGGAGTGTGCTAGGAATGTTCTTTGACAGCATAAAAGCAGGGACCTGTGGGAATTCTGCGTAATGTAAAATGTGACTTCAAGTCCTCAACCTGCCCCCCCCCGCCCCCATTCCTAGCCCCAAGTCCTCAACCCCAAGTCTTCAAGCCCCCTTCCCGTCCAAAGTCTTCAAACCCCCTCTCCCAGCTCTCCTCTCTCTACCCCCATCCATACATCCATTGTGACCATACTCTGTGCAGAGCATTGGTGCTGACTACGCAGTCTCCTTGGCTGTGGGTCACCACTCCGACTTTAGATCTTTATCTGTAAAGCATGATTTTATATCTTTAAAGCATGATTGCCAGTGCCATATGCGGGCAAGTCAGGTGTTAAGTGGTCAACAAATGATTTGTACTTGTCCTTGCAATGTCGCACATTATACAATTGTGTTACACAAATGCACTAATAGTGACACTAAGATTAAATATTTATTGGTGTGTGTGTGTGTGTGTGTGTGTGTGTGTGTGTGTGTGTGTGTGTGTGTGTGTGTGTGTGTGTGTGTGTGTGTGTGTGTGTGTTTTGAAGCGTTCGTGGAAAGGACTGCCACGCCACCCCCTCCCCCTTTGTATACTTGTGTTGATGAGTGTACTGCCACATTAATAATGTGCGTAATCTCCTTATTTGCATAGTAAATGGGCCTAGTGAGCCAAATGTGACGGAGATACAGTAGCCGGTCACAGATCCTGTTTCCTCTTCTTCCCCACCTTGCATTTATTATCATTATGTTCATTGTCCCCAGGGGTTCTGTGTCACCTTTGAGGTGCACTCATAACCTCAGGGGACGCAGAACGCTATACAAACATAAGGAGGCTTTGGCTGGGTGAGGAGTGTTATAGCGTGCCCTTTAAAGGGGCGAAGCGGGAGGGGCGCGTCGGAGCTTCAGAGAGAGAGAGAGAGTTGGAGGGTGTGAGAGTCTGAGCTGAAGTGCAGTGGGGAATGGTTTTGGCTGTCACTAAGATCACAACTTACAACACGTCATGCTTTCGAGGCCTGTGGTGCACTGAGCCTTTGTCATGCTTGGAGAGTGAGGTCAAGACATGGGCCACAATAAGTTTATATATTTTTTTCATACACCTGAGTGTGAGAGCATAGACCGTAAGGACCTTGACACCATCTCTGCACCAGTGCCAGGGATGTCCTCTATTCTCCCCTTTCCCTTCTTATTTCTATGTTTTTTTCTTTTTCTTTACAGGAGTGAGGCTCATGGAAGAGCAAGGTAGAACTGACAGTGGGACAAACATAAAGGGAATGAACATACAGGAAAAGAGGAGGAAGAGGAGGAGAATAAGGAGGCCATGAAACCAATACGTAAGATATTTGGGTTAGTTAATTGGAGGTAACAAAGATCATGGGTCAGAATTTGGACCACCCACTGGAAGGCGGTTTCATAGATGGAGAAGTAAGGAATAAAATAATTGAGGTGTACAGTCAGCCTGGAGGGGGTTACTGGAAGAACGCGTGCATCCTGGAGTTGCTGGGAGGGTCGGAGGACTGAAAGAGAGCAATATTGGAGAATGGGTGGTGGAAAACAGAGAGACCACCGACCTGCCGAAATTGCTATCATGTATTGTCGTTTTAGGGATGCAATAAGATTGATCGGGGTGTACAATCTCCCCAATCAGAGGTTTGAGGCGATTGGCAAGAACTTTTGAGAAGATCTTGTAGTCCGTGCAGAGGAGCGAAATGGGATGCCAATTTTTAAGTTGCTGGATGTATAACACTAAGTTGCTGCGATGTCGGAGCAACGCATTATGAGCTTCGGCCTCATCACAGGAGGTTCTAATAATTTTGAAAGCCTAAGATTCCATATAATCAGAGGAGAGACAGATGTAAAGCTTGGGTGCCAGCTCTTAATGGAGAGCAGTACTCCCATTGAGCGATGGACAAAAAAAGGCCTTAGATAAAGGATAAATGAGATACTCTCTTTTATCCTTTCCCAGCAATTTTTATTTATTTATTTGCATTCCACCATTCCCAGACCTTTTTCTGTCACATAAGGATCCTTGGCCATAGTGGGAGATGCTCAGCTCTGTTAAGTCACTGAGTGTGTGTTTTTATCCCCCGCCGCGTGGCGGAAGGGGGATATTGTTGTCACCCGGGTCGTCGTCCGTCCGGCTGTCCGTCCGGCTGGCTGGGCGTCAACATTTATAGCTGTGAGTGTGATAACTCATAAACTGTTCACCATATCGATTTGAAATTTGGGTCACACATGTACCACCTGAAAAGGAAGAACCCTACTGATTTTCGGCATGGCCGGATCCAAGATGGCCGACTGGGGCGGCCATCTTGCAAAAAATGTTTTTTGTAATAAATGGAAAAAACGCTTATCTGATTTCAATTATTTTTCAATGGCGGGGGATTCCCCATCTCTGATGGGTATATTTATTAAGTTCATACTGTGCAACTTCCTTAACACCCTTCCCTCTAATTCGTTCCTCACGTGTCTGCAGTAATTTATGAAATAGAAGTGTGCTTTTATTGTCATTATTAATAAACTGTTTAGAAAGTTGCTGAGCCTACCTTCTTGCTCTGTCGTCTTGGTGGGACTTGGTTGCCAAAGTAAAGACCATTGCCCCGCCAATGACTTTTGAATTTGAGCAATAAGGCTGCTCGATTTATCTTGGAGCAACATGCCCAGTGCGGCCATGGTCCCCAGAACCCGGAAACATGACTACATTTTATATGTTATATGTGTACGTATCGTTAAATTACTGAGGAACAAAAATGTTGACAAAAGACGGTATACCAATAAAATTAATTACATTATTTCATTCTCCCCTCATTCATAAACGGATATATCATATTTCTTTTAGGAGTTCCTGAGGGACCGAGGGACCTGCCATCAGGTGTTGCTTTGCCATTGGAGTCGAACCTTGAACTGCTCAATGGCGTGTCTTTCTCCAAAGGGTGCTACCTCGGCCAAGAGCTGACAGCACGCACACATCACACAGGGGTCATCAGAAAACGCCTGCTGCCTGTCACATTGGATCCATCGCCACTGGTAAATCTCACACTCACAGCACATCCGAGCATCAAACCAAATTCAAGTTGCAATGTTCTGTGTGTCTATTCGTTTTCTTTCTGTGTGTCTGTCATCCATCGTCTCTCTCTTTCTCTCTCTCTCTCTCTCTCTCTCTCTCTCTCTCTCTCTCTCTCTCTCTCTCGCTCTCGCTCTCGCTGTCTCTGTCTCTGTCTCTGTCTCTGTCTCTGTCTCTGTCTCTGTCTCTGTCTCTGTCTCTGTCTCTGTCTCTGTCTCTGTCTCTGTCTCTCTCTCTCTCTGCGTCTCTCTCTGCGTCTCTCTCTGCGTCTCTCTCTCTCTCTGTCTCTCTGTCTGTCTCTCTCTCTCTCTCTCTCTCTCTCTCTCTCTCTCTCTCTCTCTCTCTCTCTCTCTCTCTCTCTCTCTCTCTCTCTCTCTCTCTCTCTCTCTCTCTCTCTTTCTCGCTCTCTTTCTCGCTCTCTTTCTCGCTCTCTTTCTCGCTCTCTCCCCCCCCCACTTTCTCTCCTTTTCTCTCCCTTTCCCTCCCTTTCCTTTTCTCCTTGAGTTTCCATCCTCTTTTTATCCATTCATTTTAAAATCTTTGTTTTCTTTCCAAGCTGCTCAACATTAGCTTAACTTATTTTCTTTTTAACATTCCAGTTATACATCAGCATAGCCCTTCTCTTATTCTGATCACTGAGTGATGTCTCCGATGTTTTCTCTTATTAAAATGGTTGCCCCACCATGATTTTTAACCTCCGCCATCGAAGATCGGAGGTTACTGTTTTCACCCCTTTCTGTTTGTTTATTTGTTTGTTTGTGAACAGTATTACGGAAAAACTCCTCGACGGATTTCGACAAAACTTGGTGGGGGGGTTAGGTACGGTCCAAGGATCATGCCATTAGATTTTGGACTAGTTCCAAAATCCAATATGGCCGCTATGGCGGCCATTTTGAAAAAATATTTGAATTTTTTTTTGCATTTCTACATGTTTTAAGTGATTTCCAACCCCCACTCCCCCCCCAAAAACAAAAATTGTTAGAGAAAAAAAAATTTTGCAACTTTATTTTCAACAAAATTTCGATTTTTTTTTTTTCTACATGTTATAAGTGATTTCCAACAAAAACACATGCCAAAATTATAATTGCGGCTGATTTTGGAACTTCAGGTGGATATACCCACGTAAAATCAATTTCTGTCTCAAGGAATGTAGTTATGACGAATGAATTGAGTATGTAAAAGTTAAAAGTAAAAGGGAAAGTTGCAAACTATAACTCTATGAGCACTGTTGACGTCAAATTGAATGAATAGGATATCAGGTTCACTTGAGTGACCTAACAGTATTGGCGGTGGAGGTTTTGCACTCTACCGAGTGCTCCCCCTCTAGTTTTTTAATGTGACTCTGGATGTGTCCTTCAAGCTCCCACATTGTTTTCCAAACAAAATGTTGGGATCTCGGTGAACGCAACTGATTTAGCTTGAAGTTTTATTTGCTAATTTTTTTTTTAAACAAATTGGATTTTTTTCTGGGGTGGGGGGGGTGGAGGGGGGCTGGTATAGCTCAACAAGAACTCTCTATTGATGTGTAAATCACCTCTGTATCTACATAAAATAAAGGCTGAAAGGCAAAAGCTGACTCCTCCCAAGTCTTACTGCAGTAACCAGGAACTTAAATTAGAGGCAGACCCCTTCAGTTTTGCATGCTTTCATGTCTCGCTAAACATCTTCTGGATTTTCTGGGTGATTGACTTGATGTGGAATGATATGTTTTAGTAATGTCAAAGTCAAACAGCTTTTTCTTTCACATTTGCCTTTACGTTTTCTCGAAACCGTACCCCTATAACCAGCATTAGCTCTTAATCATTGCTTTCTGATTTTCAAACTATGTATGATCATAAGATTTGGTGCAAGTCTTATTATACCCTTTGCGACGTTCATGTCACAGGACGAAGTGGTGCTGGATGGCACAGAGGTGTTGTCAGAAGATGGCCGACGAGCTGGCCGCTTGCGATCCCATGTTGGATCGTTTGGACTGGCCCTTCTGAGGCTGTCCCAAGTGCGCCGAGGCCTCAGGCTGCAAGCACATTCAAACTTCCCAGCTTTCTCACTGTCTGCACAGCAACCTCCTTGGTGGCCTCAAAACCAACAGCTCTTCTTAGACGAGGCAGGGCAAAATAAATGACTGTTTGTAAAAACAGAAGAAGGATAAACAAGCATAACACTCAAAGGTGGCCTGCACTAGTCATTGATGTTTTCTAGTGTTATTTGTTCCTTAATATGATGAAGATGAACTACTGCAATAAGGTGATTGTGTGACTCAGGTTAACAGAAAATATTCAGTGACGAAGAAGCAGAATCTGAAAGATAAAATAAAAGTATAGACATTGTGCAAGGACAACCAACAATCCATGAATGGTCTTCACTGTAACACCATGGCTGCATAGAAACATTGGATAAGGTATGTACGTGTAGTTTGACTATTCAAACCTTATTTCCGACAAAGGTTATTCGGAATTGAACTCTAACAACTGTTTCGAACACGTGCTATACCGAGTCTTGATGCAATAATCATCTGATATACATGATGTTTCGTAAGTTTTTCATTTGGAAGTAGAACAGGAGAATTGACAAATTTTTAGTTGATTGTCACGTACCTCACCTTTCGCTGCACCTGTATTATCATGTCTCTTAATTTGTCTTTAAAATGAGTGTCCTGAAGTAACCTGCTGATGGGAGGATATCCCCTCCACTTCTTTGTTCCTTCTCCTATTAAGCTCAGTCGAGACTCCAGACCGACGCTTTGACCAACATGTTGAGGGAAAAGGGATGAATCGATGTGTTTGCCCACTGGTTTCTCACGGTAATGTCGCCTTTGGGTATGTCGAAGGTTTTATTTTTGGACCTTCGAGATGTGTTGAGTCAGATGCCAATGGGTGCCAACCTGATATGTTTGGAGAATTCCTTATTTTTGATGAAATACAACATGGCCCCAATGAGGACATTTTGCACACGCAATGATTCCTTCCTGGTGGGTTCACGGAATATTTTCAAAATGAAGGCAATGATTACATGAGCTCATTGTACGTATTAACTAATGTTGTCCTTATTTTCATAGCAACATAAATATGAGTTATCATGCCATCTTACAGTCTTAAACTGCAACAAGAGGGTCGATCTAATCACAGTCGGAGAAGAGTCTGCAGTATCATATCAGCTGGCAAAAAAAAATGAAACCTTTTTTTTTCCTCTTTTTTTTTTTACAGGAGCAAAGGCTTGTAGTGGAGCTGCCACACACACACACGCACGTTACACACATGGACATACAGACAAATACACGAGAAACACAACACAGGAATATTAAATGAGACAGACAGCCATTGAGCTTGGGGGAGGTGCCATCACTTCTGGGGCACTATGGGTACCTTCAACAAGATGTAGAACACTAGATCAGGCAAGATCTCAAATTAAATTTACAAAGTCAAAAAGCGTGTGTCCCCACATTCACTACGTCACATCATAATCGCTCGTCCAGTCACGAAGGAAGGTCTGTCTACCTCCAGTGATATTCAAACAATATGATGGACCAATAAAACACAACCGAGCACGTGCATTGACACAAACTTTTTGGTTTGTCTTTTGAAGAGGTGCATAAGCAAATGGAAAGTGTTTCCTCAACTGTGGGTCTTTTATGTCACCTGACTGAAGTCATGAATTGATATTGTTCTCAGTGAAATGTGCACACACTATAATCGAGCAGCTTTTTCTGATGATTTGTTTCATCCTGTTATCTCGTTCTTCTCGGAGTCAAAATTTGAAATGGCCCGTTTTGTGTTCCCATCTGAACACCTGGATCATGATACATGGAACATTGGTTCATATCCCATTGTGTGTAAGTAAAGACCCTCAAAATGTAAAACGAAGTAGGGATGGTATGCCAAAAAAGTATGTATTACAAGGTAAAGATTCTCATAAGAAATTATCACATTAAATCATCCCAACATCTTTCTTTAAATAATGGTTGTTCCCTGTCCACCCCTGCATCCATTTGCAACGATAGTCTGTGTTACTTGTTTCCTTACATGAATTTTACCAGTGCAATATTAAACCGTTATCACATACGCACGCACGCATGCACACACGCACACACGCACACACACACCAGCAGGAATGATGAATAAGAACCTTACGGATATCTTAGAAACCATCCCTGGGTATATTACTACAAAATAATTACAGTTGCAAGGTATCCGGGGCTCATTGACGATCCTCAAAAGAGCCCTCTGAACAAAACTCTGACAACAAGAAAACTTCACAAATTGGTCCATGAATCATGATCCCTGACTGAAACGGAGATGGATACTTCAAGACCTGGGAGGAAATATATTGTTATGGGTTTTGGAGCAAGCGCCGGGGTTCACGAGGGTGTTTCTGCTCGGACCCGCCGCTCAACCTCCGAGCCTGAAGCTGCAGGCCATGGCTAACTCCGCGGCCCGACAGGTTGCGAAGCAACCGTGGATGCCAGTTGGGATTCCTAGTTCTAACATGGTCCTCTTTCCCAAAGTCACGTTACCTATTGGTGAGCTAGCTATCTCATCTGGGGAACCGTGCTCTCAACGTCCACTCCATCTTTTTATTAAGTACGGCTGAGCGAACTGTCGGTGGTCGTCAGCTATCCTACTGGAGCAAATCACTGGGGTACAACATCCCGTCTATTTAATACATACACACGATGTCAGACCAATGAAGGAAAAGTACAACCGGGCAGGTTTGAAGGCACAGTTTACTCAAACAAGCATGTTTTTACAAGCAATAACCAGCTTTACAAAGCAATAATCAAGTGATGTTCAACGAATAGTTAAACAAAAGTCAAGCAACACAGGCAGGCAAAGACACATGAGAAAATAAGTTACCATTAGCATGTCAGAAGCCCCTTTTTTAATCCTACTTATTTCTATACAGGGTGGCCATAAAGTTTGGAAAAGTCGGTGAATATACATTATAAATGGTTTATTGACATTACAATACATGATATGTTCAATGTGTTGTCCCTCATGAGACCTTCGTCGCTCCTTGTTGTTTGGTAGGGGAACAGGGAGGTGAACAATTCACATATGCGAACGGGAAGATGAACAAGCAAAACGTGTGGTACTGGTCGCAAGACAATCAGCACTGGATCTCCCCTACCAAACAACAATGAGCCGCGAAGGTTTCATGAGGGACAACACATTGAACATGTCATGTAATGTCATTGAACATATCATGTATTGTAATGTAATGTCAATAAACCATTTATAATGTACTCGTAAAGGTGCCCGTCTTGGACGTCGTCACTGGCAACATATGGTAAAAGACAGATAGCATGAATGTATTTTAAACAATATCTTATATCATTTTTATCCATTGATTATCATTCAGGTTTTCCCCTTCGACTGTCCCGCAGTAGCTCCACTTCGATGACATTACCACGTAGTTTAGTGACTACACAACGTGTACCATTCGTGAGTTCCGGAGGATCCATAGAGCGTATTAAAATTACAGGGCACCCTACTTTGAAGTGATCCAAAAGGCCGGATCAGTTTCGTCTACATATTCATATCTTGTAGATTTTAGCTGATTCTGAAACTGTTAACAGCATGTTGATCGGATGGTTCTGTGATTTTGTACCGTAGTAAACAGAAGTACGACTTAAGCCTGTACGCCACTATGCGGAGACCCGAGGACCTAATATTTCACAACAAACTAAAAACTCACAAAATTTGAAGATATTTTAAATAAACAATTTATTATAATAACAATTAAATATCATTTTTATCCATCGATAATATGAATTGTTCTGTACAGCTATAGTTGTTCTCCTGGGATCTGCGCATCCATCCACGATCTATGTTCTAATGAAGTGCAGTAGGAATAATAAAAACAGCACCGTGCGGGAGTGTAGGTAATCTCTCCAAAGCTCTCGGAAAGCCTTAAAATGCATCACGATCGGTTTGATTGTGAACAGATATACGGACGGACGGACATCGAGACCGGTTTTATTAGGTCATCATGAAGGTACCGCTTGATATTACGCATTGAAATAGAGATATGAATACTCAAGTGAGTTTATTATATGTCTAAGATTGATAGCTTATTAATATATATATATATATATATATATATATATATATATATAATATATATATATATATATTATTATATAACAATATATATGATTGATAGCTTATTGACAGCTCAATAACATGAGCAATTTACTATGGTGTATAGTGATAAATAATAACATACTCTACAAAAGGTTTTACGAACTCATCTTAGTGGTCTTCTAAAAAATGGGAAACATTTTTATGTCTTTTGTGCAATAATTCCTCCCATTTTGCAAATGGAGAACATGAACTGTTTAACTACCATAATCATCAAAACAAATTTTGAGGGGCCTCTTCAGGAAGACAATAATATCATTACTATATATGTCAAAGCTTGTTTCATTTCATGCAGTACCAAAAATCTGATGGTGGAACAAAAAAAGGGGCGTGCCGAAATATTAATATAATATAAATAATAAATATAATATATAAAAAAAAGATAGATGTTAACCTATGTTTCCAAACTTTATGGCCACCATCACAATCATCCAGAAAAGTCGACAGACAGAATGAGAAGATTAGAGAAGAGCAGAGTGTGATTGTGACTCATGACTCACTGTACACAGACAGGCGGGCCTGTGTCGGTCCCAAGTGAAGGACAGGATAAGTTGGGGGAGATAGATGATAGGGAGTGTCAGAATGTGGTGTGAAGTGGTTGGAACTGCTGGGTTCTCAGATCGTGAATTACCAGGGTATTCACACATAATTAATAGGTCATGCGGTCTGGCAGTCATATTGGATTGAACGACAATCTTTTAAAAAATCTTTCTCTTGAACTGCTTCATCGATTGATGTGAAACTTCAAAATTATGATCTTGTAGTGATGGGGAATACGTGTAATATATTCCAACGTGATCGGACGCATGATCTGGCAGCCAGAATTATTCTATTTTTTTGATCTGGGTTCAGGCAATTAACTCGAACTTGGTGCAATTATGTATAATATAGCATAGCCTAATAAATGTCAGTGTATCTCTTCCATAACTCCAAAACCATAAAATCTAGCAGCTTGAAACTTTACATGCATATTAAGAAAACTCTAAGGAAGTACAAAAGTGAAAATTGGGTGTTTGGGTTTAATTAAAACACCCCTTTTTAAAGATAATTAACTGCCTTATTAAATTATATCCTTTGTCAAGCACATCTTCGGTCACCACTCCTTATGGGGTCTGAAGGTTTTCCTGGGTAACCTGGATGGGGTCTGAAGCCGCCATGTTTTTTGGCCTGCTCAACCATGCCTTTATTTGGAACAGGCCAGAATAATTTTCTTTATGATTAAGTTTTTTTTTCTTCACTTTCCTCACTCATATCGAATGCCTCTTCATCACAGCTATGAATCGCTGTATACATCACTTTTGTAAGTACTATAGTTTTCAAATTAGGAGCTTGGAGCGATTTCGTGCATTATATGATAAGATTTTCCACGATATACTGTCATGGACTAACTGAAGTATATATTCAAAATATTGTTACGTTTGAGGGTAATTAGGATGTTTAATTAGGTATGCCATGCTGTTCGAGTTTACCAGGATCTCGATGTAATAAGTAGCAATTCAGTGGTGATAAGTTGTCTAGTAAATGTTCATTTCTTCAAGGGGGAAATGATAATTGTCACGTAATTAGATAGGGACACGGGATAGGGTAAGTGTGTCTGCGTAAACCCCTTTTAGTAGTCCCTGGAGGCTGGCCGTGACGTCACAGGACAGGGCTGCGGATGGCTCCGCCCCGTGATCACGATTGGCGGAAGGCGACGGCGGTGGGCCAATAAAACGACTCGATTGGAAGTGACGAGGACGGGAGGATAAAAAGGTTCTGTTCGGGGTCGAAAAAGAAGATGAAGAACATCGGGACAAAAAGATCGTGTTTTTTTTGGTGTGGAGGCTGTTGCGCGGGAAGCGTACTTGTTGTTGTGCTGATTCGATTGTGTTCTTCATCGTGTCCTGGAGCCTTGCTGAGCCTCGTGCCTCACCTTGGTTGGCTCTGGGGTTCTGCTGACTCGGGGTACGGGGTCGAACGGCGGGCGGACCTGCCTCCCTCTCCTGCTTGCAATTTGGCGCCAGAACTGGTTCCCTGGCGGCTGTGAGCGGACTTGGGCCAGGACCAGGAGGTCGACAGCACCACGGTTTCTCCTGCCCCCCCCCCCCTCCCCTGACGAGAGCAAGGCCAGCTCGTCCGACGCTGATCCAGGGACAGTTGCGTCCACACCACGGTCCAGCCTGACCACCAGAAATAGCTACGTTGTGTGTGTGTGTGTGTGTGTGTGTGTGTGTGTGTGTGTGTGTGTGTGTGTGTGTGTGTGTGTGTGTGTGTGTGTGTGTGTGTGTGTGTGTGCGTGTGCGTGTCTGTACTTGGCGCCTTCGAGGGTTTGAGAATTGTATATTCATTGGAATTGTCTGTGCTTTCCCCACGCCCGATCCCACACCATCCCGTCGAATCGCCCCGGATCCCTCTTCTTGCCGAGTCTTGTTATTTCTGGTTAATAATAAAAAAACAAATAAACATCATCAACTCAGTGAAAAGTGACTCGTGCCACCTTCCTCGTCCCGTTTGCGGTAGAGCGATGAGAACCGCCATGTTTGGGTTATAAATAAATAAACCGCCTCCATCGTTTCGGCTCATTCTACGTTGGTGGGACTGTTCAAGTCCCGTGGACGTCACAATATTATTTCAGTTTTCAGGATCGGATATCTGATAATTTAAAGAAATAACAAGTCTTCTAACTAAGCTGATATACCTATTTACTTTAAGTAAGCAACACTATGTTCCCTCCTTCATACATACACAAGAAATTGTGAAATTTCCAAAGCATTAAACTTACCTTTTTCTATTGTTTGGAGAATTATATTAAGTGGATCAAAAAATTTAGGAATGTGCCAAAATTAACTAGCTTCATTGAGCTATATGAATTAATGCATTCACTACTCGACCTCACACCCTGTCCCCCAGAGGGAAGGCCTATCCATAGCTTCTGCCAGATGTGTGTCGAAATTTTCAGAGGTTTCCTGAGGTGCTCTACAGGAAAATCCAAGCAAATCTGGTGAAAAATGGACGTTTAATAAAAAGTTATAACGTTTGTGCTGACCCCAAACCGACGTACCAAGTGACACGTGCACAGATGAGCAAGCAGCGTGGCAGATTTTCTGCAATGTTATTTCACGAGCGATTGAACTTTGCAATGTCTCCAGGGCTGTTCTGCATTAAGCAGCAACTTTTGTTTTTATTTTTTGTTTTTTGTTTTCTTATTTGAACGAATTCATTTTATTTCATTCACTGCTGCGTACGCGGTAAAGACCGGCTTTAAAGTTAAAGGGATCCGATATGGTATGCAGCGACAGCTTGGCCAGCCGTTCCTTATCGACCATTTAATTGGAGTGCTTGCATGAGTGCTTATATCACTTGCCAAGTGCCCATTATCGATAGCAGTACTGTGATACGTTATTCTGAGAGAATCATTCACTCACTGCGGATGCTTTTGCCACGCCATATCACTCTGAGCGAGTGTTTCGTACTACGTCACTCTGAGCGAGTTTTCGTGCTGCGTCATCCTGAGCGAGTGGTTCGTGCTCCGTCATTCTGAGCGAGTGGTTCGTGCTGCGTCATTCTGAGCGAGTGGCTTGTGCTGCGTCATTCTGAGCGAGTGGTTCGTGCTGCGTCATCCTGAGCGAGTGGTTCGTGCTCCGTCATTCTGAGCGAGTGGTTCGTGCTCCGTCATTCTGAACTAGTTGTGAAATAACACCCGATTTCCGAGCCGTTTGCCATCCTAAAGTGTTTTCTAAATTAGTGAGCCAAATTTTTTTTTCTACCCGTCACAAGCAGCTGTTTATAAAAGTCGTTGTTTGTGAACATATCCCTGAAACATCTATATGGTGAAAGCTACTAAGTGCAATGTGCAATGTTTCTACTAAGTGCAATGTTTATTGGTGAAAGCTACTCAAGGTTTTTGGACTCTATAGTGTGTGTGTGTGTGTGTGTGTGTGTGTGTGTGTGTGTGTGTGTGTGTGTGTGTGTGTGTGTGTGTGTGTGTGTGTGTGTGTGTGTGTGTGTGTGTGTGTGTGTGTGTGTGTGTGTGTGTGTGTGTGTTGTACATAAAGCAAAGCATATTATCTCTGATAACTCCCCTACCCCCACCCCTCTCTCTATCTTTGTGTCCCATCCTTGCTCTACTCCCTCCCAATACAGTGCAGCATGCTTCTCCCACACCTTTCTCACTCTCCCCTCCCTTCTCTGTCTGTCTCTGTCTCTGGACATATCCGGACGGGAGTTTGTCTCCGGGCAATGTTCGTCCCGGGACATGTTCCGGCGGTGTTTGTCTCAGGATGCATCTGGGCAGTGTTTGTCCTGAGACGAGTCCGGATGGGAGTTTGTCTTCGGATGTGTCCGAGCAGTGTTTGTGTCCGGACGGCTTGGCTCCAGATGTGTCTGAGCAGTGTTTGTCTCCAGGCATTGTTTATAGTGTAACTGGTAGAGAATGGATTTCAGACATTATATTGTTTCAATCTTCACTGTTATTCTCTGCAGAATCATTTGATGAAACATTATGAATCATAATTAACACTCCACCATCACGTCTACCTTGCCTTCCTCTCACCTCACAGTCTTCCCTTCCCCCAACCCTCCTGTCTCCCACACCCCTCCTCGCTCCTCCTCCCTCTTTTTCTCCCTCCCCCCTTTTGTATTCCCACTAGCGAAGTGACGAGTGGTATTTGCTAGTGATTTAATAATGCAGGCAGAGGCATATCTGGTGACGTTGAAGAGTGCTGTTCTCACTGTTTTTTTACATGGTGGTTTAGTACTCCGAGGGGTCTAACAAACTTTGTGATACCATTAAAAATTGGGGGCACGAATTGTAGAAATAAACCTGACAACAGCAACAACATTTCCCCCTATCATACAAGGGGAGGCTTCATAATTGGGATGAGGCAGAGGAAGTAAAAATGGAATCATAATGCAGGGATAACTGTGGAGCATTTAACTGTAGGGTAACAGTTTCTCAGTTATCTTATGGCTAAGCTTATCACATGCAGACTTAGTCGAGAACACAAGAGGAACAGTGAATGACAGTGTGCGTAAGTGTGGTGTGAATGGCTTTCCTGGCAAAAGGCATGGCCTCGGACACCTCTCCCAGTCCAGTCTCGTCCATGGCTGTCGGTTGCTGCGCGGCTCTGGCACGGCATCCCGGGCTTTGCTGCGTTCAGTTCTTCCAATCGCTATCCTGCACTGCATGTGCTGTGCCGTGTCTGTGCGCTCATTCTTTGGGAAGAGGGGTGGGGGGGGGCAGGTCTTGGCTGTGTGGCTCGATGGTCCCAGATGAGTGGCTGTCTCTTTGGGGATCCTGGGTTGGGAGTGGCCGATGGCAGGGCACTCTGAACTGAGCGCTCAATGGCAGGGCGTCCGCTAACTGGAGGTCTCAGACTGTGAGTGACTTGATGTGCTGTCATGCTGCCTTATATCAGCAGCCCTCTGGCTCCTTGCTGCATCCGTCTTGCACACGCCCTCTCGAGTGTGACGTAATCTACGTGACTACACAATGTTTGTAAAACCTGTGTTCGAGGCTTGATGTAGTACACGTGTGCCATTCATTTTGAGGTGTAATGAAAGGACAACAGGGGTGATGAAAGATGCACATGACTGAAAGATAGAAAAAGACACAGACATGAGGCCGAGGGTAACATGGGATTGAACGAGACATCCAATTCTTGTCGATGATAATTGGGGTTTACACACACTTGTGCTGACACTTCTTAAGATATAACTACTGAATAATTAACCCCGAAATCATTTTTGTAGTGGCCTGGTTTTGGCTTCATGGTTAAGGTGGCTGGCTTGGGACCGAAGGGTCCTGAGCTTGAGCCCCAGTCAAGCCGTTTAATTAACACCGGGTGGGGTTGACTCAGTCTGTCATCCTTCTGAGATTGGCAAAATGAGTACCAGTGCACTGGGGGTAATAACCCTTTGTGATAAACTGTGGCAAACTGTCCAGGAATGTACTCCTTGCCAATGAAACTGCCTCGGCAGCCCTATGTGTCCTTTACAGTGTGAAAGGAATGGTATTATTTATTATTCAATAATTTTTGTAATTCTGCCTCAACCTTCCCCTCCGACTCGTCCCGATTCTCAACTGCTTGGCCTGAAGACTTTATCAACAGAACTGAACAGAAATGACTTTATCAACAATTCTGTCCTATTGTGACACCCCAAGCATTCAAAGGTCGTGCATGTGCCCAACCAGAATCCATTCTAGTCAGACACATCCATCTTAGTGCACGTACTTATCATCACCCGACGCTCGTGAAGCGGAAAGCGTGGTTAAGCGATCGGTAGCATACGTACGTCGTACGTGTGTGCGTTTTGTTGAGAGCGTACATTGAAAACCGTTCCTTGGAGGAAATTGAAACTTTACCACATGCTACATGATGATGTGACATTGCAGTCACTCTTCTGAGGTCA
Organism: Eptatretus burgeri; assembly: GCF_056783735.1. Taxonomy (NCBI): domain Eukaryota; kingdom Metazoa; phylum Chordata; class Myxini; order Myxiniformes; family Myxinidae; genus Eptatretus; species Eptatretus burgeri. The sequence goes on along the minus strand of NC_140973.1, from coordinate 10,071,914 downwards.
ACATTGGCCAAAGGTCAACGTCGGGCAATTCTATAAAATTGTCAATTTTCATCCGATTGACTAGAAATTTGAACAGCATTTTCATATCCCCCTCGCTGAATTCACCCCCAAATTATTTTTGAGGTCGACATAGGCCAAAAGGTCAATTGACTCCAATGCAGTACCTATTTCATTCCATTTGATTTGAATTTCATTCTTTTTTTCATTAGAAATTTTCCACCAGAAGAGTTGGCTCGCACCAAGTTCTTCTCAAGACTGTGTGTGGTAAGTATTCCATGAATACCATCTTGTTTATAATATAATTTCAATATGCAATGAAATGGGCTCTGAGTGTGAGCATTTTATTGGAGTTGTGAAGGAGTGGGGCAACAGTTTTGGCAGCAGTTCATTGGCCATGGGGCCAGCAGGTAAAAGTCAGATTATGAGGCAAAAGTTTTTTATTGCAGGCAAATGGCTGCAGGCTTGTCTGTACTGGGCAACAGATTATCTGCTTGTTGTCGTTGACCTGCTGGAGGTCTGGCAGCAGGAGGAGAGGACGGCCAGCTGTAATTGAATGCCTTATTTATTCTTGAGAGGAAATGGTGGTGTGCTAGGAAGTGTGCTTGTTGATTTCGTGGGGCCTTACCTGGCTCTGTGGTGGAGAGGGGAGCTGAATGGCACAAAAACTTGTCTAACAATTTGGAACTCAACAAGTCCTCTCAACGGCCATTTACCCAATTCTGTGCTTCCCAGTGGTAGGGACATCCGACAGGAGATCCATATGGTGCCAGTGGTAATTACCATACTCCAGGTGGGGACGAACAAGAGTCTTAAACTGCAGAGGTCCTGATGTTTAGGTGGACGAAGGTCTTCTTAACAATCCTGAGGAGTTGGTATGCCCTGCTGACAACAGCTGTGACGTGTTGAGGAAAATTCAGCTTGTCGTCAACAACCACTCCCAAATCCTTTTCTGTCGCTGTACTCTGGAGTTCAGTTCCTCGCATTGTGTACGTATCATTA
>NC_140973.1:10008415-10065915 GCF_056783735.1 Eptatretus burgeri | reverse complement strand
CTGGGAAGCCACCTTTTAATTTTCTTTTACAGTGGTCTAAGGCCTCTCATGAAAGCTGGAAATAAATCACTCGTGGGACAAAGATGCTAAACATCAACATACAGACAAATATATTATGTTCTTCTGATACAAATTGCAAGGACAAGTACCCACACATAGTGAGTGTATGGGATCCGAACCTGGTTTCCTCGCGTCTTGAGCCAGGGAATCATATCGGGATGCTAACAGGCCAACCCAAACTATAACGGCCACCCGAGGCAGTCTTGCAGGTAATTAAAACATTTCCTTTGATTTTGTGTTCTAATCTGTAATACGATGTGCCATGTCGAGCGTTTTTGTACTTTTCGTGTTTCAGAATGCGAAGCTTGGAGGACGGGTGTTGCAGGCACTCAATGGCCACAATGGCAAGGTGAACTGCGTGTGTTGGATCTCAAAGTCTAATTGTGGTAAGTTCACCATTTTCTTCTCGTACATGGGATTTGTAGATATAATCAGTGGTTCGTCATACCGTACGGCCAAATTACAAATTCCTGTCCCCTCTTAACTATGATGGAGTGGACGCACTTCCAGGATTGTAACCCAAGTCAAGAAATTGCTTTGGGAGAACCGACGCTCTGTATAGAGAACCGACGCTCTGTATAGAGAACCGACGCTCTGTATAGAGAACCGACGCTCTGTATAGAGAACCGACGCTCTGTATAGAGAACCGACGCTCTGTATAGTAGTACATGATAATACTGCTCTCAAGAGAGCTATCCCACGTAAAGAAAATGATTATCTGTACGTCTGATAATTAGAAAATCGAAAACATTCAAAGCCAATTTTCACCAAAAAAATTGCAGACGTACTTGGGGTAACGAGGGTCATGTCATGGGCATAAAATAATCCCCGAAACCGTAATCCTCCACCCCTCATGGTGAGAATGGGGAGATGACTTGCGATGTTCACCTGTACACGGAGAACAGTGCAAGTGGTTGAACCACTGACCCCTCCCGGAAGGAATGAGTGTAACTATCGCACTCAAATACGCAATTTGGTGTCTGTCTGTCTGCCTGATAGCGATACATTCGGTCGTTACTTATGCAATTTCAACCAAACTTGACAGGAGTACTAAGGGTCACACGATGGAGGTTGTAGTGACTTAATTTGCCCCCTCCCCAAGGAGGTTTTCTGCCTTGGGTGACATCAGTGTTTATGTAAGCCTGGTGTTTGTTTAACGGTTAAGGTGGCTGGATGTAGATCTTGGGACCTTAAGTGTGAGCCCCTTTTTACCGTTGAAACAACACCAGGTGGGTTGACTCAGCCTGTCATCCTTTTGAGGTCGGCAAAATGAGTAACAGCTTACTGGTAACAGGGGTCATTGTATCAGTGGCACAGCCACGCCCCCAGAAAAATGATGCAGCCAAGCAGCCACAGGCTGCATACGAATAAATAAATAATAAAAAAGTGTTAAGGTGAATAAAATAGCTTTTCATGGCATTTTTCCAAGGCCACTTATAATAAAAGTAATAACAACACTTACTAGAAGTGCACTTGGTAGAGCGCTTTCTTCTGCCACGTAATGCACTAGTTAACTAGAACTTATCGGGCCCAATAAGTTTTTGAAATATCGTGTTGTATTTCATTTTTGGTCCTATCTCTCAGACAATGGTGAAGAATCACTTCAAAAATAAAAAAAATTCTCGTATCCGGATTTGGATTCGGATCTTCACCGAAATTGAATGATATCGTCCTCGTCACACACCCAACCTGTCCACCAAGTTTCGTCCGAATCCATCCACAACTTTTTGAAATATGGTGCTATGTATCGCTTTTAGCCCGATCACTCAATGGTGAAGAATCGCTAAAAAAAACTATCGGATCCAGATTCGGATCTTCACCAAAATTGAATCAATTCGTCCTTGTCACACACCCAAGGAGAACACCAAGTTTTGTCTGGATCCATCCAAAACTTTTTGAGATATCCTGCACACAGACAGACAAACAAATAGACAAGCCAGGTGGCGGCGATGGGTCGCTGAGCATGGAAACTATAAGATGTAGAGCACAACGGATGTCATATAGCGGATAGGGAATCACCTTACGATTATGCATATCAAATCTCATCCAGTTCCATCTACTGATAACTACTCGGTGTCAATTTAAATGAAAAGTACCGAAAATGCAGTTTGAAATCGGAAATCCCCAAAGTTCGAGGGGGTGCTGTGGGTGAACAAAGATCTGAATCGAAAATCCGGCTCGATAGTTTGTGCACCATGTATTCCAGACGATTTGTGTGAATTTTCATGACCATCCGACCATAACCCGAGGAGGAGTAGCATTTGGCACCTCCAGCTCTCGCATATTATCGATTTTTGCACTAATTGACCTTTGACTCCTGACCTAAGCGAAATCGGTCAATATGTCCTGAGGCAAAGTTGTAGTACTCATTGAGTACCATGAACCTGCAAAGTTTCATTCGTATCGATGCACTCACCTGGTCGCTTGGGGGCCTTCAATTTTCGCCAATTTTCGCGCATACCCTAATTGTAGGGGGCGCTGCGGGTAAAGTATTCCATATATCACAAAAACCGGAATATAGTTGATAGAGCATCACCTGTAGATCATTCGTGCCAAATTTCATAACCCTACGTGGGATAATGGCTTTCGGAATTGATTTTCGCGTGAACGGTACCAATTTTGAAGGTTTTTCGGTTGTTGCTAGGGAACCAAAGCGTCCCTAGCAACCATCACAATTTCCAAAGCACTAGGTCATAAGATGTACCTACCACTCGAGTTTGGTCAAAATCCACCCACGTTTACTACCAATTATGCTGATGACAAACAAACAAACACAGAATTACTGACAACAAGGGTCACCTATTTCGGTGACCCAACAAACGGGGGAGAACACAGAACCTCCTTCCACCTTCAGTGGCGGAGGTAATGATAATAGCATAATATTTATGATATTACAAAACAATATTAATACTAATAATATCCCTTCTCCCCAAGAGGTTTTTACTCCTCGAACAAATGTTCATGTTAACGTGTATTGGTGGCTTATCGTGGCGTTTCGAGCCGAGATCTACTGTGATCTACACACCCCAGAGAAGTTATTAACATGACCCTTCCTGCCTCGCTCATAGGGAATGGGTATACTCGTTACTAAAGGCCCAGTCACACCTTGACGTTTTAGCCAGCAATGGCAACGTATCAAAATGTATGTAAAACGCTGGCTTACGCTGAACTTTTGATGTTTTTTTTAAAGATTCGGACGTATTCATAACGAGTTGGTCGTATGCATAACATATTAGTAACGGACACAGAACGTTTCATTGTCTAAAAGATAACTTATACCGACGAATGCTTAGCCTGTTGTTGGCGTTCACAACCTATGCCCCACGATAGTCTAACTTATGCATAGCGCGCTGCACGTATCACCGACGATCACGTGGCGTAGCCTATTAAAAGGCTGCCGCACAACGATTCAAATCATAACCGCTGGAGAAATGGAAGTGTCAACATCGCAGTCAAATCTTGGCGATCTTGCCAGCGTATGCCGACCTCTGAAAAATGCGTCTAAAACGCTGGTGCACGTCGAATACGGTATGGGTAAGTTTAGTATACGTGAATAGAACGCTAAAGTACGCTATCATACGTCGTAGTAAGTGGAGTACGTCTTGTAATTTTAAACGTGTTAAACATTTTACGACGTACTTGCCGTATGCCTCACACGTTCCGCATGCGATGGGAATAAGTTGTACGCACGATATGCGATCGTTAGCACACGTCGACAAAAGTTACTTGTAAGTTACTCAGAAGTCGAAACACGTCGAGGTAATGGTTAGCGTCAGTGTTCCAGACTCTCTCGTTTTTTTTTTTTCCTTCGGTATGACTGTGATGTTGACACTTCGATTTCTAGTGCGGTTATGATTAATAGGCTGCCGCTCAACGATTCAAATCACAACCGCACTAGAAATCGAAGTGTCAACATCACAGTCATACCGAAGAAACCCCCCCCCCCCAAAAAAAAAAAACCAGGTAGTCTGGAACACTGACGTGTTTCGACTTATGAGTAACTTCCAAGTAACGTGTGTGGACGTGTGTCAACGATCGTGTAACGTGCCTACAACAAGTTACTCATAGGTTAGAAATAAGTTTCGGGTATGCTAAACATTACCTCGACGTGTTTCGACTTATGATTAACTTACAAGTAACGTGTGTCGACGTGTGTCAACGATCGCGTAACGTGTCTACAACTTATGGCCAGCGTAGCAGAACGTGTGAGTCATACGCTGGCATAAGTCGTAAAATTTGAGGACAACCGCAAAATACAACGATGAAAGCCAGCGTACTACGACGTATGGAAGTGTTTTTCAGCGTGCTCTCAATGTTTCCAAAACTTACCCATAACGTATTCGACGTGTGCCAGCGTTTTAGACAAATTTTTCAAAAATCGGCATAAGCTGGCTAAAACGTCAAGGTGTGACTGGGCCTTAACAGGAGATGCGTCAAACCACATGTTCGTCATGCCAAGAAGAAGAATAAGCATGACCTCGAGCTTTAATGTCGCGGTTCCTGCTATGCTGTCATCGAATTATAAAATGGTATCGTTTGGAGATGATGCTCGTAATCGATTTCCTTCGTTGGAAAGATTATAATCGATTCGCTTGGAACAAAAAGTTGTGTCTGTTGTAAAAGCCTGTCTTTTTGGGATTGAATAAGAAGTGGGAATGGGTATTAAAAGGGACACGAAAGGAGCACACAAACAACAACAACAACAAAGCAGCAACAACAATAATTATGTGTTATAAAAAATCCTTTTTAGCCGCGTCTGGCGTGGCGAACGCTGGCTCTAAGAGAGCTCCGCGTTGTTCTTGTTCTTGTTCTTCTTCTGGTGAAGACAAAACCTTTAGGACGCGGCTCTTTTATATAGAGAATCCGGATCTCCTTAAATACTAAATACCCGTACACATCCTCACATAGACGGTGCCTTTTGAGAGCGTCTATCATGAACTTTTAAATATATTTGGACATTTGCTTTAAAGTTTCGAAAAGTTCACGTTACTATTGAAAGATTATTCCATTGAATGTGTTGTAATTTCGTAAATACACTATTTTCTCGTCATGAACAGGAGCCTCCATGACGGGTCTCGCTATTGGCTCCATCAAGGCACGTGACGAAATATCGGAAGTTGTTGTTATTGCCTTTAGGATGCGGCTCTTGGACACATTTGTCCTTGTTTTGTGTGTGTTTCACTTCATGTATGTAAGTATGTCTGAACTTTATAGAGTGTGAAACAGCCTGGCCTATCTCCATCAAATTTTGCATACGTGCTTGGGGTAGTCAGGGTCAGGTCATCGCCACAAAGTGAGGATGGGGAGACTACTTGCAATTTCTGTCTGTCCATGTGGAATGATGCAAGTGGTTTAACTACGAATCCGTGCCTGAGCGAGGGGGCTATTGACATGATATTTTACTCCTGGAAGGAGTGGTATTACTAATTGTCGAAAAAAAAAAATTAAAAACTCGAAAATTATCATAGAATGAAGAATTAGTCTTGCTGGTGATCAGCCGAAGGTTCGTGTTTATCTGCTTTGTGGGACTCTTATAACAGGACGTTGAAGGAGGTATGCTAACCACCGTGGGAAGCAAAGTGAGCGTGACGTTTCGGACATTAACTCTTTGTCAGAGCCAAACAGCCGACGCTCTGATTAATTCAGGGATACATTCGTCTCTTTTGCTCCGACGAAGGGTAAGCTCCCAAAACGTCAGTTTCTTGCTTCCCACGCCGTTGGAATAACTCGATGAACGTTCTGGCGATTTCATCCATCATTAAATTATCATTTTTGGAGCGGAATGTTCGTTGTTTTTACTCAACCGCCACTTCTCGTAAACCTGTGTTTCAGAGTCTGAGTTGGAGTTGTTATCTGGAGCATCTGATAATCTGGTACTTTTGTGGAAACAGCAGGACAAACAGGTACTTTGAATGAAAATTGTTTTCACTTCCATTAAAATGGCGTTAATTTATTTGGTTACCTTTTATCCATCGCCTCATCCTCGTATTTACTGGCTGGCTATAATTGGCTTTGCCCTTCCCTGTTTAGCTGCACCTCTCGATGTTGTTGCCATTTCATTCCAAACGTTTCGTGTTGTGTTGATTCCAAATCCATCGCTTTATTCATTTATATATTTTTATTATCGGAAGTTATAGGCTCATGGAAGAAAAGCACAATTTCAGACAAGCACCAATTCAAGAGGAATTTTCTCCATCTCATGGATGCCAACCTGTGGGGATTATCTGTGCCTCGAGCACTTGGCTGCGCAATTTCCTCCAGCACATGTCATGCCTCCCCCCCCCACCCCTCCCCCCCAGTCCCACCCTGTCAAGATCTCAATCCCATCTGTCTCTTAAGCCAAATTTGCTTTACCAATTTATATCTCCTCCAGGTGTTTCCCAAGCGGCAAAACGGTTTGCACCATTTTTTGGCGCATGCGAGAAGGTGGTAATCAGGTGGCACGTATTCTTAAGAAATAACATTTTTATTTATGCCTGGTGTTGGCTTAATGGCTAGAGTGGTGGGCTTGGGATCCTGGGATCCTGAGTTCAAATCTCGCTCGGCTGTTGAATTAATACCAGGTGGGGTGGACTCTGCTTGTCATCCTTCCGAGGTCGGCAAAATGAGTGCCAGCATGGTGGTATCCTGTGTCGGAGTGTCGACCCATCCAGAATTGTGCCCAATAGCTTAGGAGAAGGCTTAGGCAGCACCAACGCTCTGCACAGAGTTTGGTCCCAATGGATGGATGGATTTTCATTTGAAGACCAACAAGCCAACACAAACAGAGAATCCCGAGACAACAAATTGATGGGCACAAATGAATAGAGGGAGATAAATAGAACCACTTAAACGATACAAATATAGACATATAAGGCACCACGAACACACAGTCTCATGCACTCACAGTGAGGGGCCAAGCAAGGTCTCAAAGGATATGGGTATGGAAGCAGGCTCACTGGACAAGTCATCAGAGTGAGCAGCATGGGCGTCATGGGTCAGCCCACAAAGAAAGAGAGAGAGAAAGAGAGACAGACAGACAGACAGACAGACAGACAGACAGACAGACAGACAGACAGACAGACAGACACACCACCCATGTACAGCCTCTACCCCATCTTGCTCACTGCCATTCTTCTTCTCAAACTCTTACTGGCTTCTGACTCCGTGCGCGGCCACTTTTATTACCTCTCCCGAAGCAATGCCCACAGCACTCCTCGCGCCCCTCTCTCATCGCACAACTCCGCCAATCAAGCGGCACGCAATTGCCTCTGTAATGCCAACACGTGGGCCGGCTGAGGTCACGGCACCCCTCAAATCATCACGAACCACGGGGAGGTTTTAAAAACCACACTCAGGACGCAGACAGCTAAAATCTACTCTGTTCCCACCCAGTCCTCACCATGCCTGGTGGCTTGTCTGCTTTTATAGAGAGGACACAAACAAATTCCACTTTCCTGTCTCATGCTTGTGTCAAGTATCGCATGTTTCACGGCATACATAAAACATGGACAACTTCACTCTGTCAGGTCAGATATGGGAGCATGTGCTGAAGCAGCGAATCGCTCCGTTCACTTTCCACCGGTACTCCAGGGGCCTCTTACTGGCTCATTTACGATGGGTCCCTGCTTACAGAAAATATTGTAACACAGGGAACACACTGACTCAACATGCTACCTAATTCCTACCCCCTCCAACTATGAATGGAGTCAAAAGCCAGAAAGAGTTGGAGAAGAAGAAGGGCAGTGAGCAAGATGCAGTCGACACAGTGCACGGGCGTTTCCTCATTATTTGTGGGGCTGACCCGTGATGCTCACTCTGGTGACCTGCCCGGTGAGCCTGCTTCCACACCCAGATCCTTTTTGACCTCACCTTGCCCATCACTGTGAGTGAATGAGACTGTGTGCTCGTGGCACCTTAGATGTCTATATCTGTATCGTTTAATTGGTTCTATTTATCTCTATATTCATTCGTGTCCATCTATCTGTCATTTCAGGATTCTTCGTTCGTGTTGGCTTGTGGGTCTTCCAATAAAATGCTATTTATTCAGAATACGTGTTGCCAAATTACTGCCTTCTCGCATGTGCAAACCATTTCGGTGTTTGGGTAATCCCTGGGGGCGATACAAGTTATTAAAATTAATTTGGTTTGTGAGATCGGCGGCATTTTGATCTCGATCCAGTAGGGATGGGAGGGAAGACGAGAGTATTATTCATTCGAACGTGGTTTCCTTTGATTCGGATATTCATGAAGCACATTGCTTCGGCATGGCGTGGACGCGTCAGAAGACCCTGTCGTCGTGACAACTGGAAGGAGGAGGAGATTGGGACCATACTCTGTGCAGAGTGTTGGTGCTGCTTAAGCAGTCTCCTTGGCTATTGGGCACAATCCTGGACGGGTTGCCACTCCAACACAGCATACCAGCATGCTGGCACTCATTTTGCCGACCTCGGAAGGATGACAGGCCGAGTTAACCCCACCTGGAATTAATTCAACAGCTGAGTGGGATCCCAAGCTCACCACTCTAACCATTAAGCCAACACCAGGCATTGCACCTGGAAGCCAGTCGTGGAACGTTGGACCGGGGTTTGAGTCGCATTCAGACAAAATGGTGTTGAGGAGCACGATGTGGACCTGGTTAATCCCGGTTTGTTTTATTATTCCGTCCATTTCATTGAATGACATGGAGTTGGTGAATCTGTTCGATACTTGAACTTGAAAGGCTGTTAACTGTTAAGATTTGGCTTGTACACCTTGGCAGTTCACATGTTCTGGTCGTCTGGAGGGACATGAGGGACCCGTCACAGCAGTCGATTCGATTATCCTGGCCTCACATGATCTGCTTCTTGTAACAGCAGCGGGGGACTCTTCTGTTCGAGTGTGGCTGCGACATGCACCGGAAGATGCTGGTAAAATGGTGGGGAATGGGTGGCAAATGAATTACTTCAACCCATTTCTATCATTGTTTCACTGTGCTGCTTTCTCTTGATTTCTTCGAAAACTGCTTTTTGAGGGTAAAACAAGGAACAGAAGAAGTGGTTTCTTTCTCCTCTATGGGGTTTGGTTGTCTCGCAGTGATATTTTTTTAAAAATCCATCCGGTCATTACATGTTTGGTCATCACATCCTCTTGCTTGAACATAATTGAGCACCTCATTGTTATTGGTTTGTGGAAACACAACTGTAAAGTTTCACCAAACAGCCCATACACTTTGGAGTATTTGAGTGATCTCGCTGATGGCCAAAGAGGTTTATTAAAAAAGAAACTCCATCAAACTTTTTATATATAAACCAAATGAAGCAGTCAAACAATTGTCACAAAGGATTTCCTCGAACAGGAGTTGAGAAAAGCGTTAAGTTTACCGCGTTATAGGAAGACCAGGACATCCGACAAAAGTTATTCACTTGAACTTTTCGGGGACCTGGAAAGCAGAGTAAATGTCACCTAAGCAGGTGTATGTTTCATTGGGCCTCATTCCTCTGAATGAAAGAAGCGGCGCTTTAAGTCGAGTGATGTGTACACGAGTACTTTCAGAAGGAGCTTTAGTGAAGGAAGAGGCCATGAGGCCCATCAAAGTCTGCTCAATGCCAGTGGTTGCCAAGCTACGGTTGCTTGTCCAGATGCTTTATCCCTTAAATGCTGAATGTCAAGCAAGGTAGCAGTTAATGTACTGGTATGACTCGGTTGGGGTCGGGTTTGAACTGCCAACCTCCCAGACTGAGAGCAGACACTCTAACTATGACACCACTGAGTGTGGTCATCATCTCCATATAATAATTATCCTCTCACAAAGAAACATCCTTCAGATTATTAAGTCAAGTCTCAAGCACTCCCCTGATGTGGCCCAAGATGATCAAGAGAGAGATATGGAGATGGAGATGGAGATGGAGATGGACAGAAACAGAGATAAAGGGGAAAGAAAAAGAGATTCTGTTTCGAGCTGCTGAATGCGTTGGTGTATACTCAGAAGAGGTATACTAACCAACTTATCGCTCCCACTGACATTTCACACAGACCTGCTCAGTATTATCCATGATGAATGTACTAACTACACCACAGATGGCACTGCTTTCTGAGATTGAAGCTGAGATCGCAGTGAGATCATATCGAGTGAAGAGATGGTGCTTCAATCATATCAAGGGACAACTATGTGGTCACAGTCTCAACACCACAGAATATCGGTGAGATGGATGGGATGAAAGGGTCCAGAGGGGAGAGTAGCACTCCATTGAGGTCGATATATAATATTTTGTTATTGGCTGGTAGTAAATCTGTTGTTTTGTTTTTTTTTCAAGAAATGACTTTGAACGACAAATGTTGGCCAGTTTGTGGCTGGCTTTGAAGGGTGGTTTTGATATCCAAGGTGTTTCAACGAAAATTTGTACAGACTTTAATATCTCAGAAAAATTAAACGAATAGCAGAGAGATGGGCAATGTTGAGTGTTACTAATACCTAAGAGATGACATTTAGTGTGTGATTTTTATCACGTCATCAGTCAGCTGTGAACCATAAGGCAGTACAGAACCACAAGATGGTGATGACTTTTTTTTTTTGCATTAGTTGGAAACCTGAGAACACGCATAAGGCGCAAAGAAGTTGGAGGCGAGAACCTGCAACCTCCCCACTAACACGATGAATCTGTGATGAGTTTAAAGCTCATGCAAGTAAACGAACACAACAACAATGTTCAGGAAGAATGTTTACTTCTTTAAACCAACGCAAACTGGAGCGGCACTCAGCCCTTGTACGGAAGGGAAAACTGATGCCTCTGAAGACCCTCAGACAACATCAAGACTTTCCTTGACACTTTAAGAGCGACCTTGTTGTAGATTTGAGGCTGTGCAGAGCTTTATGTACCTTCTTGAGTGAGGAATACACAGGTTTGACGAGGCAGTGGGTACAAGGAGTAAGGTGGTGGGAACAGAGCAAGATGTGTTGGGTACATGAGTTCGTTTTCAAAACGACGGCAGAATGCTCCGTCATATGAGCTCTCGGGGGGGTTAGATCATGAGGATAAAGTCGATGAGATGGTAAATCAAATGCACAATCCTTCTCGGCTTCCTTCCTCACTCTTGAGGCAGGTACATGGTCGTGGAGGACAACTTTCCAGGACTTCTCTGGTTACGGTTTGTTGAAAGTTTGCTTCAACTTGTGCGTGTCTCGCTTAGTCGTCAGTTGTTGACGTTGTTGTTGAAACGTTGTTGAAATTTTCTCAGTTGTTGAAACCCACGTTGAATTTCCTAGCTGTGCAAAGTTTCAAATGGCCGAGAACCTGAGAGGTACGCACACTCACCTCTAACTGTTGAGCCCGGGCTTAAATCTCAACCCAGCTATAAACTGTCACCCTGGTGTTTCACAGGCAGGGCGATTCATCAGTGTATGTACCGTCCCTCGAATGGACGTTAAACTGGGCGTCCTGTCTGCCGGCCGTAGTTGGGGGACGTTAAAGATCCCACAGTGTTCTTCACGTAGAGTAGGCGAGCCATTGCGGACACCATGAACAAATTACAAATTCCTACTCTAACCAGCAGAGGGCATTGCATCAGCAGCACAGCCACACCCTCAGCCAATGATGCTTCCCCGCAGCCTGGTGCGACATACAAACGAAGAATACGTGTACTTCTGATCTTCTTGTTGTGGCGTGCTTCGTCATCTGTATCTCTGTAATGTTGATCACTCAAGTTTGCATCAATAATGATGTGGTTAACATGCAGTTTTGTTTCACCTCACCGCCTCAACTTGGTAGCGGAATACTCCCAATGGAATGTTCAATGACTGGAGTAGTTGCTTCAATCAAACTGACATGACAATCCCATGTTCCCCAACAGCAGTGTGCGTGCAGGTGTTATCCTTTGGAAATGGCTTTGTTTTGGCACTGGCCCTTGCCCTGCTGCCAGGCACCGAAGGTCAGGCTTTGTGTCACTTTTGGTGGCTTGGACATGGGGGAGGCGGGTGGGAAGAGGTTGGGTGGTGCTGTGGAGATCAATTGAAATATTTGTTGGAATGGAAAGATTTATGATGACGTTTTGTGTTTATTTATTGTTGGGAGGCCCGTTACCCTTTTGAGCATTTAAGGCACTGTGGTGTGTTTGGTGGTGGTCGATGGCAGGTTTGCACTGGTTGGAAGGATGCATTAGTAAAGTCAAAACTGTGGGAGGCCAGTTAGTTGTGATATTCGTTATAATCATTGTGCATTCTTCAGTGCCTTGTGATTGTACTCGGTCCACTTCACCCGTCTGTGATGGAACGGCCAAGCATAGGGTTTCAGCACTCCTGCATCACTGATGAAGCAAATTTTATTTTATATTAAATTAAAGGGGTTTATCAAAGTTCAGAAATGCTGCTACAAGTGTGCGTGTGTTCAAGGGGAGTTCAAAGTTATCATATGGGCCTAACATGCATACGGAACATGCAGGTTTAACAAGTTGTGTTGGGCCGATACCTTTTTTAACCTTGCACTCCCCCCCCCCCACCTCTACCCTCCTCATGCAGACAGATACACACACACACACACACACACACAATCTTTTTCCACATGTTTTATTCTTGCAGTGTGGGCTCATGAATTAGCTGCATGTGCAAAACATGACCACTTCAGGTGACTTTGTGTTGATTGTGCCTGTCACCTGCTCTAGAGCCAATTTTGGCCTGTGGTGGGAATGACCGAACTATTCACCTGTATGCGCTGCAAGAAAACAAGGTATACACTCTTTCTGCAAACCTCTGCACTCTTGCTCTAACTTCTCTATCATAACTTGAGTCATGGCTTGATGCAGCTTGGGTAGACCACACAGCTTAGAAAACTAGAACGGTACTTGGAAGAGCACACACCTCCACCAGGCTGAAGAGTTTACATTTTGTATCCCAATGAGAGGCCGGATCTGGATCAAGACCTGAACGAAAATCGAATCGGCTTGTTCTTGTCACCGACCCAACTCGTCCACCTAGTCTTGTCATAACTCATCCACAACTTTTTGAAATATCATGCAATACATCGTTTTTGGCCCCATTTCTCAGTGGTGACGAATCACTTTTAAAAAATGAAAAATAATTTCGTATTGAGATCCAGTTCTTCACCAAAATCTAATCATCATTTTGCAGTATCGCACACCCATCCTCTTCACCAAGTTTCGTCCGAGTCCACCCACAACTTTTTGAGATATCCTGTTTACATACAGACAGACAGACAGACAGGGGTGAATCACCTCTGTCCACCTTTGGTGGTGGAGGTGAAGATTCATCGAATGGGTCACTATTCGTCTTAAAATGTGAAGGTTTTAACTTGCTGAGCAAACATTGTTAGCTGTGCAGCGATCCACCTTCATCATGCACTGTATTTCAATCCACCTTTATTTCTGTAATAATATAACAAGGGGTGTTTTTACTTTTTAATTTGAAAGTGTGTCATTGGGGATCAAGATGATTTGTTTTTATACCTTACATTTTTATAATATGTCTGAATAATTTTCCAACTTCTGTGTCAGGCAAAATCGAATCGCTCCCTAAATCCAGGATCACTGCTCACCTCCTCATTTGTTCCTCTTTTCTCCCACTTATGGAATCAACTTACACATTCTCTTCAACCTTTTATTACCTTCAGGTCTTCATGACAGCTGTTCACCACCATCTCAGATTGATATATATATATATATATATATATATATATATATATATATATATATATATATATATATATATATATATATATATATATATATATATATATATATACACATCTCTTCTTCTTCTTCTTTCGGCTGCTCCCGTTCGGGGTCACCACAGCGGATCATCCGTATGATCCGCATAGTGATTTGGCACGTGTTTTACGCCGGATGCCCTTCCTGACGCAACCCTGGTCGCCTCTTACGACACAGGGATATGGTACACCTATTTTAACCGGGGTATACACCGGCCCAGTGCACTGGTACTCATTTCGCCGACCTCGGAAGGATGACAGGCTGAGTCAACCCCCTGGTGTATTAATTCAGTGGCCCAACGGGGCTTGAACTCAGGACCTTTTGGATCCCAAGCCGCTGCCCTAACCACTGCGCCGACACCAGGATATATATATATATATATATATATATATATATATATATATATATATATATATGTATGTGTATATGTATATGTATATGTATATGTATATATATATATATATATATATTGACTGGGCGTAGTGGCGTGCGCCTGTAATCCGGCTACTTGGAGGCTTGGGTTGGAGGATCGCTTGAGGATGGGAGCTCTGCACTGGGCCGTGCTATGAGAGGGTGTAGGGCAGCCCGGAATCATGGCGAAACCCAATCCATATCCCTGTGTCGTAAGAGGCGACCAGGGTTGCGTCAGGAAGGGCATCCGGCGTAAAACCTGTGCCAAATCAGTATGCGGTTCATAACGGATGATCCGCTGTGGCGACCCCTAACAGGGAGCAGCCGAAAGACGAACAACAACATGTATATATATATATATATATATATATATATATATATATATATATATATATATATATATATATATATATATATATATATATATATATATATATATATATATATATATATATATATATATATATATATTGTTACGGCTGTGGAAATTCGCAGAACCGCATATAGGTCCTCAGTTCAGTGAGATCGATAAGTCTGTGTTCAGTTAGATTTCCCCACCGTTGTTTAAAGGGAACTATTCATGTTAACCGGGCTGTGAATCTTCAGGTAGCCGTTTTTCTTTACTATTGTTATTTTGGACCAACCACCAACCACAACCACACCACTACCACCAACATCGCTCTCAAACAACCGCTTCAGACCCACCATCCTCCCACCACCACAACCACATGCGCCTCTCAACAAACCACGCCATACTCATCACCTCAACCACAACGCCAACCACAATTACGCCAATCACCTAACCACCTTCTCCGCTACGCCAATTACCGATCACCTTCTCCATAAACCACACTACAACCCACTCCGCTTGTAAAACCGTCTCTACCAAGGAAAAGGAACAAGGGATTCCAGTAACGCCATGTAAAAGAAGAAGGTTATCCGATGGCGCGCGGATTTTCCCGCCTGTTTTTCTCGCGCGCCGCAAGGGGGAGATCGTCCATCATTGGTCGGTTCATAGGGGCGAGACGTTGGAACTGGGTAATGCCTCCTTTCTGTAAGCTTCCCGCAGGAGCTAGAAGGAGGGCGGGGCGAGAAGCGAGGAGGAATAAAAGGGCGCACGGAGCGGCCGCGAGGCGAGAGGCGGCGGCTCATGGTCTTCTGGTGGTCTTCTGTGTGTGGAGAAGCGGTCCGTGGAGCGACCGGTTTGTTGGAGCTTGCAGTTGGTGGAGGGTCCGGGCGTCGCGGAGGGACGCGGGCTGGAGGCGCCACTCTGCCAGCTGTGTCGCGCAAAACTGCGCGTTCGTGTAAGGAGAGCCGGAGAGAGCTCGCCGGCCACGCAGAAGGCCCGAGCTCAGCCGCGGCTACACTCGCTGCTGTGGGGACAGACGTCGAGGCTCACACCACAAGGCGCCACGAGGGTGCAGGTAACCTGCAACGGTCTCGTGGGACTCGTTCGGTCTGCCAAGTCCCACGCCATGAAGGTTTACGGGCCCAGCCTGACCCCATTGCTTTTGATGGGGTCTTTTCTTGTGTTTCTTTTGAATGAATGTTGGTGGCACTGTCGATAAGTAAAACTGGTCAAGTGCTTGTACATTATTAATAGTAGTCGGTTGTAGCGCTTCGCCTTGCCCGCGTCTTTGTCCCCGTCCCGCAGTCTTCATAAAACAACTGCATGCGTGTTCTGCTTTTGTTGACTGTATAAGTGTTTTTCATTGCTTTTTCTGGTATACATGCTGTGTATAATAAATGTGCTGATTTAAATGTTAACCCGTTCGTCATGTCCTCTTTCCCTAATTGGAACGCCATCTCGTATTGCGGAATATTAGTTGGGCTTTAAATACCCGTTAAATAGAATCGGATCTGGCGAGGTCGGGCGATAATACCCGCTCGGTTATCTCAGAACGGAACGGACCGCGGGAGCGGTTCGTGTCCAAGCAGGCCTGCGTCGAGGTACGGTCTCTCGGTAGGCTACCCGCGCGAGTACTTAGGTATATCGATATTCGGCGATTGACCCTATTTTGCGCGGGTAGAAAATTGACTAGGCCGTGGTGGGATTAAGAACCCACCCGTGACAGGGTTCCGGCGTTGTTCCGGAAAGTCACGACTGAATTGTCCGTCTGGTGGGCGACGCGGCCGCCATTGTCTAAAGCTGTCGTTCGCACGCCGGGCGGTCGTGAATTCGTAACACTGGTGTCAGAAGTGGGATTCAAATCCATCCCGCCTGCAATCAAATTAATGGGAATCGGATCAGGGGTGTGTAGAGCGACCCTCTATTCCCACCCAAATACGAGCTTTTAAATTGTTCCGGGAAGCAAGATGGCATTTCAAGGCGAACGGGAGCAGGAGGGACTAGGTATGGATTTAGAAATGTTAGAATCCACGGCCCAGGATGAGATCCCCGTGCAGGACATTGATATGCAGGTTGAACATCCCCCACAATCGAATCCAGAACCCAAAATGGGCGCAGCAGCAGAGGCCGTGGTGGATGACACCCCCCATCCCTTCCTCCGTCAACCCACCCCCCCCCCCCGATCCTTGCTCTATCGGCTCAGTCGAGTGCATTTGACGTGGGCCAGTTGTTGGCAATGCTGGCAAAAATGGATGCAAACACAAACGGCATGAGAGAAGAAATGAATAGGAGTATGAAAACAAATGAAAAACGAAATGAAAAACGAGATGAAAAACGAAATGAAAGAAATGCAGGGTGAAATGCAGCGCATAGGCCAAGGCCTGCAGGCGGGCACGAAGGCAATAATGGCGGTTGCGAGGAGCGAAACGCGGGCAGTGGAGCACAAGGTGGCGGCGCCATGTGTTGGAGCGAGCGAGATGAGGGGGAGTGTGGACTGTCAGCCCCGCGGTGGAGGACAAACTAATGCGGGAGACATGTTGGACGAGACTCGTAACGGCAGAGAGAGAGTGACGGTGACACAGAGGGAAAAATTAAATGGGTTGACTGCGACGTGTATAAGATACGTAAAGACGAAGGAGATAGAATTAACAGAGACATGGGAGGTAGAAACGGTAGAGAAGAGACTACACGATAAAGACAGGGTGAAAGAGGAGCACACACACACACGGAGTTCGCGAGGGACCATGAGGGGGAGCTCGGGGAATGTGCCGTGACCCGGTGCAAGCAGCCGGATAGCCTCCTTCAGGAATGGAGGGAGACTCTATTCCCCCTTGAAGCGGATCTCGACCAGGTGGGTCCGGTAGAGGGGGCGAGTGCTGTGGACAGGTGCACGTGGAGCTTGGGGGGGGTTTGGAGACCCCAGGAACCCTTGTGGTGACGCGATGTCCCGGTGTGTGTGTTCACGAGTGTGGCGAAATGTGTGCTGAAAAGCGCGCATAGCTTGGGTGAAAGGTTGTGTGTGAAAGAGACTGCGTGTGTGAGTAAAAATGTGTGTGTGAGTGAAGCCCCCTGTGCAAGTGACAGGCCGTGTGTGAGTGGAACCACATGTGCGAGTGAAAGGGGATGCGTGAGTGAACGGCCCTGTGTGAGAGAGACCGTGTGTGTGAGGTCGCTGTATGTGAGGGAGATGACTGTTGGTATGCAAGAACATGCAACCGCATGTCCCGTTGTGAATGTCATGTCGAGGGGTGTGAGCGTCGTGGCACATGGGAGTTTGTGCGCGAGAGTGCGACGACGACGGAGCCTGACGGTGGACAAAGGCCGAGTAGCGGCCGTAGCTATTTCGAGCTCCGAGCCGGGTTTGCACGGCAGCGTGCGCGGGGTCCGTGCTGTAGTACGCACGAGGCCGCCACGTGCGCGCCTGCGGGAGTGAATCCCGGTCCGTAAACGCACGTGGTGGATTAGCCGATCCCACGGATGGACAGAAGGTAGGCTGGATATGGATTTGGACCGGATGGGTTCTCCACGCGAGCGTATTTGTGAAGCTCCGACGAGCAGAGCACATGTGTTCGCGTGGGGAACCCCTCGAAACGTGAGGTTTGCTTTTAATGCGCAGGGTGACGTCATGGCTGCACGTATGGTTGGAATCCGGCAGGAGGGGAAATCCTTGCCGGATGGTACCGTCCGAGAAGGGACGAGGTGCGAGAAACGTGAACAGCTGCCATGACGTCACGGGAGTAAAAGAGCGCAGGTTGCGAGTTGCCGCGCTGGTGCGCGCATTTAAAAGAAAAAAAAGCAAGCCTCACTTCGGGTGAACAGGATTTCCTGGGCAGGGGTGGAAGATCCCCTTGGCCCGGGCACAGGATGGAACTAGCTAGGGGGAAGGGTTAGTGTTCGTTAGACCGACTCAAGGGGCATGAATAAGTCCTCATGGGGCCCGTGGAATGGATTAGATAGAGGGATTGCAGTCAGATTTATGATGGGAGATGGAATTTTTGATTTTGGGGACAGAGACAGACTGTGGATGTGTAGAGGTTGACGTAGCTTCGCTACGTAGGTTAAATGGAACGTGCTATAGTGTAAGGGACGACGAGGGAGCACGAGTTAGTTGAGGGATTTAGCAAGAAGAATGGCAGTGATCAGCGATGTAAGTGCTCAAGAGTGAAATTAATTGAAACATGTTGAGTGAGTGAGGCCAGCGGGCCTGAGTGAATGGCGTGAATGTGGAATGCGTGGTGCGATGAGTGATTGGGGGGAGGAGTGACTCCCACCCAAGGGACCCCGGGGTCAGTGTAAAGTGAGTTAGTGGGTTAGTTAAATTTACAAAATGGAGGTCGTTTTGCTGTTGGTGGGAGCGTAGGCTCGAAACCTGTTTGGAGGGGTGCAGGAGCCCTGTTGATGGGCTGGGAGCGTGGCTACGAACGGTGAGTATCGCTTAGTCGGTACCCCGGGCACCAGGCTAGTCAGCCGCAGTAGGCCAAGGGTCCATGGGGGGCCGGGATAGTGAAGTGGGCACGGGTGGGCCCGCATGATGTGGGGCCCGGGGCTCCATTGGCCACGTGGGCAGTGCATTGGGCACAGGCACCCAGGGAAGGGGCCCGGGGCGCCAGCCTGCCACGTGAGCGTTTCAGGGGAGTCACCAGGGAGGGCACTCCCCAGTGTTTAGGGAGCTGGTAGGCTCGGTGACAGTTGTAGTGCCCGGGGGTGCCATCGTTGGAGAATCAGCAGAGGGTAGTTCCTGCCAAGGGAGCCACGCGTCCCAGCCACGAAACCGTGCGAGGGCACGAGGGAAAATTCGAGGGCGAGGCCCGAAATTGTGAGAACACCAACACAGTTGACAGGAATCTGGGTTGATAGAACCAATAGATTAAGCGAGAGGCGCTTTTGGAAAGCCCCGGGGTAGTTTAAAGTGAATAATGTTAGGGTAGTTAGGAGATGTATCCCTCCGCACCATCCATCCCTTCGCTTTCGTTGTGGGCCGCTGGACTCACCGTGGTAAAGTAGATCGCTGAGATCTGAGGAGGCCATTCTGAGGCTTCATTGGGTCTCGACACAGGACACTAGCTCTCCCTTATTCCCCTCCAGTTAGGGAACGTAGGGGTTGGGAGTGGGCTAGGGGGCATGGTAGGTTAGCCGGACAGAGACAATAAAGGGGGTTAGGGAGACGAATTTATAGAGGGGGAAATAAAAATAAAATAAGACAAAAAAATAAGTTGGGGCTAAATTTGGATGTTTGCAAACGAAGGGAGTGGGTATGGACAGAGACAGGCAAAGGCGATAGGTTGGGAGGGAGACAGTAGGGTAGGTCCGAGCCCGCCTTCCGAGTGGCCAGCACCACGGCACTCCCTCCACGAACCTCATCACTACAATGCCTGTGCCGGTCAATTCATCTGCTGGCTGTTTTACTGCAAGGCCTGTGCTGGTCGGATCATCTGCCGGCTGTTTTGCTACAAGGCCTGTGCCGGTCATTCATCTGCCGGCTGTTTTACCACAAGGCCTGTGCCGGTCAGCTTCGCCACCGGCCCGTTTTGCTACAACGGCCTTGATTTGCCTTGCCATGCCTTGTCTGCCTGCCTTTGCCTTGCCCCATGCCTGCGAGCCCTTGTTGCATTTGCCCCCATTCATCACCATGTGCGCCAGGATCATCGCGCGTTCTGCAGGGACTGCCCTGTCGGCAGCCGCACACTGGACTGCACTGGCAGCCCGTGCACCGCTTGTGTTCACTGCGCTCATTTTACGGGGGAGGCCTAGGACTGCGCTTGAGCAGCCGGCCACATTCCCTGTCACCTGCAATTGTTCATGAGCCAGAGACTGCATGTGGGTAGCCTGGCTCCCTGCTTTTCTTTTTCCCCACAGAGTCCATCGATCCTGGGCCATGGTTTGGTGTAAAAATTATAAGTCAAGTTAAGGGTAAAAATGTACATGAGTTGCGCCCCCTGCATGTTTGTCGTAGCGCCGGCAATTTATTTAAGTCGTCTGTATGAGTGGGTTTGTTTAGTTCGTAACACAGCACGTAGGTTATTTATTTTTTGGGACACGAATACACTAAATGTCGCACTCGGGGATCCAAAGACAAAACGTACTCGGGGAAACTTACACATGATGGCACACGAAAATTCGACGACTCGGGACGAGTCTGTAAAAAGGGGAGGGGTAGTGTTACGGCTGTGGAAATTCGCAGAACAGCATATAGGTCCTCAGTTCAGTGAGATCGATAAGTCTGTGTTCAGTTAGATTTCCCCACCGTTGTTTGAAGGGAACTATTCATGTTAACCGGGCTGTGAATCTTCAGGTAGCCGCTTTTCTTTACTTTCGTTATTTTAGACCACCCACTAACCACAACCCCACCACCACCACCAACATCGCTCTCAAACAACCGCTTCAGACCCACCGTCCTCCCACCACCACAACCACACGCGCCTCTCAACAAACCACACCATCCTCATCACCTCAACGCCAACCACAATTACGCCTATCACCTAACCACCTTCCCCGCTACGCCAACTACCGATCACCTTCTCCATAAACCACACTACAACCCACTCCGCTTGTAAAACCGTCTCTACCAAGGAAAAGGAACGAGGGATTCCAGTAACGCCATGAAAAAGAAGAAGGTATTCCGATGGCGCGTGGATTTTCCCGCCTGTTTTTCCTGCGTGCCGCAAGCGTGAGATCGTTCGTCATTGGTTGGTTCATAGGGGTGAGACGTTGGAACTGGGTAACGCCTCCTTTCTGGAAGCTTCCCGCAGGAGCTAGAAGGAGGGCGGGGCGAGAAGCGAGGAGGAATAAAAGGGCGCACAGAGCGACTGCGAGGCGAGAGTCGGCGGCTCGTGGTCTTCTGGTGGTCTTCTGTCTGTCTTGGTCTGTGGAGAAGCGGTCCGTGGAGTGACCCGTTCATTGGAGCTTGCAGTCGGTGGAGAGTCCGGACGTCGCGGAGGGGACGCAGACTGGAGGTGCCGCTCTGCAAGCTGTGTCGTGCAAACCTGCGCGTTCGTGTAAGGAGAGCCGGAGAGAGCTCGCCCGCCAAGTGGAAGGCCCGAGCTCAGCCGCGGCTACACTAGCTGCCGTGGGGACCGACGTCGAGGCTCACACCACAAGGGGCCACGAAGGTGCAGGTAACCTGCAACGGTCTCGTGGGACTCGTTCGGTCTGCCAAGTCCCACGCCATAAAGGTCTAAGGGCCCAGCCTGACCCCATTGCCTTTGATGGGGTCTTTTCTTGTGTTGCTTTTGAATGAATGTTAGTGGCGCCGTCTATAAGTAAAACTGGTCAAGTGCTTGTACATTATTAATAGTAGTCGGTTGTAGCGCTTCGCTTGCCCGCGTCTTTGGCCCCGTCCCGCAGTCTTCATAAAACGACTGCATGCGTGTTTTGCTTTTGTTGACTGTATAAGTGTTTTTCATTGCTTTCTCTGGTATACGTGCTGTGTATAATAAATGTGCTGATTTAAACGTTAAGCCGTTCGTCGTGTCCTCTTTCCCTTATTGGAACGCCATCTCGTATTGTGGAATATTAGTTGGGTTTTAAATACCCGTTAAATAGATTCGGATCCGGCGAGGTCGGGCGATAATACCCGCTCGGTTATCTCAGAATGGAACGGACCGCGGGAGCGGTTCGTGTCCAAGCCGGCCTGCGTCGAGGTACGGTCTCTCGGTAGGCTACCCGCACGAGTACTTAGGTATATTGATATTCGGCGATTGACCCTATTTTGCGCGGGTAGAAAATTGACTACGCCGTGGTGGGATTAAGAACCCACCCGTGACAGGGTTCCGGCGTTGTTCCAGAAAGTCACGACTGAATTGTCCGTCTGGTGGGCGACGCGGCCGCCATTGGCTAAAGCGGTCGTTCACATGCTGGGCGGGCGTGAATTCGTAACAATATATATATATATATATATATATATACATATATATATATATATATATATATATATATTTATATAGATAGATATATATATATATATATATATATATATATATATATATATATATATATATATATATATATATATATATATATATATATATATATATATATATATATATATTGTGACGTCCACGGGACTTGAACAGTCCCGCCAACGTAGAATGAGCCGAAACGATGGAGGCGGTTTATTTATTTTTAACCCAAACATGGCGGTTCTAATCGCTCTACCGCAAACGGGACGAGGAAGGTGGCACGAGTCACTTTTCACTGAGTTGATGATGTTTATTTGTTTTTACTATTAACCAGAAATAACAAGACTCGGCAAGAAGAGGGATCCGGGGCGATTCAACGGGATGGTGTGGGATCGGATTGGGGAAAAACACAGACAATTCCAGTGAATATACAGATCTCAAACCTCTAAGGCGCCAAGTTCTCACACACACACACACACACACACACACACACACACACACACACACACACACACACACACACACACACACACACACACACACACACACACACACACACACACACACACACACAACGTAGCTATTTCTGGTGGCCAGGCTGGACCGTGGTGTGGACGCAACTGTCCCTGGATCGGCGTCGGACGAGCTGGCCTTGCTCTCGTCAGGGGGGGGCAGGAGAAACCGTGGTGCTGTCGACCTCCTGGTCTTGGCCCAAGTCCGCTCACAGCCACCAGGGAACCAGTTCTGGCGCCAAGTTGCGAGCAGGAGAGGGAGGCAGGTCCGCCCGCCGTTCGACCCTGTACTCCGAGTCAGCAGAACCCCAGAGCCAACCAAGGTGAGGCACAAGGCTCAGCAATGCTCCAAGACACGATGAAGAACACAATCGAATCAGCACAACAACAAGGACGCTCTCCGCGCAACAGCCTCCACACCAAAAAAAACACGATCGTTTTGTCCCGATCTTCTTCCTCTTCCTTTTCGACCCCGAACAGAACCTTTTTATCCTCCTGTCCTCGTCACTTCCAATCGAGCCGTTTATTGGCCCATCGCCGTCGCCTTCTGCCAATCGTGATCACGGGGCGGAGCCATCCGCTGCACTGTCCTGTGACGTCACGGCCAGTCTCCAGAGAATTCCAAAAGGGGTTTACGCAGACACACTTACCCTATCCCGTGTCCCTATCTAATTACGTGACAATTATCATTTCCCCCCTTGAAGAAATGAACATTTACTAGACAACTTATCACCACTGAATTGCTACTTATTACATCGAGATCCTGGTAAACTCGAACAGCATGGCATACCTAATTAAACATCCTAATTACCCTTTGAATGCATACCCCCCCCTCAAACGTAACACTGCCCCCTCCTCTGGTACCGCAGCTCCTGCAAGGTATATCACAGGCGCTACCGTACCAGCCTTAACACTTACTGACTCACACCTAATTAACCTAACGAAATAAAGTAGGAGGGGCAATGGGCAGCGAGTCGCAGCTAACTTACCTATCCTGCTTAATGTACTACCCCCTTATGGCCTTATCCTCGCCTAAACAATCATTCGTTTTTTTTTTTTTTTGTTTTTTTTTATTTTATCACATGAGAGCACTGAGCGAAGTTGCACTCCATCTTCTGGATCATCGCTCTTGCCCAGCACTCTTCCAGTGATCTGGGGAGGGGAAACAAAAAGTTCCACAAAAACACAACACTTATACTTTACATTCCTACTCTAAGCCTTAACGACACTATTCACAGGATATTTACACTTGACCGCCTCCCCCAGTGGATGCTAATAGACCCAGCGTTACCTGGGGAGCCAATTTTCAAATTTGGTTGCCCCAAAATTATGCGGACATCATGCCCTTGCTGCACATGTCAAGTTGTGTGGGATCGAGTGGGACTCACACATCTTCACAACACTCACACCATGGTCATCATCACATTTCTAGGTCATGGTCCTCATTTTAATCATGCAGGCTGAATCCCATCGTGGCCGTGGGGTGGGTTACCACAAGATGATGGGGGCATCTCAGGTGCAACCATGCCCACAGGTAAGCTTTAGTCCAACCCAGACGTTTCTCCGCCCCGCTCCCTTTGATTCCCACCCCCCTGGTAGCTATCAGCTCTCATCCCGTACAACACTCTGGAAGGGGTCTCACTGGCTCCTCTGGCCTTCCTGGGTCGCCAAGGTCCTACCCGCCTTGGTCGCCCAACCAGACCCTCTCCCAGTTGCCTCCAGACACTGTCACCATTAGCCACCAGGTGGTGAATCGCCTTGAAGGGGGTCGCAATTCCCGCTCACCGTGAGCTTCAGCAATCCCTGTGGACAAGCACATCATCCCCACCCACAAAACCCACATGACTCCCCCACCCCATCGGCCTTACATGTGACACCTGCATTTCTAACACTTCGCCGACCATGACCTTCCCTGTTACCACACCATGTCCAATAAAAAATCAATGTGTGCACCATACATTTCACTTCTTAACTTAAAACAACTCACACAGCACTTCTCCTCACCCGATCCTCGCACCACCCATTGGACAGCCACTCGTGCCCGCTTTGTTACCAATTACCTACTGTCCCTATTGTCACTCTAAAACCCAGCAGAACTTAAAAACACAAGCCAATTTTCCCACAATTAATTTTTTTTTTTTTTAACCAAAGGAGGCACTTCGCCACAATGTCAGCAGCCGAGCATGGCCGTATATGCTCAGCTCAATCTAGTCTCCCCGACCCCCGACAGTGATCTGCGGACCCGACCTAAGAAAGGGCATCTCGGATAGACCTGGCGGTTCAGCAGGAGGATTCACCCTCTCCGAGTCTAAAAGTCTATTGGAGGGTCCCTCCATCGCTGGGTACCGGCAATATCGTTGCATGTGTCCTCTTCGCCCGCACCGGAAACAACTCCCCATAAAAGGCCCCCGTGAGTATCGGTGTAATGTCTCTTCCGGTTCCGGACCCCCTCGGCCATAATCGAATTGCTCTAATGGCTGGGCTGGACCCCGCCGCTTTGGCACACCAACTACCGAATTACCCCTTATCAAACTTAACAGTTTCTGGCAAATTTCCTGAAACATTTGGGTAATGCCAATTTCTCCCAGCCCCCCTCCCTGATCCTGGATCTCCGCCTGTCGGATCGTCACCGATGGCCTCTCTGGAGCCCGACCCGGCCGACTCCACGAGGCCAGCCTGGCCGCGCACTCGGCCGCTCGGTGAACGGTGGGTGGATCCTGTAACTCCACTAGCGCTCGGACCTCAGGGTCAGGAAGAGCAGCTAAAAATTTCTCTAGTGCCAGTCTGTCCCATGCCTCCACTGTAAGGTCCCGATACGCGATCCTGACTGATTGGTAAATGTCCTGTGCCAGCTCCTGCACTGTCTCACCCAGCTTTAATCTGCGGTGCTGGAGCTGGGCCTGCACCAGATCACAGTTTGCTGCAAACCCAAACCGACGGCTCAACGCCTCGCAGATGTGGGAGCTGGTCAACATCCCCTCTGCGATCACGTTTAACACATCTGTGGCTGGTCCCCGCAACGTTGCCACCAAATTCCCTGTACGTTCCCGCTCATTCCACCCGTTTAGTCGGGAAATGCACTCAAATTGCGTCAGAAAAGCTGCAAGGCTCCCTGACCCGTCAAAATTTACCAGGGGGATCACT
Source organism: Eptatretus burgeri (assembly GCF_056783735.1). NCBI lineage: Eukaryota > Metazoa > Chordata > Myxini > Myxiniformes > Myxinidae > Eptatretus > Eptatretus burgeri. The sequence goes on along the minus strand of NC_140973.1, from coordinate 10,039,864 downwards.
TTTACGGTGGCCCGCTTCTCAGTTTCTCCCTTGTCCGAATCCAGCCCAGGGATCAAACACCCTTGTGGCTGCGTATCCAATTTCGGAGCCCACTGTGGCCAAAGATGTTTTGTGATGAGGGTCTCATGGGTCAATTTTGCCTCCTGTTCCAAACGTTGAATGGACCGATTCACCTCTTCCCGCAGGATCTTCTGGGCCCGCACAACCTCCTCCAAGGCTCCGTCGTGAGTTTGTAGCTGCTCCTCAACCAACCCGGACACTCTACTTACAAAAGACGGCTCTACCAGGCCTTTATCCAAGACTTCATCTTGGCTCATAATTTTATCTTGTTCGTCCAAACGAGCCTCCAATCCTTTTAACTCCTCCGCCAAATTCATCCCTTGCTTCCTCAGCTCTCCCCACTCTTCAACCTGCAGCTGCATACGAGCATCCACACAGGCACGATGACGTTCCAGGCTTTCATCCACTTTATCAACCCGAATGTTCGTTGCATCAATTTTATCTACCAATTTTTTTCGAATATTTTCCCCCTCCAATGTAATTTCTACCTTTGTTTCCTCCAATCTATCCTCGAATTTACTTTGTATTTCTCCCAATTTAACATCCACACACTCCTGCATCTCAGTTTTCATTTTCTCCATCTTTTCCCCCAATTCATCCCTCATTAAATCAATCCGTGCACCCAACTGTTCCCCCATTACCCCCAATCGATCCGCCATCTCTGCCCCCTGTGCCGTCATTTTTGCCCTCTGTGTCACGAATTGATTTTCCATTTGTGCCGTCATTTCTGCCCTCTGTGTCACGAATTGATTTGCCATTTGTGCCGTCATTTCTGCCCCCTGTGCCGTCATGTCTGCCCTCTGTGTCACGAATTGATTTGCCATTTGTACTGTCATGTCCCCTATTAAACGTTCCAACAGTGTCTGGATCGACATCGCACCGGTTTCCGGCGCTGCCGGCCCCGTTACGGGCAATGAAGCACGGTCCACGCTCGGAATGGGGGAGGTTCCAACCCTACCCCCGTCTCTCCCCTCTTCCCCCGACTCGCTGCCAGACACGTGGCCTTCCTCCTCAAACATCTGCACATCCGCCATGGTGCAGAAGTCCCGTTTGCCGCCAATTAATTTAAATTTGAAAAATCCCGCCAAAATTTTCCCGCGCTCGTGCGCTTTCCTGTAGTAATTTTATATTCCAATTCGTGGCGAGATTTTAATCTTGGTATATTCTCCCGATACCAAATATAATTTAGAGGGCTTCGAACATCCCACTCCTGACACCAATGTGATGTCCACGGGACTTGAACAGTCCCGCCAACGTAGAATGAGCCGAAACGATGGAGGCAGTTTATTTATTTATAACCCAAACATGGCGGTTCTAATCGCTCTACCGCAAACGGGACGAGGAAGGTGGCACGAGTCACTTTTCACTGAGTTGATGACGTTTATTTGTTTTTACTATTAACCAGAAATAACAAGACTCGGCAAGAAGAGGGATCCGGGGCGATTCAACGGGATGGTGTGGGATCGGACGTGGGGAAAAACAGACAATTCCAATGAATATACAGATCTCAAACCTCTAAGGCACCAAGTTCACACACACACACACACACACACACACACACACACACACACACACACACACACACACACACACACACACACACACACACACACACACACACACACACAACGTAGCTATTTCTGGTGGTCAGGCTGGAACGTGGTGTGGACGCAACTGTCCCTGGATCGGCGTCGGACGAGCTGGCCTTGCTCTCGTCAGGGGGGGGGGGGCAGGAGAAACCGTGGTGCTGTCTACCTCCTGGTCTTGGCCCAAGTCCGCTCACAGCCACCAGGGAACCAGTTCTGGCGCCAAGTTGCGAGCAGGAGAGGGAGGCAGGTCCGCCCGCTGTTCGACCCCGTACTCCGAGTCAGCAGAACCCCAGAGCCAACCAAGGTGAGGCACGAGGCTCAGCAAGGCTCCAAGACACGATGAAGAACACGATCGAATCAGCACAACAACAAGGAAGCTCTCCGCGCAACAGCCTCCACACCAAAAAAACCATGATCGTTTTGTCCCGATCTTCTTCCTCTTCCTTTTCGACCCCGAACAGAACCTTTTTATCCTCCTGTCCTCGTCACTTCCAATCGAGCCGTTTATTGGCCCACCGCCGTCGCCTTCTGCCAATCGTGATCACGGGGCGGAGCCATCCGCTGCACTGTCCTGTGACGTCACATCTAATTACGTGACAATTATCATATCCCCCCTTGAAGAAATGAACATTTACTAGACAACTTATCACCACTGAATTGCTACTTATTACATCGAGATCCTGGTAAACTCGAACAGCATGGCATACCTAATTAAACATCCTAATTACCCTTTGAATGCATACCCCCCCCTCAAACGTAACAATATATATATATATATATATATACATATATATATATATATCTTCTTCTTCTTTCGGCTGCTCCCGTTAGGGGTCGCCACAGCGGATCATCCGTATGATCCGCATCGTGATTTGGCACATGTTTTACGCCGGATGCCCTTCCTGACGCAACCCTGGTCGCCTCTTACGACACAGGGATATGGTACACCTATTTTAACCGGGGTATACACCGGCCCAGTACACTGGTACTCACTTCGCCGACCTCGGAAGGATGACAGGCTGAGTCAACCCCCTGGTGTATTAATTCAGTGGCCCAACGGGGCTTGAACTCAGGACCTTTTGGATCCCAAGCCGCTGCCCTAACCACTGCGCCAACACACCAGGTTAATATATATGTATATATATATATATATATATGGTTAATATATATATATATATATATATATATATATATATATATATATATGTATATATCTCTATTACTATACCAAGCTTGCACACTAAAAGCTCGGCTCGCCGTCACACGATCCCTATGAAATTGCTGTGGCACTTAGTGGACATGCCGACAATGTTTAGGAAGTCTTGGCATTCCATAGTACCACTTGCATTTTGCACAATGCGTATTTTTGTCATTCCCCGTGTACGGTCTGTCATCTGCTACTAGCTATGTTGTACTGCTATCCCGTGCATGTGCACGGGTATAGCTAGTATATATATATATATATATATATATATATATATATATATATATATATATATATATATATATATATATATATATATATATATATATATATATATATATATATATTGGTTCACGGAAAAATATTTTCACGAAAAAAATAAGTGACCACCATATTCGTTATTGTTGTATGTATGTCTGTCTGTCTGTCTGTCCCGAGCATAGCTCCGTGGGTTTTGATCCGATCCTGATAACATTTGGGTGGAGGGTTTATATCATGATGTAGTTGTGTTTTCCTGAGAATGGGCGTGGTGCGACCATTTTGGGTGGAGCCACGCCCAAAAAACGTGTTTTTAGGGGGTAGCCGATTTCAATTTGCATCCTCTCCTTGGGGGTTTGTCGAATCTGACAGGGGTTTCGGTATTTGGTTAGCCCAATGGCACCTGCATAGCTCGATTTTTTTTTTTTAATTTTTGTCCCAAGGTCAAGGTCACGAACTTAGAAAATTGTGAATTGTGATACAAAAATCATACGACCGCCCAAGCTTTGAGAGCTCGGATGACAATATTTTTTATGCAACATCTTGAGGTCATTCTCCACCTCAAGTCTTGAAACCATTTTGCTCTATGTCGAACACCTTGCCCGTGGCGCCCCCTTCAAGTTTGTTTTTACGCTGATTTCATCAAAGTATGGATAATCCGAGGAGTGTGAAATGCCATATAACGTATATGACGTTATATTGTTCCTGGAATGTTCAAGAGGAAGTTTTGCACCAAAGGTCATAATCCTTGACCTTTGACCTTTAAAGTTCACAAAGGTCAAATTTTCAAAGTTGTGGGAATCGAACCGGGTTTTCGACCTTCTTCGACGAACTAACTCCAATAAGCTATAGCACGTATCCTGTTTCCTTATTATAATGTCCACAACATTGTTTTGTGACCTTTTAAGGTTATGCAAAGGTCAAATTTTTTAAGTTGTTGAACGAAACTGGGTTTTTGACATTTTGCAGCTACTAACCTGTCACTCGTACCACATCATGTTGATCATTTTTATAATTTGGTCAAACATTATCATATTGTCTCATCCTTGACTTCTGAAACAATCTACATCGTCAAATACCGCTCGTGAACCATCGTAGTCTTCAGACTTGTATATATGTATACTGTATATATGTCCCTGCCAATTAGTTTCCCTGCAAGTGAATGCAGTGGTAACTATTGCCATATTTTTGGCATATAAGTGGATGTGGAGTATAAGTTGAGGTTGGATCAACTACACTAGTTACCAAAACTGCCAGTCAGGATGATAGAGGTGTTGGTTAATTCCTCCCCGACACATGCAACACATCACTAGCTGGTACTTCCAGGGTCATCAATATTGATGAGCTGTTTTGTGCAAATTATTTGAAATACTTTGTGGGCCTACCTTTCAGATAAATTAGGAATGTAAATAATTTTTCACCATGTTTGTTGTCATATCTTGTAAATGTGCAGTATTCAAAACAAGCCACATAATTATGTCTTAAACCGTAGATAAATCGATTTGGAGTCTAAGTCGAGGCCTGGTCTTCCAAGAACAAAGTATTGACTTGTACGCTTAAAAATATGGTATATCTCAGGGTTACGTTGATTACGGGGCACATGAAGAGTTTAATTTAAACGTACTATGGTTTGCTGCCTCCTCGCTCACTTTTTGTCAGAAAATCCTCGGATCAAAGTCATTGTTAAGTTCCATGTACCAATCCTAGGATCAGTACACGAATATTTTTGAACGTCTCCGTTCATTACAAAAATTCAGGTGTGTTCATGCAGTGGACCTGGAGTTATTTTAAAATGTGACAGATTTTGTGCGTGGTGGTGATGTATCCACAGATGGTGTTGAAACAGAGACTTATTGGCCACAAAGACTGGGTGCGAGATCTCGATTTTGCTGTCAACGGTGTGTCCCACAAACAAAACCATTCCACGTCCCATTAACCAATTACACCGACTCATACAATGACGAGTTTCATACAATGATGCATTCTGCGTTCATGCCAGGTGAAATCAGTAGGTGTTCGGCATATCGAGGTCGGATGTTGATCTGGGAAAGCATTCACCACATTTGCTCCTGTCCCTCCTTTCTGTTTATTTCCCCATCTATTCTCCCTAGTTGTACACAAAATGTCCAATGGGAAAAGAAAATAATACGACATATGGATATCAAAGATTAATCTATCCATCCATTGGGATCATACTCTGTGCAGAGCATTGGTGCTGCCGAAGCAGTCTCCTTGGCTATCGGGTACAATCCAGGATGGGTCACCACTCCAACACAGGATACCAGCAAGCTGGTACTCATTTTGCTGACCTCAGAAGGATGACAGGCTGAGTCAACCCCACCTGGTATTAATTCAACAGCCAAATGGGATTTGAACTCAGGGTCCTAGGATCCCAAGACCACCATCCGAACCATTAAGCCAACACCAGGCATGATTGAAAGATTAATTGAAAGTGATAACTGAGTACCGAACCATGTGATGGTCAGGCTGGTGGGTTTTGTAATGTGTGAATGGCAGGTTTGCACTAGTTCTAAGGATTCCCCAGTAAGACGAAACTGTGACAGGCCGGTTCATTGTGATAAACCTATAATCATTGTGCATTCTTCAGTGCCTTGTCATTTTGGCCCTTCTTCGTTCACCTGTGATGGAATGGGCAAGGATGGGGTTTTCAACCCTTCTCTGTAACTTGCGAAGCAAATTTTATTTCAAAGTGAAGGGGTTTGGCAAAGTTCAGAAGTGTGTGTGTGTGTGTGTGTGTGTGTGTGTGTGTATGTGTGTGTGTGGGTGTGTGTGTGTGTGTGTGTGTGTGTGTGTGTGTGTGTGTGTGTGTGTGTGTGTGTGTGGGTGTGTGTGTGTGTGTGTGTGTGTGTGTGTGTGTGTGTGTGTGTGTGTGTGTTTTTTGGTTGTTTCTATATTCATTCCCATTGCTCCAATTAATTATCATTGGTGTTCTTCAGCTTCAAAGATCTTTTGAAGTAACTTTTCAGGTCTTGGTATTTGGTCATTTTCTTGATTTCTGCATTGTTTAGGCCAAAATCACTGGGTACTTAAACCTCAATTAGAAATGCCTTCTTTTCTTTTTTGTACCTCAGTACGATATCCAGCGGCAGCGCTTTGTTTTCTATGTTCACGCTCAATGGGATCATTAGGCCGTCTGTGAGCATGACGTCCTTGTTTTCATTTTTGTTCATATTTCCATGAATTTCTTTTTACACCGTAGCAGAGGTGGTTCTTGCTTGATTTTTCTTTCCTTGCTTCTACCTTTTTTCTAAAGCCGTTGGAATCGTGTCCGTGGTCTTGGCATTATTTGTTCTTCGTCCCAGTTGAGCTGACCTCTTCATAGCCATTCCAATGAGCCGTCTTTGTCTATGAGCCCAATCTGTCCAACTCCTTTTTTGTTTTTTTTAAATACCTTCCTGCTCTTTTGTCATTGTCCCAGGTGTCGGTGTATATTTGTTCTCTTTTTGTTTTATATTTCTCTTTTTTGCTGTCATTTGGGCTGTCATTGTTGCCGGTTCGGTCTCCATCTCCATTTGCACCTGTCTTTGGAATTTTTTTGGTTTGGTGGGTTAGGGATTCCTTTTCTGTCTTGCTGTCTCCGTGGTTGCGTTCAAGTGGTGTTCGGTAGTCTGTTGAACTTTTCACGTCCTAGCTCAATCCCACAGTTGTAACTCTATGCACTTGGCCACAACAGATCCTATACCGTAGTGTGAAATTGTATTGCTTGTTGCACAAGTGAAGGGGGCTTCCATTGAACTGCTCATTATAGGACATGACGATGGGAAGGTTTGAGGAGGGTTGGGAGGAGAGAGGTGTTTTCCAAATCGAGGAACATTCACTTTTGTGCCAAAGAACAACAACAATGTGGAGCCTTTTGAGTGTGAAAGGGAAGTGCTTAGCTTCACTTCGGTAAACAGTCAGACCACTCGTTACAGATTTGATTGGGTGATTTGTCAAGACTCTCTGCCTTTTCAGATCACCTCCTTTGGAAGTGTGTGTACGGTTTGTATCTCCAGCCAATTTTCGGTTGAGCGGCACTAATCGGTCACATGACATCACACCATGCTTTCAAAATGGCTACCGTGCTGGATGTGCATACGGAACAGAGAACAGTTATTTAATTAAATGTATATGTGGGGGAAAATTGCATGCCCAGGCCAGGAATCGAACCCAGGTCCTCTGGAAAACCGTACCAGTGTGCTCTGCCATCCGAGCTATCTGGGCAGACCCACAGGCTGGACACGTACACATGCCACTCTCTTATCCCTGCTGCTTCCGGGCAGGAATTTGTAACTTGGCCTCAGTGCCGGCGATAACTCGCCCTCTCTTCGTGAAGGACACCATGGGGATCTCTAACGTCCATTAACTAATGTCGGACGATAGGACACCCAGTTTAATGCGTAGGAACGACACACACATTGATGATTCACCCTGCCTGTGGAACACCAGGATGACATTGTATAGCTAGGTCGAGATTCAAAACCACACGAGATAGCTTGGAGGCGAGTGTGGGTGGGTACCTCGAGGTCATATCGTAACACACTGTTAATAAACAAACTGTGATTTAATGTTGTATCTATACGTTAAAAATGTACATATAATAAAAGTAGAATCCGAATCCGAAAAGATTGCGATTGGTATTCCTGGACAGTGTAAAATACAATCAGATGTACAATAATTACCTTGGAGTGAAAAAAAAATGCATTCTGGAGACATTTTACCTTCACCTCCCATGAGCATATTATTTAATTATGTTGGGTTAGAAAGAAATCGTTTTTTCCTAATTTTATCCGATTTCACTCGAGATTTTGACATTATTTAGGCCATGAGTTCTGATCATCAAATATGGGATCAGATTTTGAATAACAGGTATTAATTAGACTAAACGATACATTATTCAATCTTGTCAGGAGCCAATCATATTGCACCGAGCCTCACACATCCAATCAGCGTAACAGCGAATGGCCGAACGGCCAGTTCCTTGTCTTGTATGTAGAGATTATTCTTCCGGTTCCACCGCAATTTTTCACGTTTGTTCCCTTTTAACCCTTCGAACCCGAGTGGCCGGCTTACCGGCCGCTATTCAAACCTCCATATACCCAAGAGGCTGGTTTACCAGCCGCTATTCAAACTTCCATATATCCGAGGGGCCGGCTTACCGGCCGCTATTCAAACCTCCATATATCCGAGGGGCCGGCTTACTGGCCGCTATTCCAACCTCCATTTATCCGAGGGGCCGGCTTACCGGCCGCTATTCAAACCTCCATATATCCGAGGGGCCGGTTTACCGGCCGCTATTCAAACCTCCACATATCCGAGGGGCCGGTTTAACGGCCGCTATTCAAACCGCCATATATCCGAGGGGCCGGTTTACCGGCCGTTATTCAAACCTCCCTATACCCGAGGGGCCAGTTTACCGGCCGCAATTCAAACCTCCATATACCCAAGGGGCCGGTTTATCAGCCGCTATTCAAACCTCCATATACCCAAGGAGTCAGATTTTTCTCCAGGGAGCCCAGGGTAGGGGAGCCAAAAGTCCAAGGAGCTCAGGGTTCAAAGGGTTAAATTCATTTTCTCTGCAACATCTTGAACGATTGACACGAAATTTTCACCATCTGAGCAACTACTCATGTATAATTTTTGAAATGATTATTATGACGTCCTCGCTCACGTGGTGTTGCAGCCATGTTGGAAAAATGGAAAAACTTTGGACCTCTTTACCCCCGAAAATGCTCCATGGAAAAAAATTAAACTTGGCACACGGTAAGTACTCCTCACGGAGAATAAATTTGATTTTTTTGAATGACATCATCATTACATGTGTCAAACGCTACATCAGATCAGGATGAAAATTTTTGAGGGATAGGGATAAAATGGTCCACAGAAAAAAAAATTGATGACATCATCGGTCACGTGATTCGATGGCGTTTTTGTAAACAAAAACACAAAACCTTCAAAAATCTTCTTCTCTGAAATTGGTGAACAGATTGAGGCGAAACTTTACATGTATGACCGCCTATCCATGAGGAACAAAAGGTTCACATGTATGACATCATAGGTCACATGGTTTGGCAGCCATATTGGATTTACCCTAAAACCTATAAAAAATCTTCTCCAGAACGGCTGGACAGATCAAGGGGAAACGTCACAGAAATGTTCCCCAGCCTTTGGGTATACAAATGTTAAGGAATAATTGATAGGTCACATGGTTTGGCAGCCATATTGGAGTGAAGAAAAATATTAAATAATGTTTTCTCTGGAACCGTTTAATCAATCGACATGAAACTTCCCAATTATGATCCAGTGGAGATGGGGAATACATGTTTTAAATTTCAACTTCATCGGGATACATGGTCTGGCAGCCAGAATTATTTTTTTTTTGGGGGGGGGGGTTGCTTTTTATTTTTATTTTGTTGAATAAGGTTCACTTGGCTGTGCCTGGGTGGGCTTAAGGGTAGAGGAGTAGTAGCTGAAATGTGAATCCTATCCAGGTTCCTCCTGATGACTTCCTTTTTGCTTTTTGCCTGTTTGGGTTCCTTCTGATTACTCCAATGCAGGACTGTACCTATTTGGTCTTCCATTTGATTTGAATTGAATTGATTTTAATCCCATTCTGAATTCAATTGAATAATAATAATAAAAAAGTCATGGGTCAGGATCAGGTGTCCAATCAAAGTGGGGTTGCATCAAAGTGGGACATCTTGGTAACCGGTCATCACTGCCAGCAGTTATAAAGTGGCAGTTGTAATTATGTCTCATTAATTATGTGACACACCAGTACACAAACACCACACAAGACAAGTTCTGGCGAGGGTCTGCAATCTCTGATTGTTCTTTCTGGTTTTCATTGTAATTATATTTAGTGAGAAATAAAATAAGAGGCATTACTTTCGTACCGCCCCTTCTGCAATGCATGTGACTATCAATTTGCATAAACACAAATATATAATCGATAAGGCCTTTTAATTGTGCAATCTTATCATACAGAATTTTTTTTAATATCCTCGGATTATTTAGACTACCAGAGTTTGTCTTTGCAATATCTGCTCCACACACACATGCCGGGCAATTGAATCTGTGAGCTTGTATACCTGATGTTGATACCATTTATCCCTCATGCTTGTGGAGCTGTGTGCAGGTCCTGAAGATCTCCTGCTTGCTAGCTGTTCCCAAGATGGCTATATCAGACTCTGGCAGATTGGTGTCCAGACTGAAAAGCCCCCGGAGGATATGGATGTGCCATTGCGATTGACAGAAAATACCTTTATCGTGTCCACAGCAGGTGACCCATGTACATGGTCCATGTTTGATCACCGGCGAAAGTTAAAGCCACTCTCTCCCATTGTGACTGCTTTGTTCAAAGTTTCATTTGTTTCCACAGGAATGTTGAATTTTATAGACCTTAATATTATGTGCAAAATATTTGGATGTCCACAGAGATAAATTCATAGATCCTACTACTCTCCAAAACCACCGATCAAATATGTGCATCAGCACTTGTGCCTGCACTGGGATAAATAAACAATAGTCACCATTTTCCAACAGAAATGAGAGTTGTCAATAATGCCATTTGCAAAAGAAGAACTCGTAATTGGGAAGATTTACATTCAAAAGTGAAAGCAGCACAAACTAGTATAGATGCTCAGCCAGCAAAGGCCTGAACTATACTATGTGGTGCCTTCATTTCTGCTCACCTGGAACATAGTTCAGGTGAGTTTATCGGTTGTCAGCCTGTCAGTCCGTCAGACAGTCCCGTATGTAAACACTTGCAACTTTTTCTCCGAAACTGCTGATGGGATTGTGACCAAGCTTGGCTAATATGATCTTCGGTGTTGTAGAACTCGTTTGTTCATGGCACCCTCTCCCTCCGCCCTATACGTAGGTCACCGTAAGGTTTAAAGGTCCCAAAAGTACTTGAGTTTTGATCTAGTTTGGCTGCCATTTTGGATTACAGGAAAGTATATCACAATCTTCTTCCCTCAAACCGCTTAACCGATCAATACGAAACTTCCAATCTGTGATGAACTATCCAAGGGAAATATTGATTGTTAACAATGAAGTCATCAGTCAGGTGGTATGGCAGCCATATTGGATCAAAGGAAAATCTTTAAAATTCATCTTCTCTGAAATCGCTTAACCGATCAATGTGAAACTTAAAATATATGATCGACTTTGATTCAAAGAAGCTGAACTAAAACACAATGTGACCACCAGTGATGTCATGATACAGAAAGTGGGCAATATCTCTAAAAATATGAATTATAGACACCTTGGAGTTGCAGCTTATCAAATAAGCTAATTTTGACACAACAAGAAGTGACATAATCATACTGGAAGTAGGCAATATAAAAAAACTAAGGCTCATGTACAGCAGATAGTTGCACTACTGTGAACGTCAAGTCAATACTACCTGACCTAAAATGTGTGTTCGAAATCCAGTTCTTATTTTTACCCTAATCCATCGGTCACTCCACTTTTTGGCAACCAGCCAGGTGAGCTCCATGACCATTGGTCTTCTGTATATGTTACTGGGAAAGCAAATGAAGTCTTTCAATCTCCCCATTATGTTGAATATGTTTTTCTTTGTCTGTCTGTTTTGTGTCGTATTGCTTTTCCATTGTACCATGATTGCAGGTCGAGTTGTGAAGTTCATCGTTACAGCCGAGGCGGTTCTGGCTGGCCATGATGGATGGGTCCTCGGAGTGCATTGGCAGTCTTCCTCCAGCAAGGGTGAGTGTCACATAATGCACGGACTTGCCATGCACAGGAGATGGACAATAGGTCTTTCAACCCTCTCTAGTTTTTCACGCAGGCCAAGAAGTAACATTGACTACTATTGGCCAAATGTACCAAACCTTATCTTCCATTTCTCTTCTGTATATCGTAGCATTCCAATGAACTTGTTTTTGTACATGTTGTGTAGTTTGTTCTCCCTATTTACATTGATGTTCTTACAAACAGCATGGAATTAAATAACCTAGCCAGGTGATCAAGACAATGCAGTTTTGTACAATGGGCATTTATAATGTCTCCGTATTTCTTCAAACTGAGTATAATTCTACCGGCCAACTGTGCACTACTCCTAAGATTTTACGTGGATTGGTTCCTGCTTTATATCTTAAAGATGGTCAAGTATCTTGAGCGTTATTCCTTTCATTACCGAATACCAAACTGAAAACTGTTGATGGTCAAGTATCCTTATTATATATATATATATATAAATCACGGACCGGTGTTTGTGTTTGATTCTTGCATATGAAAGACTTTCCTATTAATTATTATTAGTCCTCTACCGGTTTCACCGTAGGGGGCTATAGGTTTGATCTCCGTCTGTCCGTCCATCCATCTGTCTGTTAGTCCGTCCCACCTGTGGTTTATCAGACTTTTCCCCATACCCTTTAACATATTCAACTGAAACTTGGTCCATGGCTTTATTATGATACGTGACAGAAGAAGTTCGAGTTTCAGGTTGTTTCGTCAATTTTTCACAGTTGTACCCTTTTCAGACTTAGAAAATATCACATATTATACATGGGTCAGTGTTCAGCTGCCCTGACTCCACCCCATTAAAATCATGCGCTGCCATTGCATGAAGCAGCACAGATTGGCAGGCTTTAGGCCTGGGTGTTGGTTCATTGCACAGTGGAATTGGAATGATCCCAGGTATATAACCAGGATGTATTGTATATCCACATAAGCCGTACGCATGTTTTTGCTTCATGTATGCACATCAGGTTATTTTTAATATGAAATGAACGAAACAAGGTGGGTTAGAGAGTTTCTTCTTCCTCATTTTTGTTCTGGTATTGGCTCGAGTGTGCATTAAAACAAACTAATTTTTATCTCCCGAACATTCATTGGGACTAGTAGGAAACATGTATTGCAAAGCTATTCTTGCTCTTGTTATTATTATTGTTAATTAGTATTGTAAATTATTGTGCTTGTTGTGTGCTTGTTACACAGGGGTTTTGCAGTCTCTTCGCCTCCTGTCTTGTTCGATGGATAAGACTATGGTCATATGGGCTCCTGATCCAGACACCGGGGTTTGGTTGGAACAGGTCAGTCTTTGGAAAGACTGCTCATGCCTTGACTGGGAGAGAATTATAACAGACATGATACAGAAAGTATTATAAAATTATTGGTGCAGAATGGGCACTGAATGCTGCCTAAAAAGGTGTACCACCCACACCCCATCAGCAAAAAAAAAAGTTTCAACATACCTGTAGATACTTCATGTGGATTAGAAATTAGCTTATAGAGACATGATGAGAAGATGTACCGTACTCTCTACACAGCGTTGGTGGTGCTGAAGCAGTTTCTTGTAATGGGCTATGCTGGGTGGTTTACCATTGGCTTCTCAGCAGTCAGTCAGGGTAGGAATTTTGCATTTATTCATGATGCCGCTGATAGCTCGCCTACTCTTTGCGAAGGATAGCGTGGGATCAACTAATGATGGCAGACAGGATTCCCCAGTTTAACGTCCATCAAAGAGATGGCACACACATTCATGAATCACCTTTCCTGTGAAACATCAGAATGTCAGAGTTGTACATCTGTGAAAATAGCTGGACCAAGATACAAACCCAGGCTAGACAGGTCAGAGGCAGGTGTGCATACCTCTCTGAGTCTAGGCTATCCTGCCAGCCCATTGAGTTGTGGATATATATATATTTTTTTTTTTTTATATATATATATATATATATATTTTTTATATATATGTATATATAATATGATTTGTCCATTTATTAGTGGAGATGGATAAAATCAAGTCATAGATTCAACTGGTTGGTGAGATGATGTGTGAAGGGGAGTATGGTGTTGGTTAAGATCTAATGATTTGGTGAGAATATTGTGCTTTACAGGTGCGCGTGGGTGATGTCGGAGGGAACACCCTGGGATTTCTTGGTTGTCAGTTTCGTGATGATGGCTGTGCCATAATGGGCTATGTTTTTCATGGTGCTCTCCAGCTTTGGTGTTTTGACAGTGATTCACAGGTGAGCACAGCCCTTACACACTAGGCTAAATAAAGGCCTTACTATCATCTTTGTATAACGTATCATCATATTTTCTGTCCTGCTTGGTATACCTCTATCAAAGCAGAATGACATGGACTGTATTTGCATAGTTGGTATACCTATGGTTGACAAACATTGTTAACATGCATGCGTATGTTTGGTTGGGTACATCATTTGTATTTTAATAACCACCGAGCCCAATATATCTCTTCCTCGTTTTTATTTACCTGGCAGGAATGGCGCCTTCATCCTGCGGTCTCTGGGCATGCAGGATCGGTGAACGGCCTGGCTTGGGATCCAGCAGGATGTTTTCTACTGAGTGCTGGAGCTGATCAGACGACACGCCTCTTCGCTCAGTGGGTGCACAGCCCGTGTGTGGTATGCGTGGCCATGTCCCACAATGCATGTGTGCATCCCAAAACCAATCATTAGTTTATGCCATCCACTGACTGCAAACATTGATAACTGTTGGTTGCATCAAATTGCAAGCTTATTGTGGGTATTTCACTCGATGAGTCTTCGGTGGAAAGGATTCCACTTGATCAATGCATTTTCGTCCCATATTTCTCAGCTGGGACATTTCAGGTAATGCAGTTACGCAGAATGCAATGAGGGCTGGCAGGCTGGCCGAGAGGTACGCAGACTCGCGTCTCAGCTGTGTAGTTTGGGTTTGAATCTCGGCCCAGCAAGAAACTGTCATCCTGGTGTTTTGCATGCAGGACGAGGTGTCAGTGTGTGCACCGTCCCTCGTATAGACGTTAAACTGGGCGTTACTTCTGTTGGCACTAGTTGGTGTACCTAAAGGATCTCATGATGTCCTTTGTGAAGAGCAGGCAAGCTATCGCCGGCACCATGAACAAATTACAAATTCCTGCTCTTACGTAGAGGGAGCACTGCATCGGTAGCACAGCTGCGCCCTCAGCAAATGATGCAAGCTGCAGGCATGTGCTGCATACGGAAGAAGAAGAAAAATGCAATCGTGCTTGGTGGCACTCTGGGCCATTACAGAAAGAAGATGATGTAATTGAGAACAAATTGCAAAGTATTCTCAGAAAAAAACAGGAAGGTAATACCATATTTAGCATCAACGCACACACACACACACACACACACACACACACACACACACACACACACACACACACACACACACACACACACACACACACACACACACACACACACACAGACGGAAAACCCAACAATAAGGGATATCTAGCATATATAGCTAATCCAATTAAATTTCTCATTCATCCTGTGCTTACATCATTTCTGGGAGAATGGCTGTGCTGCTGATTCAGTGCCCCCTGTTTACACTAAGCTGGTACTCATTTTGCCAACCTTGGAAGGATGACAGGCTGAATGAACCCACCTGATGTTATTTAACAGCCCGACAGGGGCTCAAACTCAAGACCCTAATAACTTATCCCAGTCAACTTAACCGTGAAACCGACACCAGGCTTTCGTTGCACACATTAACTCAACAGATGCGATCTTCAAAACAACAACCACTACAACTACAATATCAATATAAATCGAGCAAATTGTTCATTCCTTGATTTGAATTACATGCATGACGGAACACCCTTCTATATATCCGTACTATTCAGCCTTGAAAAGTCGGGCTAAAACCGAAATTGCGTTCATAAACCTTCATTTATTAAATAATTTTCTCGTCCCTTTATTTGGGTGGTGTATAATGCCACAGATCGCTGCCGAGACCATCTTGAAAATAACATAATTAAATAACCCGGTGTACATACATGAAGTAAAAACATGCGCACTGCTTACGCGCATATAATAACACAGCATGGGTATTTACCTGGGACAATTCATATTGCACTGGACTGACCTTTGAGACGTGACGCCCATGGTGCTACACAGAATGGTGGTGCATGATTTTGATTGTGTGCGCAGTCGGGCGAGCTGTCCAACCAAAGGGGCGAAGGCAGTTGCGATGTCACTTGTGTAAAAGTGAGGTCACTTCCTCCATGACCGAAAATATATATATATATATATATATATATATATATATATATATATATATATATATATATATATATATATATATATATATATATATATATATATACAGGGCGTAGTGGCGTGCGCCTGTGATCCGGCTACTCGGAGGCTTGGGTTGGAGGATTGCTTGAAGACGGGAGCTCTGCACTGGGCCGCGCTATGAGAGGGTGTAGGGCAGCCCGGAATCATGGCAAAACCCAATCCTTATCCATGTGTCGTAAGAGGCGACCAGGGTTGCGTCAGGAAGGGCATCCGGCGTAAAACCTATGCCAAATCAGTATGCGGATCATAACGGATGATCCGCTGTGGCGACCCCTAACGGGAGCAGCCGAAAGACGAACAACAACATATATATATATATATATATATATATATATATATATATATATATATATATATATATATATATATATATATATATATATATATATATTCATACATACGAGTGGGGTATGCTTACACATTGTAAGCAACAACGAACCGTGCTTCCCCATTGTCTGGGGACGCTCACCTGCATTTATTGTTTTTCATGTATTTATATTTTCAGTTACAGATCCAGTCCGAGGGTTCTGTGATTTTTTTTCCTGGTGTATCGGCTTCAATGTCCGTCGGCACACAAAATTTTAGCTTTCTTCTACGTTACCCAGAAGGTCCCGAACATTAATATCAGCCAGTCAGTGAGTGAGTGATTCGGTAAGTGAATGGTTAGAATGAGCTTTGGCCAGATAGCTCAGATGGCAGAGCACTGGCACGGTTCACCAGAGGACCTGGATTTGATTCCCTGTCTGTGTGCACAATAAACATACACAGACACAGACACACATATATATATACACACACACACAGGGTCTCATGGGTTATGACCAAGCATAATGTTTCATCTCTGGGTTTAAAGGTTGTTCAGGATGCTGAGTGTACGTTCAGCTTTCAACTGTTGATACTCATGTTAGTTCATAGTTTCTGAGCCTTTCCTTGCGTAAACTCTGAAAGTATCGGCTCTCAAACGATATTTCGTGACCCATACAACCAACCTCAACATTGGGTATAGTGGCTTTGTTTCTCTTCCACCCACATGGATTTTTGACATAGGCTGGAGTAAAACCCTTATACTTTCAGCTCTTTCTCATCCATACAATGATCTGGCATTCTGAGTCTCTTGGCCTGCTCATTGTCCTTTCTTACATTGGAAATACCAAATTAATTTCCATAAAATCTCTTCTAACGCTTCCCTTTTGGCATTGGTATCTACCCCCTCTCTCAACACAGTTGTTTAAGCTCGTGACGGCGATAACCTTTGGACATCTTTCCACGATGGTGAACAGGTAGCCATATTGGAATGTAACAGAACTCCACCAACCCATACGCACATTGTGACGAACTGTGACATTGAGCATTATGAACATGCACACTTATTTACCCCCCATCCCACCCCCTCCTCCTCCCTCTGTAGAGCACTTGGCATGAGTTTTGCAGGCCTCAGATTCACGGCTACGCCTTACAGTGCCTTGCACCACTTCCGCATTTCCGTTTCGTCTCCGGCGCTGATGAGAAATTGTTGAGAGCTTTTGCAGCACCCCGCCATGCACTCGAGAACCTCGCTCGGCTCACAAGCCTATCGTCCGCGGATCTCGATCTCAAGCCGACACCGGTGAGCTGCAAATGCATCGTCGACGACCGTTTCACACGCTGGGTGATGAAGAGTCATACAGTTTTGGATGAGTTTGAAAGGAATTTCGATTCCAACAAGATGTGGCTGAGGAAAATGGAAAATATAACTTGCTGTGAGGAATATATTAAGTTTATTAGTTCACATAACATACTTGGGAATTGGTTTGTTTCGTAAAGCCAAGGGCTGACAGTATGGCCTAGAGGTACACACACTCACCTCTAAGCTGTGTAACCTGTGTTTGAATCCCGACCCAGCTATAAACTGTCATCCTGGTGTTTCACGGGCAGGGTGATTCATCAATGTACGTGCCTTATGGTATCCCTGATGGATGGTAAACAGGTGTTCCGTCTGTTAACTTTAGTTGGTGTATGTTAAAGATCCCACGTTGTCTTACATGAAGAGTACTCGAACTATCGCCGGCACCCTGAACAAATTAAAAATGACTCCCGAGCTTCCCGAGTCGGAGGAGCAACCCGATCAGGATCGTGGCCTCGTAACTGCTTCAGCAGCACCAAAACGCGTCATTAATTCGTTTTATGTTCCCAGGGATCAGAAATTATCATCGAGTCCTGAATAACAAACTGCCATAAAGGTGTAGCGTGGTGCGAGACGTAATGCCCTCCCAGATATAATGCCGTTTTACACCATCTTACTAAATCCGTCATCCCAACGCCTCGCATCTGGCAATCAGCCTGTCGCCTACGGACGTCAGATGGAGTCAGATCATATGGGATAAGGTGTTCAACTGTCATCAGCAAAGCGACGGAATGGGTTGAGTGCTGGACGCCGGGATGATGTGCACGTTCGTGTACGCCGTAATGATGTCCCAGTGAAAAGAGCATGACAGAGGGTTGGACGGACGGACGGAGAAATGCAGGTAATGTAAAATATAGATTCGAACTAATGGAGGCAACATATAATTTAATATTTTAATTGCTCCACAAAATGTAAAGGATGAAATGTGGTGTCGTGCAAAAAAAGGATATTTCAGGAAATGGTGGGAAATTGTTGGTGATAAATGTGAAGAGAAAATAAATTTTAAAATCTCTGATTGTGGAGATGAAAGACAATCCGCCTCTGTGTATCCTCTGAGCTGGTAGCAAGTATCGTAAGTATTTGTAATCCAATTGTGCCTTGCCGAACGATGAACCCGAAATGTAGAGACGGCGTGTTGGAGACTGCAGGTAAAATACAGGTTTGCCGTCCTCACCTTCAAGGTTTTTGTCTTTGTAAAACCAAAGCAGACGTCTGTCCGTGTCCTTGATTTCACACAGGGGGAAGAGAGGTTGGCAGAAGGGGCCTGCATTCCAGCATTAGGCCTTTCCAACAAAGCTGTTTTCCAAGGTTTGTCACGTGATTATTAACACATTTACATCTCGTGTTTAATTGTATTTCCTTCGCAATTTTCCTTCTCAACTCTGCCGGACCATTGAAACGGCCTCATGACGGATGGATATAAGAGGTCTTTCTACCTTTGCTATCCTTGTGAGGTATTTGAAGTGATGGACATGCGTAGCTTCCTTGTTACCTTGCAACTGTGCTTCTGTGTAGGAGAGGAGAATACAGGAAGGACAAATGATGAAAAGGAAAGAATGTCGGGCACAGGTGACCGTTATCCTCAATCCTGCTTTCATGCCTGCCAGCTTGATGGTAAAGTTTATTTTAATTGTACCTTTTCCCAACACGAAGTAATGGAGGGTGGCAGCTGTTGTGCAATGTTTTTGTTGTGGGGGTGGGAGGGGGGGGGTAACATTGACGGTCATTAAACAAAACATTTTGTTCAGCATTACTTACTTTTAATAACTCCAAGTGCTGTTTGCCTTAATTTTAAACGGTGATGCACAAAAGTACATGGTCTGCTCAGAACCAATCGTGAATACACACACAGTTGCTTCGCACTCTAATCACTGTGACTCCCCATCGCTCGACGAACTATTTATTTATTTAAAAACTCACTAGCATTCATGATACACAAAGGGTATACACAAGGAAGTTTCACACAGGAGGATGCCATTTTGGCCCACCATGCCTTGCTCTATCAACACCACATTAATCAAGTCTACTTGATTTTACAAGGAAGGAATGGGAAGAAGAAGAGTCTAGCAGGCACAGGGATATCACCAGGGGTGTGTTGCTCTTTCGGGAGGAATGGGGTTATAAAGTGAGGGATGAGGGAACATACATGAACAGCTAGCTCATCCACGTTTTCATGGGACCCTCTCTCAGACGAGTCACGACACATGTATACAATTACCCATTAATGCCCAAGCTAACTACCAGTCCTGCCTAATGCCCGTGTACCCCATCTATCCCAATCCCTCTAGTTACCCAATTCCAATTTATAAATAAGGTACAGAATCAACAATGTTGATCGAGATATGCTAACCACCGAGGGAAGCATCGAGAAGCTGAGGTTTCAGGCATTAACCCTCTTTTTGATCCGATGAAGGGTGAAAATCTGAATCGTCAGCTTCTTGCTTCCCCACAACAGTTATCATACCTCAATCAAAATTCTGTTGATTTCATCAATTGTGCTCGATGTCCGCCGACACAGATCGACACCAATGCCCTTCACAAGCAGGACTAGTTATTCATTCTACTAATCCCGATTTATGCATATCTGTTGTTTCTGCTGTCAGTATCTTTCCAAGGAGACCATTCCATGCATTAGCTACTCTCTGAGTGAAGGACACTTGCCGTATTACCATCCTATCTCTCCTCTTCTTTACTCTCAAGTTTTGGCAACTGGTCCTGTCACTGTGTATTTTCCTGAAAAACTTGTCTTCGCTTATGATGTCTCATGTACCCTTCATTATCAGGAAGTCAGTAAAACTTTCCATGTATGGATGGCACGGATACTCTATATGTTCAGTACAACATGAGTCCTCCAAAAAAAAAATCTCAAGATACAAACTTAACCTATAAAGTGCCAACCATTCATCTGGGGAGGACTTCACATACAATAACACTGTTAAAGGTTATCGACGGCATCGCTGAATTACAAAACTAATAAACCAAACACAGCTCGTTTGTAATTCTCCTTCTCCTCCTCCTCTTCACCCTCCTCTTCCTTCTCCTTCTTCTTCTTTTCAGACAACCCAACTCAAAGTTACTTTAAACTCAGGACTTAGATTAAACACGAAGCTACTGCCTTTTACAGTAGGAAGGTCCATAATGAATGAAAAATTGCATAACTTGAAGGAATTTCACTAAGTAACCATCCCTTATCCTTCAGACAGACAGGCTGTAGCTTCTTCCCTCTCTTCAGAGCTTGAAAAAAAAATCACAAGATGGTCAACCACTTGGAATATGTCTTTCAATCTTGACAAATCTCACACTCTCACTATCTCTCTCCAAAAGGACCGTACAGTAAACCCTCCCATCTACTTTCTTAACGATCCTCTTGAGGAAGTTGTCATTCAAACTCCTGGGTATCACAATCAGCCATGATCTCTCTTGGGCAAACTACATTTCAATGTTGGCCTCCAAAGTCAGCTCCCGACGGGCCATCCTCCAGTGTACAAAGTCTTTCTTTGGCACACCTGAACTCCGATCCACCTTGATTGAGTACTGCTCTCCCCTCTGGGCTGGCTCCCCTGCCTCACATCTTGCTCAGCATGATGCCGTGGAAACCAAGGTCTTCAAGATCATTGGAATCTCCTGCAATGAAGCTGAGTCTATGGGCTGATCACTTTGCCATCGCAGCAGGTCGGTGGTCTCTCTGTCTTCTACCACCTCTTTTCTGGCCTTGCACCTTCTGCTTTTTTCGTGTTTTGTACCCCCCCCCCAGGTTTCTGCAGAGCACACACAGTCCACCATCAACCCCCTTCCGGTGAAACTACCCAAATCCAGGATTACTGCTCACCTCCACTCATTTGTTCCTCTTTTTCCACCTGTGGAACCAACTTCCACATTCTCTTTTAAATCTCATTCTTCTCTCCAAATCTTTAAGACAGCTGTTCACCAACATCTCCGATCATCCCCAATCCAAAACCATGATCTTTTCTACCCTTGTTAACCCTCACCCCCATCCCTTCTCCTTCCAAATTTTCAGTTTTCCCTTCTGAGAGTTTCCTTCTGTGTCCATCTTGTTTACCCCATGCATCTTCTCCTGCCCCTTAGTCCTCTGCACACCCATTGTTTGTCCAAGTCTCCCTCTTTATTGGCCTTCCACTCTGCTGTTTGCTGTTTGTGTTTCCACCCCCCCCCCCACCCCAACCCCAACACTGTTCCTTTTGTCCTGTTGCGTCCCAATCCATTCACTGTACTAGCACCAGCTCTTCCATGAGCTTCAACTCAACATGAGCCTCAACAACAAAAAAAAATCACAAAAAAATACACATTGCGGCGATCACATTGCATAGCTCACAAAGTAGAAACGTGGGTAGTTTTTTTACTTTTTGTTTGAAGACGTGTTCTTTAACAGAAAACCTGCCTAAGGGTTAAATGGAATATGTAGATCACAAACACTTCTGATTAGGTCCAGCAATTTTGGAAGTGGAATTTAACTCTATGTTAAGACCTTCTCATCCACATGATGGGATAATGTTACATTTGTGGGTGTAAACTCACACGGACAGAAATAGGTCATGTGAACATCATTGTGTGAGTTTCCAAGACGCATGACTCGGTTCGGTTTGACTCTGATGGTTTAGGGAGGACAACCAATGATTGCAGCATCTGCTCATTTCTGTCCACACCTGTTCCACCATACTCCACACAGAGCCACCTGCGGAGCATCATTTACTGCAGAATACCTTATGGCCAGAAGTACAAAAGCTGTGAGTAGGGTAGTGCCACACACAAAAAAAAAAAAAAAAAAAATTTTTATTCCTGCCGTATGAATATTAGTCCAAGCTCGAGACCATGGGACCTTGTTTTGTTACATATACAATGTTTCTTAACAGTTTATAGACCAGTTTTACCTGCTGATTCTGAATCTGGTGGGTGCCAGTTGAGAAACCTTGAGCATTTTTGGAGAAACGCAAAAATACAAAATGGCCGCCAAAACCTCATGAGCGCATATGTTATGATCATCTGCCCAAAGATATTAAACATGTTTTTTCCCCCTCAAATATACATACATGCAGTTGCCTGTATAGTTTACGTTGCTTCTAATTGTATCTAGCTGACAGACTAAAGAGCCAAGATGGCTGCCATGATCCTATTTATTGTCAGTTTAAAGTCCAGACACATTCACATTGAATGCATTATTCATCAAAAGTACTGTCATCACCGTCATCGCTTCCTTCTTGTGACATTGCTTTCATGGGATTTTCACAGCCTCCATCACCCCTGCATTTGCAGAAATCTGTACAAGCTCGAGCTGACTTAGTACAACTGCAGAGTGCGGATTTGCAGTCACTCTTACAGCCACAGCTGATGAGATTGAGAACTTCATCTGGTGCAACTGACTGTTGATCAATGAGATATACAGGTTGAAGTGTCAAATACTTCTTCATCCATCCATTCTTCAGTGGGTCTAGAGTTGGAGGTGCCGGCATACTAGCAGCCATCCACAAAGTTGTCTGATAATGAGCACACTCACAATGGGGCCTAAATGCAGCCATTGTAGATGGCAAACTGCTCAACTTTGGTGGCAGATGGCACTTTCCACCATTCTTCCTTGGGAAGATATCTCTCTGCATGGTGTCCAGTGATCCTTGAAATACTTGCCCATAGAGTGTTGCTACATACTTCAAGCAAGATGCAATTACTTCATCCATGGATGCTGATGGATCCCCCAACAAGAGAGTGTCAGTGAATGCTTCCAACTTCTTCAGGACATTAGTCTTTCCTATACCAGAGAAGCAGGATACTGTATCGCAACCAGTCAGTGCATGGGCTGCGAGAAGATTGGGCATGATTTTTTCATTTTTCTTAATGACCTCATTGACATCTATGACTGTACGGTTTCTAGAACCATGACTCCATGACCACCTTAACTGTATGTGCTATGTTGTTGGAATGTAAATGTAGATGATGGGCAAGAATGACGAGTACATCAGTGTCATCAGACACTACTTTAATTGGTGAGTGTCCATTGACAGCCTCCTTTATCACGTGGTATGCCATTATAACATCAACTTCCTCATGTGTCACTGCTACTTGTTGTGCACCAACACCAACTTCTATTGGATGTGGGTCAGGGCCAGTTATGATGACCCTACTTACGCTCTGGGATTTTCATGTAACACACAACTGATCCACGATTAATTTGATAATTTGTTCTTTGTTGGCAGTAATTGGTTCTGAATGCGACATTGTTACCCCACTTGTCACCTCGTTTGTTACTGATGTGGATTTTTTAAACCCACCTTGTTGTGATCGTTGTCCTCCTGAAGGATTCTAACTGGCCGATTGTGGAATCCTATTTGACTTCAAACAGAGTTTAACGCTTGTCCGATTTGATTATAAAATCCTACAAAAAACCCTATCGACACTGATAAAACTGATGTCCACACAAGTCCTTCCTTGTGAAACAATTTATTTCCTAATTATACACCATACACTTCTCACCCTTGTACAATGAACTTAAAAAATCCCTATTTGTTTGCAATATTATTCTTACTTTAGTTAACAGTTAGACCAACCCGATTCAATTCACTTCTACATTACATCAGAGAGTTTTATTCTAACTTGGTACTTGGTCAGTTCCAAGGAGTACGAGCCACTGAGAAACTATACTTCCTCACGTGCTCGTACTGAGAACAATGTGCCTTTCAAAATATTTATACTTCCATGAGAGAGAGGTTGGGGGATATTCACCCAGACTGTAGACGTGTCCTTTAGACAAAAAGCCACTTCGTACATTTTCTAAGCAAAGGTTCATTTATCAGCTCCGTCACTCTGCTCCAGAACAACACATTTCTTATCATTTAGGGCAAAAGTCTTTTGGCCAGAAATGACAGCCAATTCAATTTGCAGCATAAAAGTTACATTTCTGAAATCCATTTGTTACAATTTAAAATACATTAATATAAAATTTTCCCCCACATTAGCATGTTCAATAATTTGCATTTTCCATGAGATTTTGCCATTCCTATCTGCAGTTCGACACAGATATGACTTCTTCCATCGACTTGGGTTCTTTTCAGATCGTTCTACATTACATTCCTCCCCATAGAAGAGACAGTGTTTGAAGAAGCTGAACTCAACTGTCCTCCGCAAGTGCTTTGGACTTGTGCTTGGTCCAGCTAATGTTTCTTCACTCTTTCATTTTCTCAGGTGTCGCTTAAGATGTTCTTTTGAGCAGTAGGTACTGATACAGTTCTTGTGGCATGTGAAGGATTCTACATCCTCATCAAGACGCTCACTAAAGCCATCACCACGTTGATAACTGGCATCACGAAAACTCGCTACCCTGGATGACACCATGAGCTGCGGTTTACTGCTTTCACATATGATACACCGTGCCTCCATTATCTGCAAATGATCATACAAATTGAGCAGCATCTAAAACTACTGCATCTTCGAAGTCTACAAAATTAAGTTCAGTGCGACTCCTGTTAGTGGCCATTTTGAGCTATGGTGGCCATCTTGAATTTTCTATTTTTGCTTAGTTTCTCATCTAATTGCATCAAGGACAAATATTCTTCAAATACAAAATGCTTCCACAGCCTCAACAGCAATATACCTTGTAAAAGTGTCAAAAACGATTAAATAATACACAAAATTATTGTGTCATGGTGGCCATTTTGAATTTTTGTTTCATGAAAAATGCTCAAGGTTTCTTATCTGGCACTCACTGGATTTGGAATCAGCACCTACAAATTGACTAGAAACCACAAAAAAAAACATTGTATATGTCACAAAACAAGGTTGATGTGAATTATCATTGAACCGAGATTGGACTTACATGTTGCTTGGCTTGAGTTTCATGATTTTTGTTGACGCTCAGCAGATACGGCCATGGTTATGAGATTTTTGCAGTTGCCACTGATCCTGGAAGCACACTCATTGCTTCTGCTTGCAAGGTAAGTGGACATCAAGAGAAAAAGTGATGGATTGTACATTTTTGATGAAGTCAGCTCTCACCTCACTCTTTATCTCTTGCTCTGCTCTCTTTTTGTCTCATTGTGCTCGTGCAGGCTTCTCATCCTGATCAAGCTGCGATACTTTTGTGGAGTGTGGCTCAATGGCGACTCTTAGGCTCCCTGGTCCACCACAGCTTGACTGTCACAGCTCTCGCCTTCTCCCCAGATGGTTCGCGTCTCCTTGCTGCATCACGAGACCGTACTTGGTCTCTCTGGCAGCGTCGTGACAAAGCAGACACATCGAAGGAAGGTAAAAAAAAAAATCTTATTTGGAGCATGTACCGTGTTTGAAACGGATTTTTGCTTAACATATCATGAGTATTCGATTCTTCCTTCTGCCCTACCCAATATTATCATATCAGATACTTAGTCGGCCTGGTGTTGGTTTAACAGTTAAGGTGCTTGGCTTAAGATCCTAAGGTCTTGAGTTGAAACCCCTGTCAGGGTATTGAATTAACACAAGGTAGGGTTGACTAAGCCTGTCATATCTTCTAATGTCGGCAAAATGAGTACCAGCATGCTGGTAACAGGGGCATTGCATCGGCAGCACAGCCGTGCCCCCAGAAAAAAAGATGCAGCCAAGCAGCCCCCAGGCTGCATATGAATAAATAAATAAGATACTTGGTAAACAAGCTCAACATGTCCAAGGATGCATTGCTCCCAAAGACTGGTTTAATTGATTTTGGTGTCTCTTCTTTATGTCTCGCACATCTCCCTCCTCACCACCCCCACCCATTCAGGATTACCTTTTGTGCTCATCTGTGCCACAGACAAAGCAACTGCTATCCACAGCCGACTAATTTGGGACTGTGCTTGGTCACATGATTCTGAGTATTTTGTCACCGCAGGACGTGATCACAAAGTGAGTACTGTACAGTAAAGGACAGGGAAAAGGGAATGACGCATGGGGTGTTTTTTGTTGTTGTTGTTGTTGTTCTATACATTGTCTCGGCTCGTATAAGAGCTAACACACAGTACATGTAACAAAGGGTGCGGGAGCAGGAGAGAGGAGGGGTGGGAGAGAGAAGTGCAAAACAGTAGGGAACAGAGACTTAGGAGATCTGTGAGAGGGAGAGGGTGTAGTACACGTAAACAATAGGGATACTACAGGGACTTTCAGGAAGCAAAACTGGAAACTTGAGGTACATGGGTTTGGGGTGGATTAACAGGGGTAGAAATGATTGTGGTTTTGGATGGGGGAAGATAAGAGATGGTGGTGAACAGCTGTTTTGTGGACCTGTAGGGAAGAATGGGATTGAAGAGAGTGTGAGAGTTTATTTCAAAGGTGGGGAAAAAAGAGGAATGAAAGAATGAAGGTGAGCATTGATTCTTGATTTTGGAAGTTTCACCAGAAGGGGGTTGCTGGCAGGCCTTGAGCACCCTGCAGACATATAGGAGGGACATAACACAGCAGAGTGGGGTGGGGGGAGGGCGCAAGGCCGTAGAGGAGACTGTGGAAGACAAAGACCACCGACCTTCCCGCGATGAGAGAGTGAGACACTCAAAGACTCGGCTTCATCGCAGGAGATACCAATGATCCTAAAAGCCTTGGTTTCCACAAGGTGAAGCCCAGCTAGGTGTGAGGCAGAAACACCAGCCCAGGGGGATGAAAGCTTTGCATGTGGTCAGGAGCTCAGGTGTGCCAAGCAAGGACTTTGCATGATGGTGGATGCCCAGTCGGCGACTGGTTTGGAGGCCAGCTTGGAGATGTGACTTTTCCAGACAAGATCATGGCAGATAGTGAGGCCCAAAAGCTTGAATGAAAGGACTTTTTCAAGAGGATTGTTGAGAAAGTAGATGGGGTGGGAAGGGAGGTCCTGGGGGGCGGGGGGGTTCAGACTGTCCTTTCGGAGAGACATAGTGAGAGTGTGAGATTTGTCCGGATTGAAAAACATCTTCCTGGTGTTTTTACCCACATCTGCAGAGAACTAAGAAGCTGCGGCTTGCTGGTCTGAGGGATGACAAATGGTATGGCAGAGGGTGGAGTCATCAGCAAATAAATAAAGAGGATTTTCCAGAGAGTTGGAGAGATCATTGATGAAAACCAGAAAAAGAACAGGGCCCAGAACACTGCATTGAGGAACTCCAGCCTGAACAGGAAGAGTATATGAGAGCACTCCATTAAGAGTCATACGTTGACTGCAACAGGAGAGGAAGTCTGTGAGCCAAGAGTGAAGATTGCCTTGGATACCATAGGAAGAGAGTTTGGTGAGCAGGGCAGGGAGCCAGACCATGTCAAAAACACGCGATATGTCTCGGGAGATGGCTGTGATTTAATGTCTGTTATTGAGGACCTCCATCCATTGTTGGGAGAGTCGAAGCAGCATATCCAGGGTAGAGTGACCTGCTCTGAAACCAAATTAATGATCGGAAATGAAGCCATTGGAGAAGAGGAAGGATTTGATGTCTGAAGCGATGATGAATTCCATAACCTCGCTGATGATTGGGAGAAGGCTGATTGGTCTGAAGTTGCAGCGATCTGTTTTTGCACCTTTTTATGCAGGGCAGTAATGTTTGCTGATTTCCAAGCAGATTGCAGATGACCTTGAGCAAATGAGAGGGTGAATAGAACAGAGAGAGGGTGAGCAAGAGCAGAGGAGCAGGTTTTTAGGACACGTGGGTTGATGCCGTTTGGACCGGTTACAGAATCTGAGTCGAGTTTTGACAACAAGCTCTCCACCTTGTCAGGAGAAAAGGGCACAGAGTCCAGGAACAGCTGGGTGTGATTGGGTAAGGTGGGTAGAGAAAACAATGGGTTTGGGACACAATATTTAGAAGCAGACACTGAGTTTAAGCACTGGGCGTAGTGGTGTGCGCCTGTAATCCGGCTACTCGGAGGCTTGGGTTGGAGGATCGCCTGAGGACGGAGCCTCTGTGCTGGGCCAAGCTATGAGAGGGTGTAGGGCAGCCTGGAATCATGGCGAAACCCAATCCTTATCCCTGTGTTGTAAGAGGCGACCAGGGTTGCGTCAGGAAGGGCATCCGGCATAAAACCTATGCCAAATCAGTATGCGGATCATAAGGGATGATCCGTTGTGGCGACCCCGAACGGGAGCAGCCGAAAGACGAACAACAACACTGAGTTTAAGCATTCAGCCTTTTCATGTGCAGTGTCAGCTGTGCAGCTATTTGAGGTAAGGGAGGGGAGGGAGGGGGAACAAACATCAGAAACAGACTTGATTAGACACCACCAGGATTTGGAGGAGGGAGAGAGGTTTGAGAGTTCAGATGAGCTTGGAAAGATGTTTTCTGGCTCTTCTGAGGGTAGATACACACTTGTTCCGGGCTTTATGGAAGGAACTGAGATTTCCCTCAGTTGGATTTGCTTTCCATGAGGCAAAGGCAAGTTGTTTCAGGACAACTGCCTTGCCTCAAGCTTCAGTGAACCATGGGTGGGAGGAAGGGTAGGACAACTGAAGTTGAGAGGGGATAAATCTGTGCATGAGGGAGAGCAAGTTTCTTTGAAAGAATTCCCAGGATGAGTTGATGTTGGAGAAAGTAGCGATGGGAGACCAGTCTAGAAGTTTGATGGCTGCTTGGAGACCCTGTCAGTCAGCCTGAGTGAAATGCCAGACTCGACGGTGCTGAGGTCGTTCTCCAATAACAGCCAGAGATATGACTACTTTGACAAGCATGTGGTCAGATGAACCGATTGGAGCGGAGGAAGAACAGCAGATATTTTCTGGGAAATTGGTCAAAACCAAAACCAGAAGAGATGGAGTACCCGTTGGTTATGATCCAGGTCGGGAAGTTGACAGATTGTGTCAGCCCCAATGAGTTGCAGAAGGCCTTTGATGAAGTGGCATGACAGGTGAGAGAGGTACCCACACCCAGCCAACTGGCATGATGACAACTGAAAGGAAAGGGTTAAAGGAATGTCACCTAATATGAGGAAATATTAATTTTGCATTTCTTGCTGTAATGTCATGAAGAATAAGACTCCCGGTATATCATCTCATGTGCAGAAGCACAATTCAACTCGTCTGTTAGTGTTGTTGCTCTTGAGTTGTTTGTTGCACGGTTTGCTCCCTATGTGTCATATTTGTAAGAAAACTACTATAATAGTGCAGTGCTACCATGGGTTGTTGGATCATGGAACACATAGTCTTTCAAATGCGCGATGTAGAGTAAAATGTTGCATCTGCAGTTCGGTTTTTTGGGCTAAAGATCTCATTAAAAGAGTAGGACATTGTGAGACTGTTTTTTTTTTCGTGTTCACCTTTCCTTACTTTTGTGGCACATTTCAGCATGTGGGAATTCTGGGATTTAGGATCTTGTCAAGGTATGATGACGTATGTAATTTTATAACTGTGTATTAATTACCTCGTAATGTTTCTTTCATCATAGTGGGGCAACTTAGCTAAATATAGCATAACAATTGTGCATTTTGTGAGGAAAGCACCAAATTTGGCACACTAGTAGCCTATCATATTATTAACAGATTTGGATATTGGGCCATCTCAAATTCAGCTGCTGATGGCTGTGGCAGCCATTTTCCACCGCCATAAAAAATCCTAATTTTCGCCCGTCCAGCGTGCGGGCGACCGCCTTTAGCTCAATTGCGGCCACGCGCGCCAGTAGGGTGAATATACTGATTCTGACTCTGAATATACTGATTTCCTCCATGTTAATGAATGGGGGATTCTCAGCGATTCATATTTTTTCCCCTAAAAAATAAACCCCCTTTTTATCCCAAGGTATATTTATTTGTCTCCTCTTTTAACCTCGGGGCACTTTTTTTCAAAGAACCAATGCATATTGTTTAGCTCACTCATTGAATCTAGAAAGATTTGTTCAAGTCGTAAAGTCGTCAGGTGAATAGACTGCGATTTGTTAAAGGTGATTGTAAAGAAATATCTAAAACATGTAAATGAATGGAGATTTTAATACCTCCCCTTTTAACTTAGGGGCACTTTTTTTCAAATAACCAATGCATATTGTTCAGCTCACTCATTGAACCTATAAAGATTTGTTCATTCTCAAATTCCTTCAATAGTTTAATTTTCTTTGCACAATAATCCCCATCTAAAATATTTAAAAATAAAACATTTGAATCTTTCTATTGTTCAAGATACCCCTTTTGAGTGATTATGAAATGATATACTTCTCTCATTGATCTCATCTGACTACCCCCTGAGTTGCATATCATTTTGAGATTGTAGTAAATTATTTTTCCATTTTTCAATTGATAACCATCAAAGTTTTCTATCCATTCAAGGATATTAATTTTTTTCTTTACATCCTCAAACTTGCTAGTTATTAAATTGATTCGCTCATTTGTTTTATTTACCTTTGTTTTAGTTATTTTTTCAAGAAGAATTATATGATATTTTTCACATTCATGATGTTTTCCATTTATATACCAAGACTGAGATTTTCTCCACTCTTTAGTTTGATTAATACTTGGTTCGACCATTTATATATTGTGAAAAACGCGGCGGTAGCCCTTAAAAACCCCAACCCATCTTCCCATCGTTAAAACTTGTGTCCATATGGAACACAATCTATTCTATACACTATCATACAATATCCATATGGACCACAATCTATTCCATTATCTAAAATAAATTTATAATCATCAAAGGCTCCTAAT